>NW_005355037.1:133010-133813 GCF_000412655.1 Myotis brandtii | reverse complement strand
TGCTGCATTGCCGAATTCATTTATTAAGTCTAATAGTTTTTTGATGGAGTCTTTAGGGTTTTTTATGTACAATATCATGTCATCTGCGAATAATGACAGTTTTACTACTTCTTTTCCAATTTGGATGCCCATTATTTCTTCTTCTTGTCTGATCACTGTGGCTAGCACTTCCAGTACTATGTCGAACAGGAGTGGTGAAAGTGGGCATCCCTGTTTTGTTCCTGTTCATAGGGGAAATGGTTTTAGTTTTTGCCAATTGAGTATGATGTTGGCTGTAGGTTTGTCATATATGCCCTTTATCATGTTGAGATATGGTCCCTCTATTCCAACTTTGCTAAGAATTTTTATCAAAAATGGGTGTTGGATTTTGTTGAATGCTTTCTCTGCGTCTATTGATATGATCATGTGATATTTTTCTTTCCATTAGTTTATGTGATGTATCATGTTTATTGATTTGTGAATATTGTATCAGCCTTGCATCTCTGGAATAAATCCCACTTGATCATGATGTATGATCTTTTTAATATATTGCTGGATGCAATTTGCTAATATTTTGTTGTAAAGACTTGTTTTGTGTCCTACCATGTGGTCTATCTTTGTGAATGATTCATGTGCACTTGAGAAGAAGGTATATTCTGCTGCGTTGGGGTGAAATGTTCTATAAATGTCTATTTAATCCATGTGATCCAGTGTGTCCTTTAGAGTCTCTGCTTCCTTGTTAAGTTTTTGTCTGGAAGATCTGTCCAGTGAAGTCAGAGGGGTGTTAAAGTCCCCTACTATGACTGTATTGTTGTCAATCTCTC
>NW_005355037.1:106545-132817 GCF_000412655.1 Myotis brandtii | reverse complement strand
TTCCATTTGCATGGAAAATTTTTTTCCATCCCTTCACTTTCATCCTATGTGTGTCTTTTGTTTTGAGGTGAGTCTCTTGTAGACAGCATATAGTTGGGTCATGTTTTTGTGTCTATTCAGCTACCTTATACCTTTGATTGGAGCATTTAATCCATTTACACTTAGGGTTTATATTTAGAGGTACTTATTTATAACCATTTTAATTCTGAATGGCTAGGTTTCTCTCTCTGTTTCTTCTTCTCAGCAATCCCTTACAGCAATCCCTTTAGCATTTCTTGTAATGCTGGCTTGGTGATGATGGACTCCTTTAGCCTTTTTTTGTGTGTGTGTGGGAAGCTCTTCATTTGACTGTCTATTTTGAAAGATAGCCTTGCTGGATATAGTAATCTTGGTCTCAGATCCTTGCTTTCCATTACCTTGAGTACTTCATGCCATTCCCTTCTGGCCTGTAGAGTTTCTGATGAGAAATCAGCCTTATGGGAACTCCTTTGCAGGTAAGTTTTCTCTTCTCTTGTTGCCTTTAAGATTATCTTTGTATTTAATTTTTGGCATTTTAATTATAATTTGTCTGGGCATGGGTCTGTTGGGGTTCTTCTTGTTTGGGTTCTCTGTGCCTCCTGAACTTGTGTGACTTTTTCATTTACCTGGTTAGGGAAGTTTTCTGCCATTATTTCTTCAAACACCTTCTCTATTTTTTTCTCCCTTTCTACCTCTTCTGGCACACCTGCTATTCTAATATTGTTACATTTCATATTGTCCCACAGCTCCCTTAAGTTGTCCTCCTGTTTTTTTATTGTTTTTTTTTCTTTTTCTTTTTGGTTCTCTGATTGAGTGATATTTTCAACTCTGTCTTCTAATTCACTGATTTGATCCTCAGCTTCTCTTAATCTGCTATGTACTCCTTCCAATGTGTTCTTTATTTGTGTTATGTCATTCTTTATCTCAGACTGTTCTTTTTTCATAGTTACTATATCTTTTTTCATACTGTTGAGCATTTTTATCATCATTACTCTGAACTCCATTTCAGATAAATTTCTTATCTCTGCTTCATTTATCTCTTCTTTTGGAGAATTCTCTAGTTTTTTCATTTGAGGGTTGTTTCTTTATCTCCTCATTTTGGTTGTCTGTTTGGGTTTGTGACTATATTTTAGGTAGATCCTCTACACCTCTCAATCTCTAGTGTAGGACAGTATTAAATGCTGTTTCTGACTAATTGGATCAGACATAGACTCAAAGCCTCCAGAGACTGCCTCTGTCTAAGACTAATAGGATTCTGACTTGAATAGCCCCCCCCCCCGCCCCCAGGCAATTGTCCTCAGGTATGGCGAGAGTTTTTTCAAAAGGGTGGGGCAGTTGCTTCTGCCTGGAGGCCAATTATTACTTTTAATCTCTTAAGTGGCCTCATGGCAAGGTGTTTTCCAATAGGGTGTGTTGACTTTCTTCCCCCCAGGCAAGGTAAATGTGTACGTAGAAAAGATGTCCTCCACTGTGTGAGGGAATGACTCAGCCCAGAAAACTTGGGATGTCTGCCTTCTGAGCTCTGTCCCCCAAGTCCCCTGTCCTGGGTTCTGCTGTCGCAGCTCCATTCTACTTCACCCTCCCTCTGCCAGAGCACAAGGTGGGTGGCTCCACAGGGAATTTTTGTGCATTGGCCCTTCAAGAGGGTGCCTGAACTTTCTGCTACCACTCCCTGGCAGACAGCACCCTGATGCTTTTCACAGCTAGATGTTATGTGGGTACCCTCCTCAGATTTGGTGCTCTCTGCTGGGAGCCCAGCTTGGAGATTAGATCCCAGAGTTCTCAGTGGCACACCCTCTCCCCCTGCCCCCAAGCTGAGATATCTCTCTGGGATTTCAGTTCCTGTCTGTGGGTGTCTGGCCAGACCTTTCATGCCACCACCCCTTCTACCAGTGTCTATATGGTCTCCACCATCAGTCCTTGGGTATCAGGGTTCTCTCCTGTGAGTTCAGAACTTTACTTTAAAAGCAAAAAATAAAAAATAAAAAATAAAAAATAAAAATGCTAAAGGATATATCTGCAAAGTGTAAGATTCTATATATATATATATATATATATATATATATATATATATATATCTGTGAAGTAGAATGGAGCTGCGACAGCAGAATCCAGGACAAGGGACTTGGGGGTCAGAGCTCAGAAGGTAGACATCCCAAGTTTTCTGGGCTGAGTCATTCCCTCACACAGTGTCTAGTGACTTCTTTATCTTAAATCTTAGGAAAAGTAAACTTAGACATAGAGTTTTTTTAAAAATAAAAGTCCATTATTTTTAAGTATCAGATAGTAAATCAGAAAATTATATGTCATTGGTCTGTGTTCAAATTAAGAAAGGTTAGAATTGTGAACTAGTTCCTTTCTGCACTAACCAAACAAAGCTGCTGAAGGTTTTCCTTTCTATATCACCACTTGTCTTTTGTACCATCACTGACTTTCTGGACATCCAAGCTCTCTGGTGGGAGGTGCAAGGGTGAGGGTGGGAGGATTCAATGACATCCTGAGACACTAATAGAGGAGGTTGATTACATCAGTATTTCCCAGAAGGTGGGGTTGAACATCAGTCTTGCTTAACTAATTAGCAGATGGTGCACAACATTTGGAAGTACAAGAATTCTTATGTCTTTACCTGAGATGGTGTGCTATTCTCATTGGAACTATGATAGGATGATCTCCTGAGGCAGGTTCACTTCTTACAGGATATTCCTGGCATGTCTCTTATGGAAACTTGACAGTTTTCAGTGCTGACTCAGGATCTTCAGGCCTAGTCCTTCGCCACTAATCCCCCTCCTTGATCGCATCTCTTCTTTTCTCTCCTTGCCTCAGTTTGGGCAGCCCTTAGTTTGGGTGGTTTGGCTCTTTAGTTATTATTTTTATAATTTGTTGTAATCATCATAATATTCATGTTCTGTTCCCATCAAGACTTAACCTTTTGAGTTCCAAAATACCCAGCTCTTGCGAATGAGAAATTTAGTTTCAAGATCATGGTATTTGCCCAAAGTTTTAAAAGCCTATTTGGCACCCTAGATTTCAAAAATTCTCTATGTGTGCTTCACGTAGGAACTCCACATATTCCAAGTAAATTTTGCCTCATATCTAGTAGGTACAAAAATAGTCATACCACTTGTTATGTATATTTGATGAAATACCAACCAGCTCTCTATTCTTTTAAGCACTCTCACAGCACATATCATAAAAGTTTTATTCAAGGCAAAAGCAGCAATATTACAGAAATGATAGCATAAATCACCTAACATCCTATTTGGACTAAAATAAGAGAATCCTCCAATAAGTGTCTTAACACAGAACCATCAGAAGTCTTCTTAGGTTGAGACATCATGCAGGTGGGTACAGACTATTAGACATGCTGCATTCTTAAATCTGTGCATCTAGGGACATACATACCTATATAATATTTATACTTAGTCTACATATCTTAAACATTATGCATTCCACCAATGAAACTCATTTTTAATTGATAATTATTTCAAGCACTTATAAGAAAGTTACCCAATGTTTACAAAAATAAAAAAATGCATACAAAACTTTATGCAAACAAGACTTGAATCACCAATCTACAATGCCTTTTACAGAAGTCAAAATACAATGATTATAAAAAAATAACTTTTAAAAATAGTTTTATTTATAACATTCTCAAACTAGACAAAAATGAAATATCTATCAAAAACAACTGAATAAGCAACACATGGTAAATGCCTAAACAATGAATACTATACAGCAATAAAACCAAACAAAAACAAAGACTATTGATGCAAACAAAATATGGATGAATGTCAGATCATTATTTTGGGTAAAATAGGCAAGAAAGGAAGACATATTATATTATCCACTTACATAAAATTCTAAAAATTGCAACGTAATCTATAGTGACAAAAAGCAGATCAATTATTGCCTATAAAGACAAAAAGGGAACAGAGTGAAAAAAAGAAATGGATTACACAGGTGGATGAGGGCACTTTTGGGGGTAATAGATATGCTTGTTATTCTGGTTGTGATGATGGCTTTAAATATATACATATTGTACATGGGTAAGTTGTTAAAAATGTAGCCATTATTAGCAGTGTTGTCTCTAGACCATATAAGACAGAAAGAAACCCAGAGGGAGCAGAGGAAAGACATGGACTCCTGCAACATTTTTTGAAAGTGAACTTAAGATGCACAGCAAATAAATCCTGGCCCTGGACCTTAGTCATAGGAGCCAATAATTTTTCTCCCCTGTGCTAAGCATTTGGGACAAGTGTTCTATTGCCTGTAATAGAGACAACCCCAACCTAAACAAATAAAACTGGATATACTAAACCTGTGCCCAAAACAAATTTAAAAATTAACTATCTCACCTTATCCAGTTTGGCTCAGTAGATAGAGCATCTGCCTGCAGACCAAAGGGTCCCAGGTTTGATTCTTGTCAAGGGCACATACCTTGGTTGCAGGCTCCTCCTCAGCCCTCCTGGTTGGGGGGATGTGTGCAGGAGGTAACCAATGTTTCTCTCTGTTTTCCCCTCTCTCTTACACTCTCTCTAAAAGATCAATGGAAAAATATTTTCAGGTGAGGATTAACAACAACAAAACAAAAAAATAAATAAAATTAACTATTTCAATGATTAATAT
The DNA here is from genome assembly GCF_000412655.1 of Myotis brandtii. Classification (NCBI taxonomy): domain Eukaryota; kingdom Metazoa; phylum Chordata; class Mammalia; order Chiroptera; family Vespertilionidae; genus Myotis; species Myotis brandtii. Next base: position 128,173 of record NW_005355037.1, on the reverse strand, counting down.
CATGTAGCAACTTTTCACTTTCTAAGTGAAAACATTTGGCCCCCAAACAGTAGGATCTTGGTGATCCTTAGGGATCTGTGTATTTGCTACTGGATTTTGGAATGAATCCCATGACCTGAATCTCCTTTTACCAAGAACAAGAAGACTTGTGTCTAACTAGGTCTGAATTTTAATAGACTGGGTCTCAGTACATAGTGCTGCCTGAATGACAGCAGTTTGCAGTTTTGCTTCATAGAAACATAGAATATCCCTAAGGTTCAAATGCCAGCTGTTCCATGTAGACTTTATTATTTCCTATTTCCTCTCCTCTCAGGGGAATGCAATTGCTCTTGATAGTAATATTTATTTTTTCTTACTTCTCCTCAAATTCCCCCCTTTTCACCTAAAGACATAGTTATTTGACAACATAAGGGTCAATTTAAATGTACTCTAAAAAACTACATTAGTTTGCTAGAGCTACCATAACAAAATACCACAGTCTGGTGGCTTAAACAGCAAAAATGCATTTCTCACAGTTCTGGAGGTGAGAAGTCTAAGAGGAAGGTGTCAGCACATTCGCTTTCTTCTGAGGCCTCTCTTCTTGGCTTGCGGATGGCCGCCTCTTCACTGCATCTTCACACAGTCGTCCCTCTACGTTGTCTGTGTCCTAATCTCCTCTTTTTATTAGGAAGTCATATTATATTAGGGTTCACCCTAACAACCACATTTTAACTTAAATACCTTCTCAAAGGCCCTCTCTCAAAATACAGCCATATTCCAAAATACTGGGGTTAGTGCTTCAACGTGTGCATTTTGGAAGGAGACAATTCAATCCATAACAGAGATACTAACATGTTTTATGCTTCTTCCTTATTTTTCTCTCAGACAGGGAAAGCTCTGGGAGAATGACCCTCAAACATCATGTCCATCATACAACAGATATTTTTGAACTTCTAATAATACCAAGCATGTTTACTTTGGAATTTGATAATCAAATTATCATTAATAACCACATGTCAAGTTGAAATGCCTGAACAGATATATCTTATTAATCACACTCCATTACACATATCAAAGTCATTTTATTGGGCTATCTAATCAATGATTACCTTTATATTTTCCCAGCATAACAAGTTATCAACCTGATCAAATAAAATATTGCTACAGGGGATTTCCTTTTCTAATACACCTCCTCACTCAAATATGTAACCTAATGTATGCATATTTCTAACTGTCTTGTGCTTTGCCTTATCCAGCTTCATAGGCAACCACGCATGATATCATTTGGTATTTCCCTTGGCTTTATGACCTTCTTAGCAATATGCAACATGAAACTCCCTTGAACTTCCCTTTATTTAAAAAAATTGATTTCAGAGAAGAAAGGAGAGGGAGAGAGAGATAGAAACATCAATGATAAGAAAGAATCATTGGCCCTAACTGGTTTGGCTCAGTGGATAGAGCGTTGGCCTGCGGACTCAAGGGTCCCAGGTTCGATTCTAGTTAAGGGCATGTACCTTGGTTGTGGGTACATACCCAGTAGTGAGTGTGCAGGAGGCAGCTGATCGATGTTTCTCTCTCATCGATGTTTCTAACTCTCTATCCCTCTCCCTTCTTCTCTGTAAAAAATCAATAAAATATATTTTTTTAAAAAAGAAAGAAAGAATCATTGATTGGTTGCCTCCTACACAACCCCTACTGGGGATCAAGCCTGCAACCTGGGCATGTGCCCTGACCTCCTGATTCATAGGTAGACCCTCAACCACTGGGACACTGACTGGGCTGAACTTCCCTTTTAAAGTTCACTTTGCTGGGTCTCCCTGCCTGCCTCTGATTCCTAATGTTCTCCTCAAGGGAGAAAATGGCCTTGGCTCCTACTTGTACAAGAGGGTCATCAGTGGGAATTCCTTATTAGGCCATTGCCATTGTTGTCAATGAGAAAAACTAACTTCTGGGTTACAATGACACAAAAGCATATGATGCTCAGTCTCTCCCTTAAACTGTACACTTAAATAAACTCTGTGGCTCATTTCATGTTCAGCACAGGTCGTCCTGTCATTTGCCTGCCTGGTATATGTCAGGTTATACTGAGACAAGCACGCTCATAGGCATTTACAGGACAATCTCAGCAGGTATCCAGTGACTAAGAATCCTTTCTAAAATATCCCAATGCTTTAGAAAAAGAACATGAATAAAAGGTAAAAGATTAGTAGAGATAAAATAAGTCCCATAAATTATTTTTCCCTGAGATCAAGATTGCAAAACTAAGCTGTTACTCACTATTTTCTTTGCCACTCACTGCCTGAACATGTTTCATGCCTCAGTTTCCTAAAGTGAGGTATTAACATTCCTGAAAGAATATATGATACATAACCAACAATGATAATGACCTTGAATATATGAGAGTTTATTATAATACTGTGTGCATTCCACATGCTAGTGAAAATAATAATTACCTACATTCTCTATTAAGGTTTCTACCGTACAGAATCTCAAGGAATTGCCATTCTTGTAGTTAGAAACTACCGAAGACAATTTCAGTCTGAAGAAAGATTAGTAAATTTAGTCAGGATACATGGACTGAAATGTGGTTTTGTTAAGTATTAGATTCTTTTCCTGTAAAATTCAATTTACCCTATAGTGAGTTCCCTTTTCATTTTGGAGATGATTTCTTTTGCTGTGCAGAAGCTTTTTAGTTTGATGTAATACTACTTGTTTATATTGTGCTTTGTTTCTCTTGCCCTAGATGTATTGGCAGAAATTCTACTGTGAGATGTCTGAAATTTTACTGCCTAAGTTTTCTTCTAGGATTTTTATGGTTTTGTCACTTACATTTAAGTATTTTATCCATTTTGAGTTTATTCTTGTGTATGGTGAAAGTTGGTGGTCTAGTTTCATTATTTTTCACTTATCTGTCATAAGTATTTTATCCATTTTGAGTTTATTCTTGTGTACGGTGAAAGTTGGTGGTCTAGTTTCATTATTTTTCACGTATCTGTCAAATTTTCCTAACACCGTTTATTGAAGAGACTGTCTTTATACTCCATTCTATGCTCTTGCCTCCTTTGTCAAAAATTAATTGACCACAATGGCTTGGGTCAATTTCTGGGGTCTCTGTTCTGTTCCATTGATCTAAATATCTGTTCTTATGCCAGTCCCAGGCTGTTTTGATTACAATGGCTTTGTAATTATACCTAAACAACTTATATGCATATATGCATAGCCCATGGACACAGACAATAATGTGGTGAAGGCCTGGGGTGGGGTGGGGGCTTGGTGAAGGGAGAAAGTGGGGGAGGCCAATACTAAATATTTTCTATTACATAGACTTCAAACCTGCAAACAATCTCAATGCACAGATTTTTAAAATCAATTTTATCTTCATCACAGCCCAGCCTCCAACACAGTGACAGGGGTAATACTGTCAACAATAAAAATAAACTTAAAAAGTATTTACCATATTTACTTTTTCACAGTTCCCCAAATTTTCATAAAATTCTGTCCAGAGAAGAATAACTTTATAGTGTATATCTTATGTAACAATACAAAATAATTCACTATACAGAAAAATTTGCCTATACAAGAAATTTCTTAGTCATATTCTTCACAATTTTTTCCCATTCAGGTTTCCCAGATAATAAAGAGTAGATCAATACTACTTTGATGAAAACATCTTCAGTAAAATTAGTCCACTTACTCCTAGAAGCCCAAGACATGCAAACATCCACTATTTTCATATTTTGTTTTTCTTGTTATTATTTTTAAACCTTTATCTTTCCTATTCATAAAAATATACTAAAATCAGAATATAGAATGTCCTAAGTATCCCCAATTTGCACATTGATAGCATATTGCAATATAATATTACTCAAAGGTGATGTGATTGAACTTAATTAATGTGCGCATACTTTTTCATAATTTATGTAATCTGAGAACAGCCACCCATGTATAGGAACAGTAGCACTAAGTGTGACTATATGTACTGATTCAGTTATAAGTAGAAATAATTAAATATGAGGCTTTAGTGACTTTGTCCCCAAAAATATATAATTTCTAAACATTACCAGCCAAAAACATGTTATGATTTTTTTCTTACAGAGTAAAATTTTTTTATTGTAAATCTACTTTTCAAGTTCTGTATAAATATAGAGGGTAGGAATGATCACGGATATGTTTTAAAGAAGAATCCAGGAATTTTGTTAGTGCTGCCTAGCAATTTTAGTATAGATCTATGGTCCATTCAATCTCCTATTCCTCCTACCTAGACTATTTCATACCCTCTTTTCTTTTCTTAAATCTGAAATACTTCCTGCCTCTTATTCTGTGCTGATACTGATTACTTTTCCATTTAGAAAATGGAAGGAATCAAAAGAGCGCTATTTTACACTCCAGCATCTACTGCTTTCTTACAGTGATCCACCTCCCTCCAGATAGTTCTCTGGAACCAAAGGATGAAGTGAGGGCCAGTACTCTGACCTAAAACCAGCCCTCTCTTCTCACACACTGAAGGATGTTGCTCCAGCAACTTCTCCCTCTCTCTCTTCCACTCGATTTCCCCCTCTCTACTGTACCATTCTATCAGAACACAAATGTGCTATAATATATCCTAAAAAGACAATTTATTTTAATAAAATCTAATTCACCCTTCTTTCCTTTGAAACCCCTATTCTATTTTTCATCTCTTTTACACCAAAATCTTTGGCGGTGTTGCCTCTTTTGTTCTCTCCCCTATTGTTATTTTTAATCTTTCTTTAACTCACTGCAAGAAGGTTTTCATCCCCATCAGTCCTTCCAAACGGATCTTTACACCCTTGCATATTTATCCATTTAATTGTTCATTCAACAGAAATTTTGAGCACTTACTATGTGCCAGTGGAGAACCTCAGAATCACATTTTTCTTACCTTCTGCCTTGGGAGTAAAATGTGAAATGCTCCAAGGGAGCATAGCTGGATAAATCTTGGTACATTATCAGCAAGACGGCACTGAGGAGTGAGACTTGTGTCCCTCAACTTGCTGGTTATCAGAGGAGATGGAGACAGAGCCACTTCAGAACAGACCTAGCATATCTTGACAGGGGAGTGCACTCAGTTGTGCAGGGCTGCCCTTGGCTTGGCCCAGCCGTCACACTCTAAGTCTGGGCCCCATACTAAACATTTGTAATTACACAGACTTCAAACCTGCAAACAATCCCAATGCACAGACTTTTAAAATCAACTCTATCTTCATCAAGGGCCCAGCCTCCAAGACAGAATACTTAAATGCTAAATGGCTTCTAGACATTTAGTGTTTTATGTTATGTAACAATTTTTTTTTCCCATTTCTGTTTTCAAATGCCTGGAGCATGTAGACTCCAGAAGATTCCCTGGTGATTATGGCCTCCCTTATCTCTTATTACTTTTTTTTTTTTTAAATAATTACCAAGAACCTTTCAGTGGCTAGTCTAGAGAAAGGGATGCTGACTTTGGGCAGTGGAATGCTGCTTCAGGAAGAATGACGTTGCCAAAGAATTTTTAAGCTGGAAGACAGATGGGCACTCTTTTCCTTTCTGCTTCTCAAAGCAATGGCTTTCTCCCAAAATGCTTTTTTAAAATGGAAATCACTATTAATATTTGGCAACAAGTAATCTGAGGCCTAAACTAATCTTTATAAAAAAAACTATAATGATCACTCTTGTACTCTATCCTCGATTGATAGATGATGTGCAGTACCAGTGACATGAGAATGATCTGATGTATTTCAAGTTCCCACGAAAGGCTTTCTGTTCAACAGCAGTCCAGTTTTCACGTCAACTCAATGAGAGTAGCCCATCCAGTCAGAGACTTGAAAGATTTGTCAGAAGAACAGCCTCTTCTTAAATATTCCAAATTCAAATTATTTATTAGGCCAACTGGTTTTCTGACTCTAGCTATTGAGAAATGTTATAAGGTAAAAGCTTTCCCTGGAGAGAGAATAATGGGCCTAACACATAAAATGCAATAAGATGTTACATGAAATAATCAAGAAGAACTGCTTTGACTAGAACTCACACAGAAATAACAAAACTAAAATTACAGACTTTCTTGTATTGTATAGCCTCACAGCCAAACACAAACAATAACAATACGTTTTCTAGTGAGGTACTTATCTCCAGGCTGGATGCCTATAGGTATGTATTATCAGTGCTTTTCAATCCTAGTCCTTTTTCAATTTTCTCGAACTGAAATAAGTCAAGCCTTTGATATTAAGTAAACTTTAGGAATATTTAAAGCAGGTTTTATTCTCTTCAGGGTACTAACAGATTTGAGTCTTCCTAACATACCTCTAACAGTTTATGCTGGCAACAAAGCAATTTTAAACAGCAGATGGTGACTTGCTTATCATAGAAGAGGGGGGAGGGGGGAAGCTGGTGACACACCAACTGTGATTGCAGCTCTGGGAAAACTTGCAAATTTCAGCAAAGCTTATGGAGATTGAATGTTTATGAGCAATAAGGAAAGGAAAGGTGAACAGAAAACAAAAACCTTAATAAAAATTTAAAAAGAAAGCTTAATGTGGCAGGTGGAATGTACCTGCTATTCTTCCCTAAGGAGAGAATAAATGCATTTGATAATTTTGTGCTGCATAATGTGTACACCATTAGGAGAGTGCAGCACGGACACAGAGTTCTGTAATGAGGCAGGTAAGACTCATCGTGTGTGCCACGGAGAGTGACTCAACACCACACTTAGTGGACGGCTCCCCTCGGCATGCACAAGCAAGCCCTCACCGCTCTCCTTTCTTCTCTGTTGTCCCCAGTGGTTCCCCCCTGCTCCCCCCCGACACCCAGCTTATCATTTGTCTATACCAGTGTTTTCAACCTTTTTACCAGTAATCTCATGACACACATAAACTAATTACTGAAAATTCAGTGGCACACTAAAAAAAGTATAATATTTTTTGCCGATGTGACAAAATTAAAGGTATAATTTTGATTCATTTATACACTGGATGACTATTGTTGTGTGGGCTCTTGTCATTGTTTTATTTGACAATCTAACAGAAAAGATGTCAGTCGCCCCCTGACTAAATAATCAGGTATTACATGTTTTAAAAATTATTGTGGCACACTGGTTAAAAATTGCTGTTCTATACCAATTATACAAATGTATTAATAAATAGCTTACCTCTGTGGTATATGGCTAATGCTCTCAGTTGCTCACAGCTTTCACTGAGCATCCTAATATATACATGTGATTTGGAACAGCTTACAGAGGCTGTAGAGTTCATTTTATTTCAGAGCAGGGCAGAATAATCTTCTAAAGCTCAACTGATGCCCCGATGCCCATTTTACTTCACCTATATGCTTCTTCAGCTGCAAATGGGAGTAATTATGGTACCTGCCTCACAGATTGTGGTGGGGAAGTAATGAGTAAACATAGAGCACAGGGAGAGCAAGCACCTGTTGGCTACCCAGTGTTCCTTTTAGTGCTTTTGCTGATAGGATTTACTATGAGAACACTGCCGAGCACTGACTGCAGACTTTTCTCTCTCTTTAAAAATTCTAATTTCCCTTCTTCTACCTTCAGTGCAGCAAATGGTATTTTAACATTTAATGTTTATCATGTATCAAGCATTACTCTGAGTGGCTTTATATTTCTTAACACATTTAATTGTCACAATGATGATCTATGATGGAGATATTATTAGTCCTATTTTCTCTGACGGAGGCACAGAGAAGCTATCATGTATCAAGCATTACTCTGAGTGGCTTTATATTCCTTAACACATTTAATTGTCACAACGATGATCTATGATGGAGATATTAATATTAGTCCTATTTTCTCTGACGGAGGCACAGAGAAATGAAAACTATTGTTCAAGGGCAACATCATTAAAAACTGGGAGAGCTCAGCTTCGGACCCAGGCTGTTTGCTCCAGCATCCACCTCCTTTTCCACTTTTCTACGCAGCCAACTATGTTTATTCTCACATGACCTTACTCTACGTCTCAGCACTTTCATGCTCATCACTAACTCAACTGAGCAGGTCACCTGTCCTTTGACTTGATTATCTCCATGGGCTCTTGCTCTATAATTCGCTTTTTTCTTTTCAAGTATTTTTAATTTCTTCTGTTTCACTGACTTTTCAGCTGCTTTCCAAACAATCAGCTTCCCTTTGTCTTTAAGATAAATAAATGCAGCCCTTTGAGAAATGTCATCACGTTTTAGGAATATTTAAATTTCTTCTATTTCTATCCATAGTGACATTCATGAAGACAAGGTCTGCACCTGCTGACAGTGACTGTAAGCACATCTGTGCCCTTTCCTCCTCCCAAGGTCTGCACCTGCTGACAGTGACTGTAAGCACATCCCCTACTCCCACCATCCACAGGAACCACTTTCTGGAAGTTACGGTGTCCCCGTGAAATCTTGGTTCCCCCCTTTTCGGAGGTTGGAAATAGAGCCCACAACAACAGTTACTCCAGGCAATGAGTGAAATAAGATAAATACTAAGGGAAATAGTATAAAAGACTTCCTAAAATAATATTCTTTGTCTTACTTCTATTTATTAGCTCTTCAGGAGCTACTCTTGATTACTTACAACTTGAATAGTCCATTCTCTGATATAAATTTTATCAATATTTTGGAATAATGATTTGTTTCTCATTTATGAAGATTTATATTTTTTGGTATTTCCTTAGTATTGTTCTGTTGCCCCCAACTCTAAAAATAGATCATTAGCATAATAATTATCTATGACCTCCCTTTGTTAAAGCAAGTGACAATTAGGAGCTAGTAGAACAGGCTGAATAATTACCTATGGAATTTTGAGATAATCGCCAATTTAATAATATTCATGGTTTGATACTGTGCATTATTTTAAAAGGCTAGAGGCCCGGTGCACAACATTTGTGCACTGGAGGGAGGGTCCCTCAGCCCTGCCTGTGCCCTCTCACAGGCCGGGACATCCACTGAGGGGTCCTTAGTACTGCTGCTGAGGCTGGAAAGGCTCCCACCACTGCTGCTGCGCTCTGCAGCCATCAGCCCGGCTTTTGGCTGAGCGGAGCTATCCCTGTGGGAGTGCACTGACCACCAGGGGGAAGCTCCTGCATTGAGCATCTGTCCCCTGGTGGTCAGTGCACATCATAGCAACGGGTCGTTCCACCATTCAGTTGATTTGCATATTACGGTTTTATTATATAGGATATATATATTAAAGCCCTTAATGACTTAAATCTTGAGTAAATTTAGCATCTATGAAAATATAATTTTTGACTGAACAACTTCCTGACTGGGTTTTCAGCTCAGCTTAAGGGCATATTTTTATCCCTCAAAGGATGTAGCACAATGTCAGATTTAGAATAAACCCTCAATAATTGCTGAAAGAATGTATAAATCCATGGTGGGCTGAAAAGAAATAGGGAAATATTTTATAGTCTCTCTTTTGCCTCTCATCCTGTGTTTTATGTAATAACTGGAGACCCAGTGCACGAAATTTGGGGGAGCAGACCTAAGCCATCAGTTGGACATCCTTAGCGCTGCTGCAGAGGCAGGAGAGGCTCCTGCCACCACCCCTGCACTTGCCAGCTGTGAGCCCTGCTTCTGGCTGAGCAGTGCTCCACCTGTGGGAGTGCACTGACCATCAGGGGGCAGCTCCTGCATTGAGCAGGATCAGGCTGAAACCAGCTCTCCAACATCGCCAAAGGGGTCCCAGATTGCGAGAGGATGTAGGCCAGGCCAATGGACCCCATCGGTGCACGATCAGGGCCGGGGAGGGACACAGGAGGTTGGCCAGCCAGGGAGGAACCATGGGAGGGCTCCAGGGCATGTCTGGCCAGTCTCGCTCAGTCTCAATCAGCCAGACCCCAGCAGCAAGCTAACCTACCGGTCGAAGCTGCCCCCTCCTTGTGGTCAGTGCATGTCATAGTGACTGGTCTACCAGTCGACTGTCTGCCCCCTGGTGGTCAGTGCACATCATAGCAAGCGGTTGAGCATATCATTAGCATATTACACTTTGATTGGTTAAACGGATGACCAGACACTTAGCATATTAGGCTTTTATTATATAGGATGATGTGGTATTCCAGGAGAAGATTTTTGGAAGTAGAAATGAAAATAAGGGGAAAAGAAAATCTATGTACACACTGGTGTTATCCCCTTCTTCTCCTAACTTCTATCCTAGCAGCTAGACTTTCCCAGGTAATAATAATTACATAGTCATATCAATTGTGCTAGAACTATGTTGGATTCTATATTGGGATTCTCTAGAGAAACAGAATCAAGAGGATATCCATCCATCCATCTATATCTACACATCTATTTGTATATACACATATCTATAATAATAAAAGCATAATATGCTAATTAGACTGGACGTCCTTCCAGAAGACCTTCCAGACAAAACCGGGGATGTGACAGAAGCCTGGGTGCCTGCCGGCGGCCAGAGGGAAGCTAGTGCCAGAAGCCAGGGGAAGGAAGGCCTACTCTTGCATGAATTTTGTGCATTGGGCCTCTAGTATAAATATATTTTAAAATAAAGAATTAGCTCACACAATTATAGAAATGACAAGTCTTAAGATATGCAGAGTGAGTCAGCAAGCTCGAGGCCCCAGAGAGCCTATGATGTAGTTCCAGTCCAAAAGCTGGCAGGTTCAAGACCCAGGTTCTCAGTTCAAATCTGGCATCAGAAAAAAAATGAATATCCCAGTTTGAAAGCAGTCAAACAGGAGGAAATTCCTCTACTCAAGAAATTCATTCTTTTCAGGCCTTCAACTGATTGGGTGATGGGTGAGGCTAACCCATTTTAGGGGAATAAATCAGCTTTACTCAGCTACCAATATAAATGTTAATCTCATTCAAGAACATCCCCATAGAAATACCCAAAATAATGTTTCACCAAACACCTGTGCATCCCTTGGTGCATTCAAGCTGACACATACAATTAACCATCATAGATTCCTTCAGAGTGGAGTTTATGATGGAGAGGGAAGAAGAAGTAAGAACTTTAAATAGTTATTAAGTAGTTAATTCTGAAATTTACAAATAACAATTCAGTAACAAAAGCATATTTGAAACTCTGTATTTGAATATTTTGTAATATGAGATAGTATGAGTTTAAAACAGTGCTGGGAGTACCATAAGCACTCAATAAAAGGTCTTATTTCTCAAATTTTAGGATGCTTAATTATATACTCTGTTCTTTAGTTTAGTTATATTTTATAATTTGCATATAAAATTTTCAAATGTTCTGTTTTTAATATTAAGTAATTAATTTTTTATATAATGTGTATTGAGGATCCAGAATGGGATTCTATGAAGAAGATAAGAAGACATAGTCAGTTCCTGCCTAAATACCATGGTGAATTGTGAAATGTGAATTTTGAGGTCATAGAGAACTCGTTTTAGTACGAGACTCATTTCTTTCTAATGCTGAGTTCTTATTGATGTTATTTTACATGTAGAGTTTGACTCTGTGAAACAGAATGGAGATACCTAACTCAGACGTTTTCATATGGCTTACATATTGTCATATTACATATATAATACCCACCACATGAGAAAGAATGTATTCAAAGAGTACTAATTCTTTTTAGTTCCTCTTAGGCCTGGGAAGGCTGATAAGGAGTATACATACATGGTCTGGACTGATTTAGGGAAAGTTACTTAGCACCTTTGTGCCTCAGTTTTGTTTTGTTTGTTTTTTTTTTTTATCTATAAAATGAGGATAATAATAGTGCCAGAGGAAAACTGGTACCAGCAGCCAAGGGAAGGGAAGGCTTATTGCATGAATCTCTTCATGCAACAGGCTTCTAGTAATAATAAAAAATGTCACAATAATAATTATTATTATTGTGGTACTGTTTGCCTCCAGAAACAGTATTACTAGCCACAACTAAAGAAAATAGCAACTACTATATTTTTCCAATGTCTGGCATTGTAAATAAGTCATTTACAGACCAGTCTCAGACAAGTACTAAGGAGGTACTAGAGGGAGATAAGAAGACAGGAGTCTATTATAAGAAATGCCTAAAAAATGTTATTGGACATTGGATCCTGGTAGTGAGGAATTTTGTGAAAAGATTTGTCATTATGTGTATATTTTACTTTCCATCTCACTCCCCCAAAGTGAGGGGTTCTTGAAGAAAATAACTCTGAAAGTTTATATTATGTTCTTGAAGTTAAGGGACAATGACATCACTCCCAAATAGCACTCAAACAGAAAGCCAGAAAAAGAGGCCTACAAACTGGTCTGCTGGTATGAATGTAACCACAGTCAGTCCTTCCCCCTGAAAAAAAAAATATTTACGAGACATGATTTGTAGCATTTGCAAATTCCCATTTTCTAAATACTCCTACCATGACGGATTTCAAGTGGCCACCATAAAGTTCCTAAACACAGAATTGGGAATTTATGCCATCAGCTTTCATGAGCCTTAGGAGCAAACTGCATTCCTAAAGCAGGCATTCCTTTTGACACTTAAAGTTCTATCACGGAAGGCTACAGAGGAAACCACAAAAGCATCCACAACAAAAGAAGGCCAGCATTCAACACAAAGACCCAACATTAACTTAAAACTGAACCCATCATGTAAGGTCTTTTTTGCCCCTATGCCATTTCTCTACTCCCCTATACCTGACACTGTAGAGAATAGAAATGTGAGGTAAGAAATGCCAGAGAGAAGGTCAGAAGTGTATCAAGTGGAAGAAAAAAAAAAGGAAGAAGGAAAGAAGCCAACAGTGCAGCCTGTGAGAATAGTTTTAACTTGAATAATGGTCTGTATTTTTTGTTTTGTTTTGTTTTTGACAGAGAATTTGAAAGTTTTATAAAAACTATGTAGTCTGCCCAACTTTATCTAACCCAAGGAAAGAATAACAATAACAAATCTTTAGATAAAATTCAAAAGGTACAGGTGAAAAAGAATAGAGCTGCATTCTACCTGTGCCCAACCTAGTCTAACTGGTTTAATAAATTGGCTCTATCAGCAATATAGGAAGTCAAACAAGAATGAATGCCTAGCAGAGATATAATTTTCATAAAGAAAAGTAACTGTCACAACTAAGCCCAGCTTATCTGGGCTAGCCTCTCTACTACAATCACGTGGTCAGTTAGTTACTCCTTCTGACCACCCCCCAAGAAGGTTATCTATAATAATAAATATGCTAATTAGACTGGACGTTCTTTTGGACATCCTTCCAGATGACCTTCTGGATGAAGCCAGGGCTGCAAGGGAAGCCCAGGTCCCGGGTGCCTGCCAGTGGCCCGAGGGGAGCTCGGGTCCCAGGTGCCAGAGGGAAGCCGGTGCCAGCAGCTGGGGGAAGGAAGGCCTACTCTTGCATGAATTTCATGCATCGGGCCTCTAGTTCTCCCTATAAAGCTCTTACTTGGCACAGTCTTTCTTGGGTTTCCTCTTGACCAGGGGTCCTCAGACTTTTTAAACAGGGGGCCAGTTCACTGTCCCTCAGATCGTTGGAGGGCCGGACTATAGTTTAAAAAAAAATTATGAACAAATTCCTATGCACACTGCACATATCTTATTTTGAAGTGAAAAAACAAAACGGGAACAAATACAATATTGTATTTGCATGTGGCCCGCGGGCCGTAGTTTGAGGACCCCTGCTCTTGACTATCTAATTTCCTCTGACTGTGAGCACCTGAGGCTTGGAATCATGGCGTGTTTATGTTTTGTATCCCTGTACTGCTTAGAACAAGGTACATTTTTACCTGTGTGTAGCTGTGTACTGTGATCATGTACTTGGGAACATTTGTTTCCTTTCCTAGATAGAAAATATTCTGTTCTTTGTGTGGGATTAATTTGCTCACCACATCATTTTATATTGGCAATGTAAAGGTCATCTGAATTCCAATTTCAGTCAATAAAATAATAAATTCTACTCAATAAAAATGAAAACTAATGGCATGTTATTATCCAGTGGGGGATAGTCACAGCTCTTACCAACTTGATAAGCCAGCGGAAGTTGGAAAGAACACAGTTAAGTGCTGGACACACTAACGCAATGGTTCTCAACCTTCTGGCCCTTTAAATACAGTTCCTCATGTTGTGACCCAACCATAAAACTATTTTCGTTGCTACTTCATAACTGTAATGTTGCTACTGTTATCAATCGTAATGTAAATATCTGATATGCAGGATGGTCTTAGGCGACCCCTGTGAAAGGGTCGTTCGACTGCCAAAGGGGTCGCGACCCACAGGTTGAGAACCACTGCACTAAAGCCTTAACTTCAACACCATGGAGAATTGAATCCTTGGGATTTTCTGCCATAAAAAGGATAATTTCTTAAATGCATGTGTGATATTTTTAAGAAAAATACAGAGAAAAATATTGTCAGACATCCTATAATTTATGTGAATTAATATAAACTATATGTTAATTACCATTTTTGATAACTAAGGAGAATACCATTACTTTTCCAATTCATTGCAATAAAGTCTGTTAACTCTTGCTCACATTCATTCTGTGGTCTGAATTTCACCTGTGTAATGGGCTTATCTTTGATCATTCTTTTGGAATTTCCTAGTTCCTGCTCTTGATGCACTACCTTCCCAAACTTGCTACATGCACAGATTTCCACAACTCAGTTGACAAATAATTCATAGTTGTTCTGGACAAAAAAATCTTGGCATTACTCATGACTCCTTTCTTTTTCTCACACCTCACATTATTGTCAGGAATCTTGATGACTCAACCTCTAAAAATATTTATGGAATCTGATCCATTTCATTGATTCAAACTACCATCTGAAACAGTCCTCAAATTGGTATTCCTATTTGTACCTCGCCCCTTTACTGATTTTTTCTCTCATAGTGAACATCACTTTTTAAAAATTATATGTTTGGTTCACTGGCCACCTCTCAACTACAATGTAAGCTCCACTAGGGTAGGCATCACTTTTCCTTTTTTTTTTACTGATGTATCAGACACTAATTAAGGTACTTAAAATAGTACCTGGCAAGCAGTAGGCACTTATTAAATATTTGTTGAATGAATAAATGCTTGGTCTAAATTATATATACATATATATGGATAATGATCTATATTTTTACTTATATATGTATGTATATATCATACATTTTGCACACATATATGTGTACATATATATATCTATATATATATACTAATACAGATATATGTGTGTATTTGTACATACATATAGTTCTTGGTAGAATGATTGCAAATGTATTTATTTTGAATCATATTAAACATAATACTTATTCTTTCAAAAATCCCATTCTACATAAAAATCATGGCTTAACTTGTATTTATAAATGTTAAATCAACATTTTGAATGAAGTCTGTTTGAGGTGCTACTTTTTTGTAGCATCAGACTATGGGGAAATAATAGAGCAATTGGCTGATGTCATTTATGAATACATCCACAAAACGACATGTTGGTTATGTGATTTAAGAGAAGAAAGACTGACCTTAGTCATTCAAAAATATTTCTTTAATATGTACCATGCGCATATTTTATGCATGCACAAAAAAAGAATGAGACATAGGCATTGCTCTTAAGGATCTAATAAGTAGTAGAATTTTATTTAATTCAAAATGAGTATAACATTTTTTGCTATAATTATCATCATACCAGGAACATACACACATTTTGATAGACACTCAGAGAAAGAAAATAAACATGGAGTTTTGCGTCTCCATTTCCTTTTTGTGCTGTTGTGATGGAAAGTAGAAAGGAAAATTCCAAAATTGGAAAAGCTTCCCTTTCTACTTTGAATTAAAATATCTATTAAAGTTCATTAAATTTTCATACAGCAATTAAAGACATTTTGAAAGCATTATCTTTTTTTAAAATTTCAAAACTCTTGCACTTTGAAATGTGGGGTGTTTAAATTTCTTTAACATGAAGTATTACAAGAGCTTTGTTTTTACTGCACATTGTAATATGGTTATTTCAGCAAAAACATCTAAGTCAGACACTAATTAAGTATATATCAAAAGGGCCACCCATATGAAAAGAATCTTAAATACCCCCGGAATTAAGATAATTTATGTTTATGATTAAATGTAAGAATAATTAGCCCATCCCTAAATTACAGAATGAAGAATATAAATTCACATTACAGAAGCAATGATCTCATGTTTGCATTTAACTATGAAAAACACTGAAGCCCTGACTGGTTTGGCTCAGTGGATAGAGCGTCAGCCTGCGGACTGAAGGGTGCCAGGTTCGATTCCAGTCAAGGCTATGTACATTGGTTGTGGGCACATCCCCAGTGAGGGGTGTGCAGGAGGCAGCTGATCGATGTTTCTTTCTCATCAATGTTTCTAGCTCTCTATCTCTCTCCCTTCCTCTCTGTAAAAAAGCAATAAAATATATTTAAAAAAAGAAAAACACACTGAAAATGTATTTGTATTGTAAAGGAAAATCTAATTTCTTAGATTCCAAATTTATAATTAATGCATTTGGTAATTTTTGATATAACTGTATTACTTTGCTCCTTAATATCTATATCTTTAAAAGGAAGAGAAAGTCTTAAGATATTATACTTTCCTCGCAACAAGAAAGCAAACCTCACAAATGCCTTGATTAAAAATATTTAGAAAGTTCTCCCTAATTCTCTTCTCTGTTTCCACAGGATGTAATCTACTCTTCTATTATTTATTCATTTTTATTCTTACCATGTTGATTCCAAGCTTTTAACAAATTTTTCTGGCTTTATTATCCATATTACTTTCTTCTGTGTTTGTTTGTTTTACACTCAGTTTATATTCTGCTACATACTAACACATCCATAGGCTTTTAGATTTGGATGGATGCAAACTCATCCATTTCACTAACATCATCTATGACAATCCAGTTGAGTGACAGTGTTTGCCAATTTCTCTAGTGTAAATATTCCCACAGCTTGCTGTTTTTAGGCTACCAAACCAGCTGGCAAAATTCCTAAATATTTAGCAATCAGCTTTCATAAACTGGTAATAGCTGACTCAAGCACATGTTACAAATATTCAGCTGTCTGACCTAGAATATATTTAGTGACCTGCAACTACTTCATAAAGTAGCCCTTGTATTGATACACAGCTCAAGTTTTAAAGAGATCTTCCTTTTGTCCTGGCTGGTGTGGTTCAGTTGGTTGAGTGTTGTCCCATGGACTGAAATGTTGCCAGTTCAATTTCAGTCAGGGCTCATACCCAGGTTTTGGGTTTCCCTGGTCAAGGTGTGTATAGGAGGCAACCCATTGATGTTCCTTTCTCTCTCTCCCCATCCTCCTTCTCCTCTCTCTAAAATCTATAAAAACATTTTTTTAAATCTCCCTTTTCTCAACTCAACCTAATTTTCCCTGACATTTACCCCTGAACTGACACTAATCACAATACAAAAGCTACATGTCATAAGTAGCCACTCTTTGCCATATGACAGTCATTCAAAGACTTTAAGGCAGCTTTCAAAGTCTGTCTTCTTTCCCAGGTTAAGCACAATAATTTTTTCCAACTGTTCCTCATATCCCATGGTTTCCCTTGTACTTAAGACTGATTATATTCCTAGGGCTGTACTATAATTAACTGTCAATGGGGTCTAGAAATTAACACATAGCTCCAGATGTGGTCTGGGCAAAGCAAAGCGCCAGAGAATTATTAGTTTGCCTTTCCTAGCCACTGTAATTTTGTTAATGCTGTTTGAGGGTTCATTAGATGTTTTTGGCTGCCACATCATACAGTTGGCTTGTATAAAATTGTAAAACTAACTTTATCCACCCAGGTGGTTTTTTTTTTAAACTGAAAATGCACTTAAGCCAGTTTTCTATCATCCTGTACTTGTGCAACAAATTTATGCTCCTAGGTGTAAGAATTTACATTAATACCTCTTGCATTTGAACCTATTAACTTGGCACTTTATTTCAAACAACAATACAATTGAATCCATCGTCCAGAAACTCCTCCCAGCTTTATGTTTGCGATATTTTCAGATGTGCTACCTCTATTTTCATCTAAATAAAAATTAACCTAAAATGGTAAACATGGCAAGAATGAATGGAAAGCCTTCCTATCAGAAGCAGCATATGGACAAAGCCTTAGCTTTAAATCTTTCTATTTTCTCCTGAGATGTTCTCTTTTCCTTCCCTGACACCATCATTCTGAAATGAGGAGCTGTAGCTCAGAAAACACAAATTGTTTAACATCATCTGCATGGACTCAAATCCAAATGCTTCTTTGTCTCCAAAATGCATTTTTCAATTGGAAAAAGAGGTATGTCCACCTGTACAATCTAATATTTCTGCCCCAAATCCTCAGACTTCAACCTAAGACTTTAAAGTAACTAGAGATATAATTCATGGTCTCTCTTGAGATATCACTCATTTCCTCATGAATCAGCAGAAGAAGGACGCAGCTTGAGCTTTTTGTAGGTCTTGGCAGATTTCTCCTTATCTCAGATAAGAATTCCTTTTCCAATTACTTATGTGGAATGTTTATATGACCAACTCTATAAGCTTCAGAAGAAAATCACTAGTGCTTACTAAACATCTTTTCCCCAGGGAACAATACTGCTTTCTCTGTACCTATTTGTACTTTCTATGTATTTGCACATGCCAACGTAAATGTACACTTGCATCAGCCTATGTTGTTATATACTTCGATGTGTGGTAAGCATATCTCCTTAACTCATTTAAAATCAAGATCTGCTGTAATGATTTTATGTCTCACAAAGAACTGAAATTGCTTACCAAGTTTTTGTTAATATGTTTACATATGCATCGTGAGAATTTTCTCAAGGGGCTAATTGATAAGTAATGTGATTATAAGATTGATTAAAATCTCTCGGAAAACATTGCTGTTTCTTTATTGAAATAACAACAAATGTTTTTTTTTCATAATTCTCAAATTGATTAAAGAATAGAAACTAATTTTGTCTTTCATCCTCATATTTTAACAACTTCACTCTTTGTCTCCAATATACCAGTAACTTGTTCCTTCTTGCTTCTTGGTTTCATTGTTTCTGCGTATGATGCTTCTTTCTATCCTTATTTTATCTCTCCAGGTGTCTCATAAAACTTGGGCTCCAAACAAACCTCTTCTAGGAATCCTTTCCTTATTAACCTTACCTGACCTTAATCAGTTCTTTCTTTTATAAAAATATATTTTTATTGATTTAAGAGAGGAAGGGAGAAGGAGAGATAGAAATATCGATGATGAGAGAGAATCATTGATTGCCTGCCTCCTCCTGCATGCCCCCACCTGGGGATCAAGCCCGCAACCCAGGCATGTGCCCTTGACTGGAATTGACCCTGGGACCCTTCAGTCCGTAGTCTGATGCTCTATCCACTGAGCCAAACCAGCTAGGGTTAATCAGTCCTTTCTATGCATTTTCTCTAACACTGATGTGCACAGTGTGAAGCACACTAAATCAAGCATTAATGTTGTTGCTACATTAGAATTCATAGTACTTTCCAATCTTTGTTGCATGCCTCCCCACTTACATAGCAATCTCTTACTGGGAAGATGCATTGCCAATCTCATTATATAAATCTCTGCACTGAGCCTTTCCAAGGTCTTTGTGATAAAGCTAAAACCCCTTAGAACAAGACAGGAGACTTCGGACTCCATTTTCCAGGCTCAATGATTGATACCAGGCTCCTCATAACCCAATCTCTGGAGTTGTTCCATAAAGTTCCCAGAAGCTACTGTATTATTCCACATTCAGTTTACTCCTGCTGCTTTCTGGAATGACTGAAATCTCTGCCCGTTCTGGAGAAAATCTCTTTATCTTTGTCTGACTCAGCTCAAGTATCACTCTTGATGAACTCCGTCCTCTGCCTGTAACCTCTGTATTCCTCTTTCCCATTCAACTATCTTTCCCACCAACTATAGGTTCTGTACTTTCAACACATTCACTAGAATTTATATACAGAAGAGTGGGAAGAGTAGCATTAAAAATAAAAATAAAAATTATAATTGAGAATATTTCTAGAGTTCTAATGAGACTAAAGCCTTTCTCTAGGCACTCATTTTTTCATTAACTTTCAGATTTATGAAATGGTAGGAGGGAAGCATTATCATGCTCATATGGCATGTTTCTTAATTAACTATACCTACAATTAAGAAATTTCAGAAGGGCATTATAAAAATCAGAACAGTTGTTTAGAACCATACATGACAAGCTCAGTTATACATTGAATTAGGCTCAAGTTAAAAGTGAGAGCAAAAAACAATAGTTTACTCTGGGATAATGTCTATGAGTAAAAACTAATTATATTTCATTATGGAAGACAAAAATTATATTTCATTTATATTTCATTATGAAAGACAAAAATATTGTCATCTATAAATTCAGAAACAAGTCTATTTCATTTCTACAAAAGCTATTTTAGAGCAATATTCCTTATCTTTTCTTATATTTTGAAAGGCTTGCTAATGGCTCCTTCCAGCTTCCCTCTTGTCCTACCATGATGACTCCTTTGAAAATGTGGTCAATCTAATCTACCTAAATTATAGATGTGGGGTTGGGGGGATGAGAAGAGCTAAACCGAAGAACTTATATGTTTATAGGCATAGTGCATGGACATCAGCAATAGGGTAGTGAAGACATAGGGGTGGGGTGGGGTGGGCAGGGGTTTGGAGGATAAGCATAAAGTGGGGAGAAGGGGAATTGTAATACTATCCTATATAATAGAGAGGTAATATGCAAATTGACCATCATACCCTCACAAGATGGCTGCCTACGACCTGGCCAGCAGGGGGGTTAGTGAGGGATGACCAAATGACTGAACAGCAGGCTGTGTGGGGAGACCATGCCGATGGGGGGGCTGTGAGTGGCGACCGTTGGCATGGCTGGCGGGGGGGCCATGAGGGGTGACCAGGCCAGGGAGGGGGACAGTTGGGGGTGACCAGGCCAGCAGGGGAGGCAATTGGGGGCGATTAGGCTGGCACAGGGGGCAGTGAGGGGTGACTAGGCCAGTGGGGGGTCAGTTAGGGGTGACCAGGCTGGCAGGGAGGAGGCAGTTGGGGGAAACCTGTCTGGCAGAGGGGGCAGTTAGGTGTGACCAAGCAGGCAGGCAGGTGAGGGATTAGAAGCCAGCAGAAGAAGGATTGTCAGAGGGATGTCCAACTGCCAGTTTAGGCCGGATCCTGAGGGGTCCTGGATTGGAGAGGGTGCAGGCTGGGCTGAGGGAACCCCCACCCCCCATGCACAATTTTGTGCACCGGGCCTCTAGTCAACAATAAAAAGTATATTTTTATAAAACATTGTGAAAAGTATAGTTCTGATCATATCCTATAACCACTCAATAAATTTCAAGTATTCTCTCTGGCCTTGAAAGTAAAATTTCTAACAATTTAACATGACGTTTAATGTTCTTTACAATCAGGTCCTAACCCTCATTTTGTGTGAGTTCCTTCACAAATCTTTCACTAGAAAAACAAACAAAACTATTGATTGACTTGGCATTTTCTGATCCAACCCATATTGTATCAGAAAGCTCCTTGAATGCCCTTCACTCTCCTCTCTACCTTTTGAACTATAGGCAAGGCTATGAAGCCTTTCCAGGTGGTTATCTTCTTTTTCCTTCCCACTGTACTTAATTTGTATATCTATTGTGATCCCTTCTTCTTCTAATCTAATAAAAGAGAAACATGCAAATTGACCACACCTCCGCTACCCCCCAAGCCACGCCACCAGCCAATCAGAGCGACTATATGCAAATTAACCCAACCAAGATGG
>NW_005355037.1:81809-106312 GCF_000412655.1 Myotis brandtii | reverse complement strand
CCTCACCCAGGCTGGCCAGGCACCCCAGCGGGACCCCCACCCTGATCTGGGACACCCTTCAGGGAAAACCAGCTGGCCCCCACCCATGCACCAGGCCTCTATCCTATATAATAAAAGGGTAATATGAAAATTGACCTAACAGCAGAATAACTGGGAATGACTGGTCACTATGACACACACTGACCACTAGGGGGAAGACGTTCAATGCAGGAACTGCCCCCTGGTGGTCAGTGTGCTCCCACAGGGGAAGCTCTGCTCAGCCACAAGCAAGGCTGATGGCTTCCAGTACAGCGGTGGTGGTGGGAGCCTCTCCCGCCTCCTCAGCAGCTCTAAGGAAGTCTGACTGCAGCTTAGGCCTGCTTCCCGCTGGCAAGTGGACATCCCCCGAGGGCTCCCGGGCTGCCAGAGGGATGTCTGACTGCCAGCTTAGGCCCAATCCCCCAGGGAGCGGGCCTAAGCCAGCAAGTGGTCATCCCCTAAGGGGTCTCAGACTGTGAGAGGGCACAGGCCAGGCTGAGGGACCCCCCTGAGTGCACAAATTTTTGTGCACTGGGCCTGTAGTTTTATATAAAAGATATTCTTGAAAACTAAAATGTGATTTTAAAACATATCATGTTGAACTTTCTCAAAAGAAAAATTTAAATGGCAGATAAATAAGAGAACAATACTTTGTGTTAATTTCCCCCAACATATTAACCTATTTAACAGAAACATTTATAGAGAATAGTGAAACTTAATATGGCATTAGTCTATGGCCATGAATTTATTACACTGCTTCTCCATTATAAAATGTCTTATATCTAAATCTCGGTTATGCTCAAGAATATTTCAGATTTAACGCTTTCTCAAATTGTCCTGCATTGTCACGTGTTGCTCTGATTGTGTTTTCCTTAGCAGCAATACATTCTTGTTTACTTCTGTCCAGTGGGCCCCATTTTTTCTTTGTGGTGACTTCTAACAATTACCATTGAGGCCTTCTTTTAAAATGAATGTTGTTTTTTTTTTAAAAAATCTAAATTGAAATGAAATGAAAAGAAAAAAAGCCACTTGGGATAACTCCAAATTAACTGACTACATTAACAATTATTTGAATTCAGTCTTCTCAGGAAAGGTCTAGATTTCCAGCTTCCTATGTTCACTGTGACCTGCAATGGGTTCCTAAAAAGTACTGATGTTGGTGGGAGTTCCTATTTTTATACTAATCAGAATGCACATTTTAAGGAAAGGAAGAAATCCCATCACCACATTATTTCACAAAGCATGTGAGTCATTTATAAATGAGAGGCTGATATATTAAGATTATTATATCCTATCTTGCCTTCTACTTATATGTTTCATTATGTCCTACTTGATTGGAGCTCCTTTGTAAATGCTAATCTTATCCATTTATTTTAGAACAGAAAGAATCTAATATATTGTTTGCTTTATTCACCAGAATCAATACATTATTTTATTTTATTTGTTTTTTGTAGAATCAAGTTGCACTTGATGAAATATAATGACAGGATACTTATTATGGGGAAAGGAGAGGTATATATATTTATTTTTGTTGTTTTGTGATATACTGAAACATTCATTAAAAGGTCCAAGCAATTTAAATTTAGAGGTGCATACTCCAATCAACATTAGTCTTCATCACAAAAATTCTTCTACCCAAATTCCACCCCCCTAGTTAAAAATGGCAAGAAACATTCACATAGAAACCAAATCGTAAGAAACATCCAGCACCTGCTGCCTTTAGGCAAAATCTAAATTAAAGTTTTCTATGTTTAGAAATACTGCACCTCTAGATAGCTGAAGTGTAAAATAATTTTGTTTGGCAAGATTTTCCTACTTCAACTTTTTGATGTGTAGCTATCTGTGGGAAATAAGTCAGTCAATCACTATTCTTTGGCTGTGTGACAAAACCTTTGTAGCTTTCTATCAGAGGGTTCTGAATTTATTGATAGAACTTACCTTTGAAAATTATCATTCTTCTTATAAAATAAGCATGTATAAAGTTTTTATTTAACTCATTAATTAATGATGGAACCAGTAAGATATTCTAACCAATTCAAAGGAGAATTAGGACTTCAGAAATGCTTAAATTAATTTGTTAATAGATTCAAAACTGCTTGATTTTCTATACAGCCATAGGTAATATTTGGTGTTATCTTTTTCTACAAGGCAGAAATCAATTAAGGCTTTCCTTTGGGCCATATTGATTTTTATCACTATCATTTATTAAATAAGTTATCTTCTACTTTTATAGGTATGTAAAATGTCCTAATGGATAGAAAGCCACTTAAAGCCACACACACTTATAGAATCAGATAAAACCTAGAAGGTCTGGCAAAAGGGCATTTAGTACTCTTTGCTAATTGGGGCAATTTTTTTCTGAATGTTTATCTAATTTTGAATTGTGATCTTGACATTTAATCTTTTATAATATTTCTTACCAGGAGTAGAGCTTATTGCAGTTTATGGAAAATTTTTATTCAACAGTGTGATTAATCTTTTATGGGTATAAACTTTTTAAAAAAATATATTTTATTGATTTTTTACAGAGAGGAAAGGAGAGGGATAGAGTTAGAAACATCGATCAGCTGCCTCCTGCACACCCCCTACTGGGGATGTGCCCGCAACTAAGGTACATGCCCTCGACCGGAATCGAACCTGGGACCCCTCAGTCCGCAGGCCGACGCTCTATCCACTGAGCCAAACCGGTTAGGGCGGGGTATAAACTTTTGATGGGCAAAAAAATAGTGGTTCAGGATTTAACTAGATACAGGAATCATTCAAGTTAGGAGGGAACTATTTTAGGAAATTCTCATTCTGTGGCTTTTCTGAGTTCAAACTTTTTAAGTCAAAGCTATACCTTCTGCTTGCTGTTTCTCTAACCACTAAGGATTCATGATCTGGTTTAAACTACAGGCCCAATACCCAGATTAAATTAAAAGTTATTTTCAATTCCCAAGGTCAGAAACTCATTCTATTTTCTCCTTAACTTCCACATTCAGAAGCTATTTTAGTCCTGTTGTTCTTGAGCCAGGGTAAATTTCTTTGCTGTCAAAGGAGCCAAGAGTGGGAGTGGAATGGGAGTTCAAACAGATTTTCTCTCACAGTGCATGTCAATGGATCACTTATACCCTAATGAAAGGTTGGAGTGGTTCCACTTATCGGGATGGTGGTAGTGGGTGGGTATATGCCATTATATTCATATCTGATCCAATAGAGAATTATACCACTTTAAAATACAATTCAGAAAAACACCTTTCTACTTAAAGTCAGAGGGATCATTTTCACAGAGCTACATTTCCTAGGAAGTAGCTTGTAGGAGAGTAGCTATGGGGATGATGAATTATTATTTTAACAGACTAATGTTATTCTATATATGGTAACATGATAAATGACATGCCAGAATATTCACCAATTATAGAAATGTGGTTAGTTGCTTCTAGAAGCTACTTTCAAATATACTTAAATTAGACTTTAAATTGGACTTTGTTTATATAAAACAAGCATGCTTTCACGTTCTGTTATTTAGCAATGTAATGTAATCAAAAGTAGATTAAAGTCCCATAGGAATAAAAGTAAGGAATCCAATTAAACGGCTAATTCAATAGTCCAAGTAATAAATAATGAGAGTGGGCATGGGAAGCAAGAAGCAGCCATGGGGGCAGGAGACCTCCCTCAGAAGGGGCAAGTAGACTTTAAATTGGACTTTGTTTATATAAAACAAACATGCTTTCACATTCTGTTATTTAGCAATGTAATGTAATCAAAAGTAGATTAAAGTCCTGTAGGAATAAAAGTAAGGAACCCAATTAAATGGCTAATTCAATAGTCCAAGTAATAAATAATGAGAGCTTAGAACTAGGGCAGTTGATATAGGAAAAGAAAGGAGAGATAATTGAAAGCATAATCACCAGCATTTGATAAACTGAGTGTGAGGGAGAAAGCAGGTCTAAGTTGACTCACAGGTGTCAGGACTCAACATCTCTGTAGACAGAGGTTTCCTTAACTGAGATTGTGTACATGAATAACAGGTATGAGAATCAGAAGATGATGTGAAATTTGCATTGATCATGTTGTGTTTGAGATACTGCTAACTATTCTGGCAGGTAGATTCAGGGTCTAACCTGGAAATACCCTTTTGCAGCTATTGAACTTACAGGTTTGTGTTAAAATCATGAGTGATGATATTGCCAAAAAGGCTGTGTACCGTACATGAAAAGAAAAGACGGATAGTTCAAGAATAGAAATCTGATGGCAGAGCTAAAAGGGAGACTGGGAAGGATGAATTAAGAGGCCACTGAGCCCCAGCCGGTTTGGCTCAGTGGATAGAGTATCAGCCTGTGGACTGAAGGGTCCCAGGTTCCATCCTGGTGAAGGGCACATGCCTGAGTTGTGGGCTCCATCCCCAGTAGGGGGTGTGCAGGAAGAAGACAATCAACGGTTCTCTCTCATCATTGATGTTTCTATCTCTCTTTCCCCCTCCATTCCTCTCTGAAATTAATAAAAATATATTTTTTTTAAAAAGAGGCCACTGAGACACTGTGAAGAAATAGATTGGTGTCAATTGAGTCCTTGGAAAGAGACTTAGGACTGAGATATACGTAGATTGAAGGCAAAGAACCAGTAGAAATTTGAAGCTAAATATATAGGAGATAGAAGATAAACTTGACAAAGATCCTAGAAGAGAGAAGATAATGAGGAGAGACAAGTTGCTTTAACTTATCTCAGAATATGAAGACAGCCTCATAGTCTGATCCTGGGAGAAGAAAATATGAGCATGCACAGATATAAATTATTTTATCCAAAAGATAGCTGAGTCATAATCTCAATTTTATTTTTAAAATGTACATCAAGTTGTTAAGTGAATGAGGGAGGGCTTTGTGAAGAGAGTCTAAAATGAAAGAAGTGCTGAACAGGAAGGAAAAGGTAACTGACCGAGAAAAAGAAAAGAATGGTTGAGCATTCCTGTAGTCCAGCTAAAATAAAATTCATTAATTTATAGTGACTCAAATTTAGGCAATTCTAAGATTTTCTCTAGTATCAAAAGGTTGATAATATTGATTAGAATAAGGCCCAAGCAATGGGTTTCTCTGAGGTCAAAGAGCAGGTTATGCAAGTTATGGCATGAAAGAACTATAATGATAAGAGATGAGAATGTTAAGGCTTATGGTTTATGTTGAGACACATGGTTTTTGTAATAAGCAAGTTTTGAGTGAAATCTTTGATATGAAAGATAGAAGTGGAACTGAACTGAAGTTAACTGAGTTTAAAGCAGTAAGAATCTATGAAATTAGATCTACAAATAGGTTCTTCTTAACTTTGAAATTGCCATGATTGATCATAAAACATGGGATAGAAAAAAATATTGATTTGCATGCCAAAAACTTTCATTGATATGAGAAAGTGACTAAAGTATTTTTATATTCTGAAGAAGAAAAAATGTATTTTTTGGTGTGTCACAAATTTAGTAATTAGTTTATGTGTGCCATGAAATGAAAATGGATGAAAAACACTGATCTAGTGCATAGTGTTTGCCTTTATGAACAGCTTTTGTATGATCCCTTTTCCCCACAAAACATCCTCATACATTGTTTCTTTTTATACAAGATCTTCTCTTTTGAACAACTTTGGGCGTTTTCAACCTCCTTCTTGGTGTGGTATTCACAAATACATAGTGTACAAAGTAGGTTCTAGGCTAAACATAGAAGAGGACTAAGATACCTCCAGGGAATGAAAATGAGTAAAAATACAGGGGAATGTGTGTGTTAGCTCAATTAGCTCATTTGATATTATGCTGTTGACTTAAGTTGAAGTAACTTCCAATAAAGCCCAATACCTTTTTTCAAAATGCATCATATATGTGTGTGCATATAAAATATAGTTAGATTTGATCAGATTGTTAATGCTATTTGGCAGCATAAATTCACTGTACTGACTTACCTTCCCAATGTTGTGTCTTCAAAAATTTTGATAAGTTTTTTTGATAAGTAATAACAAATATTAATTTTAAGTTTGAAGACACAAAGATAGAGTCTGTGGCACAACATAATATCAACTTGACTTCTGTCTGTGTAGTAGTCTGTTCACTTACATACCATTTAACTACACTACCATCTTCTCAACATTTATGTATTATCTAAAAGTATATCATAAAAAAATGTTGCAGGTAGCTAAACAGTCCCTAAACTTGAGTCAACAATCCCATAAATCTTCACTTTGTAGAATTTTTATGGTATGATGAAAATACTTTGCTAAATCCATCCTGAAGTCTCTTGTTCCTGTATTTTCCCCATCTTCCTCACCTTTACAACTCAATCTTTAGTCAGTTATTTTTATTGAGACAATTATTTTAACTAAAGATTTTAATAGAAGTTCTTAGATTATTGAAAGTGGAGAGACTGTGGAAGACTTGGGATAATAACACAAGCTGGTGCCTAACTTATAAATTGCCTAAGACAAAAAATATATTTCTTCTCTCAAGACTCAATTTATTTATTCAATAAACAGTACTGATTATATCCTACATATTAAGATCACTTTTTGTTAAATAGTGTATGTACCAGGCACAAGACAGATGTGTGATATACAAAGATAAATAAAATTTAGTTCTTATCCTTAAGGAGCTCACAATCTAATAATAGAGATAGATATTTAAATATATGATACTACATCATAAGAGGTATAAATAAAATAGCATGAGAATAAGGACTTGAAGCACATGCCAGCTGGAATCTGACTCTAAAAAAATTCATAGTCTTCTCAAGTTAATGATGTTTATATAACTTTTTATGAAAGGTTCTTCACTATATAGAACATGCCCTTTTGAGACAAACACTTCAATGAAGTATTTCATCAGACCAATCTTGGCCCACCGACATGAAACCGCTTTCCACACCCACATTAATCAACCAATTCTTATATGTTTTTGCTGTGTTCTCGGGCTCAGGATAATACAGTAAGGACATTCTTGGCCATAACTCAGAATGCTGATTAGCAATCCAGTTTAGTCTCTATTTCACATGAACCTGAGGTCTAATTTCCCACATGTATTGTTCAGCACAAAGGAAAAGAAAATAAATCCATTGCTTTCTGGATGAAAAGCAGGCCTAGGCTTGTTAACACCTGTCTATGGCTCCTTTCCAATGGCTTATTTTCAAAAGCCAGATCTCTTTCCTTTTGTTGAGTTGAAAAATCAAAGATTATAAAAACAAAATCTATAGGAACTTCCTTTGTGGAGGAAGAAGTCATGTGTAAAGGATTTTCATTCACCGTGCTGATGTTGCTAACTGCCAATGTTACTAAGTCTAAAAATCTAGAGCATTGCCTCAATTATTGAGCTTGCCTATAAGTGATTAAGACTATAAATTACTCAAAGAAAAGGAGCATACTGCCAAAATAATTGCTCCAACATTAATTCTGCCCTGTTACATCTTGCTAAGAATCCTTTGCCATCCATGCAGTCCCATCATGTTTATTGCCGTTTTCAAGTCTGGCTTATTATTAAGGTGGTTTGTTGTGTTTTGTTTCACTAAAACCTACTCCTTTTATTACCTTTAAGAATCATGAGGACTGGATAATGAAAACTTTTAAATTAGCCCCATTTGTAACTCTGTTGCTTACCAGGTAGTTATAAGCTACTCAATTTTATTGCTACATTTAAAAAGCCATATGAAAGAATTAAATTTATATGGGTTTATGCTAGCGGCTCTATTACAATATCTTTTTCAGTTTCTATAGAAAGGCCTTTCATCTACAGAACTACAAAATTAAGAGACATTCTGAGTGAAATAAGTTCCTTTAATGTTTTGCGTACGAGGCTGATTTACGACTCCCCGTTGAGATGAAGGTCCTCAAACTATCCCCCCACCCATCTTTCTTTTCAAGTTTCAAATGAACTAAGTAAATTTACCTTTGGTGTTTTATAGTATCAATGAACTTTAAAGAGCTTTTAAACAAATGGGATTGCGTGGGATTTCTTTATGTTTCTATCCAATTGAAACTGTCTCACTGATTCAAGCCTAGGTCATTCAGGTATCACCAATATTGTGAAACTTACCCAAATGGGCTTTCCTGGGAGATCAGTTTTGTCTGTGAAGAAAGATTACTACCAGGAGATAGGCTTACTACAGCCCTGGCAGTTTGGCCTCTTCCTTCAAGTTAAATCTCCACCCTTCTCAAGTAAATCTCTTACTAAGACTCCTGTTGTGTACATGAAATGTTTACAAGCAGTCACCTAAGCCCCATCCTTTCACCCTAGCACGCCTGCCCACCACCCACATCCCATTCAAATTAGATACTGTCTCACTCTCCTTTCCTCAGGCATCAACAGATTCAGGCACTACCATTGCTACTCCGGTTGCTCTGCAGCTAAATTGCTTGGATGACCAAAAGGTGAGCTTGCTCATGAAGCGAGACTCTCACAGCTTGAGACTTAATTCACCAAATAGGGACAGGGCATAGTTAAAATTAAAATAATAGTTTTTTTCAATTTGGATATATTAGTACCTGTCACAAACAAAACAGGCTAGGGCCCGTATTTCT
This sequence comes from Myotis brandtii, assembly GCF_000412655.1. Classification (NCBI taxonomy): domain Eukaryota; kingdom Metazoa; phylum Chordata; class Mammalia; order Chiroptera; family Vespertilionidae; genus Myotis; species Myotis brandtii. Next base: position 97,774 of record NW_005355037.1, on the reverse strand, counting down.
CAGGAATGGCAGGCCTTGAAATAAACACATGCTGCTTCATGAATATGCTGCTGCATCTCGAGAAACATTTTTTTTCAGGGGTGATATTATTTAGAAGAAACAAAATGGTACTCTCTTGAAGGTTTTAGCTAGTTACATCTCTGAAGCAGTGCAAACTTCTCTAAACAATTACACTTCAAAAAGTTTTTTTTAATTAAAGTAGAATTTACTTCATTAACATACTACTCGTGTTACTATTGTGATTTTCTCCAATATAATTAATTACAACTTTCCTGGCTCACCAAGAGTATTTTTGTTTTAGGTTGCTTTTATTATGCTCTTTTATTATACCCTTAATCTTTCCAATTTCAATAATCATTACAGTCTGACACAAATTAGATTTATATCCTGTATATTTGAATAAACAACTAAATTGTATCACAATTTGGTAAATTGTCTTATATGCCCCTAGGTATTTGTATACTAACTAAATTATGAAAGCTTTAGAATGCTGTGAAGGTAAGTTTTTGAATTTAATATGACTATAAAAAAAGATAGAATAGATAGAATAGTTTATTAACCTCTTTCCAATGCATATCTTATTAGGCATATTATATTTTCACAAATACAGTTAACTTTTCTTGCTGAATCTAAATATGTGCTAAAGACACAAGTAGCCTGAAACCTAAATTGTTATGGCTGAAATCCTATATTACAGTTTTTAAGAACTGAACTTGAATGAGAAAGTCTTTCAATTAAGAAAAAGTCATGGCGTATCTCTAAGTGAGTATGCTGCTATACACCTTAGATTTAAAAGTTATTTCCTACTACAAAGGCTGATAGACATGAAGAAAATGGCCCAGAGAAGTGAAATTTCAGTATGCCCCCAAATAGTTCTGATCCTTATACTTACCTTTTCTTCTTATTTTCAACACACTGGATCTGCTGATGGCATTTTAATTCAGGCTGACAGTGTTATTGTCTTCTAGATTATATGAGTGTTTTATGGAGATTTTTATTCCTGGGCAGCCCATTAGCAAATTGAATTGTGTTACAGGTTATTACCACTAGGAAAACAAAGAATGTTTGTTTTAAACTTGTGTTGTTTTTTCTTATACTAGAGAACATATGTATGCATGTAAAAATATCACTACTTTTAATATATATATATATATTTTTATTGATTTTAGAAAGGAAGGAAGGGGATGAGAGAGATAGAAACATCAATGATGAGAGAGAATCATTGATTGGCTGCCTCCTGCATGCCCCCTACTGGAGATCAAGCCCGCAACCCAGGCATGTGCCCTTGACCAGAAATGAACCTGGGACCCTTTAGTCTACAGGCCAATGCTCTATCCACTGTGCCAAACCAGCTAGGGCATAATATCACTACTTTTTGAAAACATTTATTCAGCTGAACAATGATTCTTCTCATGTTACAATATGTAGTTATAGCTTACTGAACAGACACAACAGGCATAGAATTAAATAAGAATTCTAAGTAAAAATATGTGATTATATTTACGTTGGCCCTCTTTGTATGTAGTGTGGTATTATGTATATTTGTCCAAATATGTCCACCTTTTATAAAGTGTGGTTGAAAACACTAAATATGGGACTTGTAAACTTCAAAAAAGGGTAAATACAACTATTGCAATACTTTAGATAATCTAATCATGAAAAATTCAACATGGAAAAATTCATAGCAAAATAAAATATTGATTCTATTTTTTATAATTTAGCATGATTATTACTGAGTCTTCAATCAAGTTTTTTTATAGAGAGAATATAATAAGATCAGCAAGTCCTATCTATTATTTGTTTAATTTTTAGGCAGTTATCAAATATCTTAGGACTTTAGTTCAGTATATCCTGCCATCAACTCACTTTGCATATGCTAATTTTATTTTAAATTATGGTGTTAAAGTTTTTAAACTATTTTTTTCATCGTTTGTGTGTGTGTGTGTGTGTGTGTTTGTGTGTGTGTGTGTGTGTGTGTTATGCCTACATAGAGATAGATGAGTATAGTATTTTATATATTTTTGTTTCTAAATAAGAAATTGTTATTATTTAATAACTATAATGTATTAAATACAGATAATATATTCACTCATTAATTTATTTCTTCCACAAATATTTAGTGTCTTCTATTTTCTAAACATGTAATAATAAACAATTATTGCCACTTGAGTTAATTTCATTTAAAATCAGATTAAAAGACAGCTACAAATCTCTCCCTCCTGGTAAATCAGATTACACAATTCAAACTAGATATGTTTAGGAGTAAATCATATGTTTAAAAATGGTCAATAGTCCCTAGGAAGTAAAATTTCTGATTCTCTTCAAAATACTATTTCACCTGGATTATCTCCAATGTGTACCTAGAAAAAAATTCTCATAGGTATTTATTATAATTAGTGTTTTAGTTTTATTTAATCTGAAAGCCAGGAATAAACATTTGAGGTTTTACATTTATTATTATACTTGAATTTATTTTATTCTTACAGCTTATAAAGATCTTTTCCAATCATCCAAACTATCATGTAACTATAGTTTTATAAGTAATTTTACAGCCAAAGTTCATACGTTTTTATATTTACTATTATCTTAATTAGGAACATTCAAGTAATAAGTAACTGATATCTCAAATAACTAATGCCTGCATCATATATAATAGGCTCTAAAGTTTCCCAGAATATTTACCTATAATATTATTCCTCAAGCTCACCAAATGTGTACTTACCCTCAACATCTTCTGTGTAATTTCTCTTACTGATATGCTTAAAAAACTGCAAGTTTATTATTATTTTAACATAAAAGTAACATAAATAATTGAAATGGTTCAGAAATTATGTGGAGATTTAAAATACTTATCATTCTGGCATTATCCTGAATTCTCTCAAAAATTAACCACTATAGGATTTCTTATGTATTCCACTAGAATAACGCAATAATTATTTTTAAAATGTATACAAATATGTCTGTGATGATCCAGTAATAATTTTATATGAGATCTGTCTGCATTAATAATACATATGTTGTTATAAGCAATATAGCATATATTTTATTATATTAACACATAAATTATTTAACCATTTTTTTCCTTACTGGCAATTAACTTTATTTCTAATTTATTTAATTATAATGTTGCTATAAAAACTTTTGAACATATGCTTTGATATATTATTGTGAGTCTATCCAAGACCATATTAATGGATGTGAAATGTTGGAACATTAAGTACATGCATTAGACATTTTGATATATATGAATAAATTCCCTCAAAACATTTCCATCCACCTACACCCCCCAAAAAATTTGTGAGGGTACTTATTTCCTTATGGTCTTACCAGTACTGGATATTAGCCAACTTTTCATATTTGTATATTTCATGTTTTATTTGCATACCTTTATGTATAAATGAGGTTGAAAATCTACTCATATATCTGTATTATTTTTCTAAAACCTACACTTTTGAATCTTTTCTAATTTTAATTGCTTTATCTATCATATTATTTTATTGTTGTTTTGTATATATATTATTTAACCTGAGAAAACAAGCTGTTTGCTCTTATGGTTGCTGTATGTTCTATATGTGCTGCCAATGCAATTCACATTTCATCATTTTTTTAACTCTTTATTTTTTCTATATAGAACTTTTAAATTTTTATGCATCAAAATTTGTCAAGCTTTAAAAATTACATGTGATTTTGTTTTGCTTAGAAAAGCCAGTATTTACTCTAGAATCATATTAACCCAATAAGTTATTCTTCTAGCATTTTATTTTTCATTAGCAACATTTAATTATCTGATAAGTATAGTGAATATTTTGATGTAATAAGGCAACAAAACACTTTATTCACAATTCAAGGAAGTTCTCAGTAGCCTTATGTGGCTGCTTCTATATTATGGAATGTGCCCATCACCACAAAAATCTTATGGGACAGTGGAGGTATAGAGAATCCCCCAACTTAATAGGTAACGTTTTATTTTCCTGGCTAGTCCATTAGACATTATGGACTAGTGGTCTGATGCACAAAATTGGGGGGGGGGGGGGGGGGGGGGGTCTGTCCTTCAACCCGGTCTACACCCTCTCCAATCTGGGACCCCTAGGTGGATGTCTGACTGCCTGTCGGGATCGGGCCTAAACTGACAGTCGGACATCCCTCTCACAATCTGGGACCGCTGGCTCCTAACCTCTTGCTTGCCTGCCAGCCTAATCTCCCCTAACCACTCCCCTGCTGGCCTGATTGACACCTAACTGCTCCCCTGCCAGCCTGATTGCCACTAACTGCCCTCCCCTGCTGGCCTGATCTCCCCCAAGGCTTTTATTAGTATAGATATGACCCTTCACAGAAAATTTGACTAACCCTGCTTTACAATAAGGGCTTGACGATTGAATTATTGGGGCCAGACACCAAGATTTCCTTCCTTTGAATAGTGGAGAAAATAATTATCTTGTCTTTAAATTGCCCTGAACATCAAATGAGATAACGACTTAGGAAAGTATAAAAGCACCATATAAAGACAACTGTCTTTTTCATGTACTGAAAAGACAATAAAGTGGTAAAATGAAAAACACTATTTTTATTCTCCCCCTTCCTTCCTTTACAGCCTTTATTTAAACTTGGAAATTTAGAAAAATTTTACTCCTATTTTCATTTCTTTACATTCAATATTATTTTGTATTAGTTTCAGGTTTTATATTAGTTACAGAATAGTGGTTAGACAGTCATATACTTTACAAAGTGTTCCCTGATATTTCCAGTACCCACCTGGCTTCATACCGTCATTACAACACTATTGACTCTATTCCCTATTTAAGTGACAATAGGTTTACAGGTTCCTTCCAATCTTTCTTTTGTGTTGCTCGTCCTTCCTTTTCTTTCTCACTTCTTCCCTCATTTTCTTTATATAGTATCTCAATTGGCCCTCAAAGCTCAGCGAAGGCACTGGGACAAGCTTAATCCATTATACAGACCAGGAAACTGAGGCCAATTTGGCTTCGGAACTGGACTCAGCATGCAGGGAGCCCTCACAGCCCTGCTCTCCGCCCTTCCTAAGGGGCAGCTGCAGGGCAAACAGAACAAACCTCCCCGTGAGGCTTCCAAGGCCTCATTCTCAAGCACCTCTTCATCGTGGGCACTCCACATTCTTTCCTCTCCCCCGCCCGCCCCTCCCACCCCTTCCCTGGAGCAGGTGGTAGGCTTCGCACTCACTGGGCAGCAGGGTGGGCGTGGGCTTGCTTTTGGGCCAAGGCGGGAGCAGCAGTCGCGGCCTCGGAAGTGCGAAGGCCACAGGACGAGGCCCGGTAAGCACTGGGAGCTTCTCAGAATTGAGTCAGTCAGTCGGGTACCCTGCAGTGCAGCACCCCTCCACTGAGGTGGCGCCGCCCTTCAACCCCCGCCTCAGGACTGCGGGTCTGCTCGGAGTCCTTCCATGCCCCCTGTTCCCCGCCCGAGCTCCCTCAGGTGCACCCTGCCTCTCCAGGTTTTTGCCTTTGATCTGTGGCATTGGTGACAGCACACTCCTAGCAAGCCTGGTACCCAGAGGGGCACAGGGTCAGTTCTTTGCCCAGAATATTAGAGGTTGCAGTCTCATTTGCAGATGTTGTCCAGAGCCTGCTGATGAAGGCAGCGCCTGTGTGGGGTGTCCTCGTAGACTAGACTAGAGGGATAGTGCGACGCAGCTCTGCGCCCCTTGGGCTGCCCGCCTCCTGGCCAGCGGCTTCACCAAAGCCATGGTGCTCACCTGGGAGCCGCCCCTCAGGCAGCCCCGCAGTGGAGCCTTGCGCCTCTTCTAGGTCTCCATTCTTACCTGGGTCACCTCCTTTCTTCCACATTCGCCTTCATCCATCCCTCTCTCCTGCAGTGCTTGCACTCCAGGCCCGAAAGAAAAGGACCAAGGCCAGAAGGACAAAGCCCAAAGGAAGTGAGTCTTGAACCCCCACATCCCATTCTCTGAATTTCCTCCCGCACCTCCTCTCTGTGTCACATCTTGAATGGGCACCCAGCCACATGGCCTCCAGGCAGCCTCATAGAATCAGTCTCTGCCAAGCTGTGGATCTGTGGCCAGAGGCTCGGCCTGGGTCTCAGCAACCCCATGCCTGCTGGAAAGGGCTGTTGGAGGAGGACCAGAGCCTGTCAGTCATTAGCTCCCCAACTCCAGAGGAGGCACCACAGGCTCATAGTGGTCCTGACATTACGGAGTCCAGGCCTAATTTGCATATTCCTCTCTTATTATATAGGATAAAAAAGTAACACACTGTGATAAGAGAAGAATGTGTACAGGCATTTCTAACCTTTTCGAAAGCTTAGTGCAATGTTGGAGCCCAGATGAACTAGAACAGTTTTACTACCTGAATCACTGAGTTTGCATACTGATATAAACATATAATGGGATGCTAGTGAATAGAGCTAAATGTATTCTTAAAGATAGGCCAGTTCAAACATTTTCTGCAAATGTTGAGACAAAGACTTCAGAAATTAAATACACTTCTGACCCGGTTTGAAAGAGAACATTGTCAAGAATTCAGGTCTGCTGCCTCTCAATCTAATCCAGCAGCCCACATTTGTTATCAATGTAATCAATGTGGAAAAATAAATTATTTGCTGTACTCAAGGAATAATCAAGTATAAACACAGGGACAAAAAATGACATTAATCCTTAAGAGTCTATGTTTAAGTATATTTGGATCCTAAATGTAAACTGCCCTGGGTGTCGTCTAGTATTGCCCCTTGATACAAAAAATGCAGAAAGCAGTACCATTGTACACTTTTCAGAAAAAAAGTTACCAGCTCCAAAAACATGAGTGAGCAATGTGTATTTTCCTAATGATTTCATAGCAGAAGAGGAAGAGGAAGTTTATGTTACATCTTCCCCAGCAAATGCTTTAAAATTCCTCATCATACAGGTCTGCTGACCTGTCTCTTCCTCCAGTGGAGACCCATGTTCTCCGCTTTGTTCCTCATAGCTTCCAGCTCTCTTGTCCCTGTTTCTGTTTCCTAAACACCCACAATCTCAGATACTTCCTCCTTTTTTGCAGAACAATTCAGATGTTTCTGTTTCTACATCTAAAATTGCACCCACGCTTTCAAGGTGATCACCAAGGAGACTCTTGGAAACTAACCCAAGCTAAAAAAGTCTACAGCTCTTAGGTCTTTCTTAGTAGCCCTCAAAGTTTCTGGTGGTTTGACTTTAGTCTGCTGTGTAACATCACTACCAGCTTTTAAGGAAAGTTGGCAAATTCTCAGATCAAATCTTCCACATATACAGATATTCCCTAGACCAGTGGTTCTCAACCTTCTGGCCCTTTAAATACAGTTCCTCATGTTGTGACCCAACCATAAAATTATTTTCATTGCTACTTCATAACTGTAATGTTGCTACTATTATGAATCGTAATGTAAATATCTGATATGCAGGATGGTCTTAGGCGACCCCTGTGAAAGGGTCGTTCGACCGCCAAAGGGGTCATGACCCACAGGTTGAGAACCGCTGTCCCAGATAATCATTCATTACTAAGGAGGAATAAAGCTTTCATACAGACTGGCAAGATTCAGAATATACTACCGTCTTTCTGGGGGCTGTCTCCATGGCATGCTCACTTGACACTATTCTAGATCACTTGGAATTAACCTAGTTGTCATCAGGCAACCAGGACATAGTATCATTTGGGAAATCAAATCTAGGGCTCTGCTCCCAAATGCTATAGACCTGACTGGAGTCTTACACACTGCTCATGAAAAGGAATAAAGTGTCTCCAAAGAATTTTAGCAAACCCACAGAATTTGAATACTTTTAATTTCACCCATGGGAAGTCATTTCTAACATCCATCATGCTATTAAACTATTACTATCATTTATTCTAATTATTAATGCATCTGGTTTACATCAAGATATTAATAATTTAGGATTAAAACCTGAATAATTTATAGATTAAGATATTTCTGATATAATGCTAACCCATCACTCATGGGTGCAGATTTTTAATTAGAATATTCACTGCTTTAGGTTGTAACTTTGACTAACTCATTCTATACCTAATTTTTAATGCTGAAGTACTTAAATTTCAGTCTTTGTAACACCATTCAATTAAGATAAACTATATAGAAGGCAATGGGGAATAAGTAACAATTAAAGTTTTCTGTTACATATTTTATATATGAAATTAACTTGGGTTTTATACATTGAAATTGAGAAATCTAAAGGTCTGAGTGCAGTAATGAATGTGTGTTACCTTCTGTGTCGTGTTAAATGTAGCATTGTGGAAAAGGAGAAATTCTGCCAAATTTTCGAATCCAGAAAATATAATTCTTCACAATTTAGAGGGGGAAGACTTTATGTTATTTAGTAAACTGTAAAAGAAGTAGTAATTCATTAAGTAAGATAATTAGCTAAAGTAGTAACAGATTCACTGGGGTAAAGACAGTTTTACTTAATACAGGTGTCCCAAAAATGCATACACATTTCATCAGCTGATACCTCAACTTTAAAAATGAAATGTATTTTAATAAACACTGCCTTACAAGTATTCACATTGTATGTATACAATTTTTGGGGACACCCCTATAGTTCCCAGCACAATCAGGAAAGTAACCCTATCTATAATAATAAAAGCAAAATATGCTAATTAGACCAGATATCCTTCCGGACAACCTTCTGGATGAAGCTGGGACTGCAAGGGAAACTTGGGTCCCGGATGCCTGCATGCAGCCGGGGGAAAAACTGGGTCCCGGGTGCCAGAGGGAAGCTGGTGCCGGCAGCCGGGGGAAGGAAGGCCTACTCTTGCACAAATTTTGTGCATCGGGCCTCTAGTCTATATAATAAAAGCCTAAGCGACCATTATGGTGGAATGACCGGAACAACCAGTCACTATGATGCGCACTGACCACCAGGGGCAGACACTCAATGTAGGAGCTGCCCCCTGGTGGTCAGTGCACTCCAACAGGGGGAGCGCTGCTCAGCCAGAAGTCGGACTCATGGCTGGCAGGTGCAGCTACCATGGCAGGAGCCTCTCCCGACAGTGGGCTGATATGAGTGCTAGTAACATGGCACCCAGCCCTGATTCAGGCTCCCCTGGCCGCCTGCCACTTGGTGCACTGCTACATCCCTCGGAGGATGTCTAACTGCCAGTTTAGGCCCGATCCCGGTGCCATTCTCTGTAGAAGGCAGTCTGAACAACTCAGTGACTCGGGGAAGTGCAGAGAACTCAGGGTGAGCCTGCCTCCGCATTTAACTCACACACTAGATGGTGTTTGCAAGACAGACTGCAGTGGCTCAGCCCATGCACGTGCGACAGCTGCTAAAGCTCAAACAGCAGGCCATGCAGCAGCAGAAGGCCATCCAGCCACAAGCCAGCAGGCAGATATCCCCTGAAGGGTCCTGGACTGTGAGAGGGCACAGGCTTGGCTGAGGGACCACACCCCCCCACACTCAATGCACAAATTTCATGTACTGGGCCTCTAGTTTGATGATAACAATATCTTTATTAAAAAAAGTTTTTTAAAGAAAATTTAAAAATAAGTTAGCTTCTAGATTTAAATAAAAAGTGGAAGAAGATATGAGTTTTGGTAATATTAATTTAAATATAAAAATATATATTCATAAGATAAAGATATTCAGATCCTATATAATAAAAGGGTAATATGCAAATTGTGTGAACGGAGGAACGACCGGTCTCTATGACACACACTGACCACCAGGGGGCAGACGCTTAATCCAGAAGCTGCTCCCTGGTGGTCAGTGAGCTCCCACAGGGAGAGCGTCACTCAGCCACAAGCTGGGCTGACAGCCAGCGAGGGCAGCAACAGTGGCCTTTCCCGCCTCCGTAGCAGCTCAGGGAGCGGGTCTAAGCCATCAGTCAGACATCCCCCAAGGGCTCCCAGACTGCTAAAGGGCACAGGCTGGGCTGAGGGACCCCTCCACCCCCCAGTGCATGAATATTGTGCACCGGGCCTCTAGTATATGTATATTCTAAAATGAATTCAGAGAGAATAAATTGATCTTATGTGTTACCTATTCTGCCTGGTACTGTTAATTAAACTATTAATTTTTATACATTTTGTCTTTATACATATTCAAATATTCTTATAACATTATTGAGGCATATATTAATTATTTATCATAACATTCCATAAATTATCTTAATAACCTCTTTATTATTAGAAAAGTCTTCTCTGGCATGCTGGTACAATACCAAACTATAAATGGGCACAATTTTTATGTTTATTTAATTTTTTGTTTTCTATCACCATCAGTGAGGTGGAGGGAAACCAGTTCCTTAGATATTTTGATAGGGTGTTGTAGGGTATTACATACTCAGGTATGCTTTCCCTCACTAAACTAGACTGTTTTCTTCAATCTTGTTCTGGTGTACGATATGGACACCAAAGGTCAGAGAACAATCAAGGTACAGTATTCAAGCAGCCTGTATTCCCCCATTTAATAAATGGTAAGATATATTTAAAAATTACCTGTTCTGATACTTGTGCTCTGCCCAAAAAGGAGGAATTCCTTGCTCTATCCATTTGAATACTTAATTCAAAGCTGGCATGCTTCAACTTTGGGGCATAGATTTGCCACAGCTTATTAAAAAAAAAAAAAAAGATGATGAAAAATACCAGTTGACTATTCCAGCAAAAAGACGAAGTGTTTGTGTGCTTGTAATTAATTGTATTGTGATAGAAATTGTGGATCCTGATGAAATCTAGGTACATTTCCTTTTGCTTAATCTGGATACAAAGGTTAAATTTCTCCCCAAGTGTCTATGGCAACATATATATTCGAAGCAAAGGCACTTTAAACAATTGGTGCCTTTTTGGCAACCTTCACCTAGAGTCCGGTGACATTGGCACACTTTAGAAGGAATATTTTTTTAAATATTGGCCAAATATATGCATAGTAGAAGGAAAATATAGGTACAACATGGGGGCTGGAGCACAGTTAACAAGCCCTATTTAGAGGACTTTCCTAATGGACTCCTGTAACAGTGTCACAGTCCAAAGAACAAACCTTTTTTCTGACATTACTTTCAGTCTGAAGAAGTAGGAATATATTGAAGTCTATCACTATTAGTGGATTGAGCATATTTAAAGTTGCAAAGATTTTAAAGACAACCTATTTTAGATCCTCCATTTAAATATGCTCAAGTCCATTTAAGAATGCTGAGTCCCTGAGCAAGTATAGGTCTTCCCACCAGAGTTTCCTGTAAGCTGTGGGCAGAAATCAGCTCTGTGAACTTCCTGTCTAGCATAAGTTCTACAGTAGAAACAGCATTATTGATATTTTTCTGTCACCAAATTGTAAAGATGACTAAGCTGACTAGGAGGAAAATAAAAGCAGAGTCTGACTGAAGAAAAAAGGTATGAGGAGATAAAGATGAAATTCCCGCTCAGAGAATAAAGCACACGGGAAAGTTAAACCTAAGAATCAGAGAGAAGTCTAACAACTGAGTCTCTGTGGTCTCTATGCAGAGCGAGATATGGGAATGATCCAAGGGAAAGAGGGAAGTCCAATGGAGAAATAGTGAGTGGAGCTTTAGGTGCTAAAACCAGGAAAGCAGAAGGGCCCACAGAAAAACTAATTCAATTTAATAACTATAATACCTTCTTGCCCAATACTGTCCTTAGTAATCTATTTATTGATTAATATGTGAGAAATAAAGAGATCATAATTATAAAAATGTAAGCATGTTAAGAATATAAAGATGGTCTCTTCTAAATAGGAACTAATCAACTTATAGAAAATGTTATTTTTTTTGTAACTAACAACTGCAGTTATTTCCTTTGAAGGTACTAATAACTACCTAAATTTGGTCTGAAAAAACAAATGTGTTATTGTCACAATCATTATAAAATTAGAATAATTTAATGCTACAATAACAATGTTCTTGGGTCCACATTCTTAAAAATCATAAACCATTTAGTTGGTACCTTAAAGTTTATTTTAAAATTGTGGAAATATATTTTTATAAAGATTTCTTTTCCTACTTCTAATAAAATACAATGCATTAATAGTTGTATGAAGGCAACAAAATAATTACTGATATTAATTAAACACATTATGTTTAGAGCAATAACTAAAATAACCACACCAAGGCATTTATTTTATTTATTTATTTTTATGTCTTTAAAAAATATATTTTTATTGATTTCAGAGAGGAAGGGAGAGGGAGAGAGAGATAGAAACATCAATGATGAAAGAGAATCACTCATCAGCTGCCTCCTGCATGCCCTACATTGGGGATCAAGCCTGCAACCTGAGCATGTGCCCTTGGCTGGACTTGAACCTGGGACCCTTCAGTCCACAGGCTGATGCTCTATCCTCTGAGCTAAACCAGCTAGGGCCCAAGGCATTTATTTTAGAAAATTATCTCCTCCCCAATTTTTATGTTAACAATTACAGTGAATTCAAAAAAGCAAAATAAATCTATTTTAGGATTTCCATAGTATAAGATTTAAAAAACAATATTGAATAAAATTTGCAATAGGTCCAATACTGCTTTGTTGATTTTGTACTTTTAGAAAAAGTGTTCATAAAAAAACAAAAAAACAAAACAAAACAAAACACAACCTTCTTGCTCTATGGAAACAGTGAACTAATCATGTCTAAAGAAAAGAAGTTCATCCAAACCACGTGTCTTAGAGTTCTGGCAAGAATTCTTTACCTTAGGCAACTAAAATAATTATCTACCATAATTTAAGGATGTTTTTAAGTCTTAAAGTAGAATGTTGTAATCTAGTTAAGTAACATTTGCCACAAAAAAATTATATGGTTGTTCTATTACATGTGTGGTTCCCATGAGGTAGATTTAGGCAAATCACCAAAACCATAATTTAAGGGATGCTTAAATCAGAATAACTAGAATGAAAATATGTATGTGTCCCTATAAGACAAATGGTTTCTTACTGACATTTACACACATCCTGTGTTACCTCTACATTAAAAAAAATGAGACTAGTAATGAGTAGGGATAATAATTTCCTACTGCAGGGCATCCTGGGGGAGAGGATAGGGGGTGAGGTAGTAGAAGTTCTATTTTTAATTTCTTGAGAAACTTTCATTCTATTTTCTTAGTGGCTGTGTCAAATCCATTTCCATCAACAGTGCATAAGGGCTCCTTCCCCCCACCCCCTACATCTTCACCAGCATTTGATATTTATTAACATTTACAAACTTATTTCTCACTTATAGTTGACATACAATACATTAGTTTTAGATATATAATATAGTGATTCAATATTTATATACATTACAAAGTGATCCCCCCAATTACTATCCATCTGGCATCATACATAGTTATTACAATATTATTGACTATATCCTCTATACTATACCTAACATCCCTGAGATGATTTTTATAATTGGCAATTTGCACTTTCATCCCTTTCACCTTTTTCACCCATCCACTAAACCTTTTTAACTTTTTTATGATAGCCATGATAACAAATGTGAGATGATGTTGTGGTTTTGACTGGCATTTCCGTGATGATTAGTGATGCTGAGCACCTTTCCATGTACCTATTGCTCATTTGTATGTCTTCTTTGGAAAAATATCTATTTAGGTACTTTGCCCATTTTCCAACTGGGTCATTTGTTTAGTTTTTGCTATTGAGTTGTATGATTTATTTTCGTATTTTTTATAGTAACCCCTTACTGAATATGGGGTTGGCAAGGATTTTCTCCCGTTCCATAGGTTATCTTTTCATTTTGTTGGCAGTTTCTTTTGATATGCAGAAGCTTTTTCGTTTGATATAGTCCTACTTGCTTATTTTAGTTTTTGTTTCCTTTGCTTTTGATGTCATATTCAAAAAGTCATTGCCAAGACCAATGTCAAAGGGCTTACCCACTATGTTTTCTTCTAGGAGTTTTATGGTTTCAGGTCTTAAGTTCAAGTCTTTAATACATTTTGAGTTAATTTTTGTGTATCATGTAACAGAAAGGTCAAATTTCATTCTTTTATATGTGGATGTTCAATTTCCCCAAAACCATTTTTCAAAGAAATTATAGTTTCCCCAATGTATATTCTTGGCTCCTTTGTCAAGAATTAATTGATCATCTATAAATGGTTTTATATCTAGGCTCTGTGTTCTGTTCCATTGATCTACACTGAGTGGCCAGATTATTATGACCAACTGACATTTGTAGGCAAATTAGCTATAATTTTGCACTGAAGTTGCTAGAGGGCCAGACCATTATAAATAGGGAAGAAGGTTGTTTACCACCATGGTAGAAGTGATTTTTTTCTGAAGATATCGATAAAAAAAGAGATTTAACAGCCTTTGAATGTGGAATATATATATATATATCTTTATGCCAATACCATATTGTTTTGATTATTATAGCTTTGTAATATAGTTTAGAATTAGGAAATGTGTGCCTCCAACTTTGTTCTTTTTCTTAAGATTGCTTTGACTATTCGAGGTCTTTTGTGGCTCCATATAAATTTTCAGATTACTTGTTCTATTTCTGTGAAAAATGCAATTCCAATTACACAGAATCTATAGATGTCTTTGGGCAGTACTGACCTTTTAACAATAGTAATTCTTCTAATCCATGAGCATAGAGCATATCTTCATATGTTTGCTTTTTCAGTTTATCACTGTCTAATAGTTTCTGCAGTGTAGCTCTTTCACTTCCTTGATTAAATTTACTTCTAAGTATTTAATTATTTCTGATGCTATTATAAAGGGGATTGTTTCTTAATTTTCAATCAATATTTTTATTAATTTCAGAGAGGAAGGGAGAGGGAGAGAGAGAGAGACAGAAACATCAATGATGAGAGTCATTGATCGGCTGCTCCCTGCACACCCCCCACTGGGGATTGAGCCCACAATCCGGGCTTATGCCCTTGACTGGAATTGAACCTGTGACCCTTCAGTCTGTAGGCCTATGCTCTATCCACTAAGCCAAACCAGCTAGGGCTTAATTTCTCTTTCTGATAATTTGTTGCTAGTGTATAGAAATTCATCTGGTTTTAAATATTGATTTTTTTATCCTGTAACTTTACTGAAATTGTTTTCTTTCTTTTTTTTTTACTTCTAATAGTTTTGTTGTTGTTACTATTTTTGATGGAGTGTTTACTATCATAACATCTGCAAATAGAGGAATTTTACTTCCTTTCTGATTTGGTTGCCCTTTTTTTTCTTGACTAATTGCTCTGGTTAGGATGTCTAGTATTATGCTGAAAATAAGGGGTGAGAGGGAGCATTCTTGTTTTGTTCTTTTAGAAGAATAAATGTCAGATTTTCACCATTGATTATGATGCCACTATTTCAGTGTTAATTTATATGCATATATGCAGAACCCATGGACACAGACAACATGTGGTGAAGGCCTTGGAAAGTGACAGGAGCAGGGTGGAGGGGATCAATGGGGGAGAAAGGGGGACATCTGTAATACTTTTAACAATAAAGATAAATAAATAAAAAAAACCTGCTGCTTTGTTTGCTACAGTCCTCTGTGACCTTGGCTACCAGAGTCATATGATCTAGAATCCGTCTCTCAGGCAGCAGTGTAAGAATTGGAGTACAGACGTATGTGCAAGCTCCTTGTAGGGTGATACTGGTTCATGCTAGACAGACAGCTAGGGTGATGTCTACCAGTTGGTTTTCCTAGTCTTCAGGGAGCATTATAGCCAACCCCTAAATGTGTGCTAAATTAGAAGCCTGATTCTCGGGCAGCAGATTCAAAGTATGCCGTTGGGCCTCCCTCAGGGAAAGAGTGGGAGATATGCATTTTTGCCTATTCCCTCTGCACTGGGCCCTGAAAGGATACCTATGATGAATGGTTGCAAAAAGTGCTTTGTTTGCAATAGTCTGGTGCAAGCATGTCAAACTCAAAGGCTAACACCAGCCAAATAAACAAGGTTTAAGTTTATGTGGGCTGCAAAAAAACAAAAGCTTCAATTTTCATAGAAATGTAGATTTATTTGGATAGAGATATGCTGAATATAAAGGGCTGAAGTAAATGAGTAATCTATATATAT
>NW_005355037.1:79040-81569 GCF_000412655.1 Myotis brandtii | reverse complement strand
TATATATAGAGAGAGAGAGAGAGAGAGAGAGAGAGAGAGAGGAAATATGCAAATTTTCCGGGATGCGATAATGTCACGACCGCTCAGGAGGAGGCTACATGCGCAGGTGGGTGGGAGGGGACTGCATGCAAGGTAAGGCAAGCCATGGATGGTGCAGGCCCAGAGACAGGGTCCTGCCTGCTGCTGTGGCGGCTTGAGCAGGCCCGGAGTGGAAACAGGGGGCCTGCCTGAGTCGCAGTGGCAGTTTGAGCATGCCCGGGGGGGCCTGCCCGAGCTGCAGCGGAGGCTTGAGCAGGCCCGGAGCCAAGATTGGGGGGCCTGCTAGCTGCATGTCAACAGTCCTGCCTCTGTGCATGAGCTGCAGAGGAAACACCTTTTCTGACCACTCATTGGCTAAGCTCCCAGTATGCCACTCGCAGTGTTCTTGGTAACTTGGGTAATAAGAATCCAAGAAGGTGATGTAGGGTTTTTTCACCTCACTCCTGGAGGAAAAAATGAAGATCCACTGCTGGAGGAGCTAAGAAATGTCATATCCTGCCCTAGCCAGTTTGGCTCAGTGGATAGAGCCTCGGCCTGCGTACCGCAGGGTCCAGGTTCAATTCTGACCAAGGGCATGTACCTAGGTTGCAGCCTCCTCCCTGGCCGGGGCCCAGGTCAGGGCTCATACAGGAGGCAATCAATAGAAGTGTCCCTCTCACATTGATGTTTCTCTCTGTCTTTCCCTCTCTCTTCCACACTCTCTAAAAATCAATGGAAAAATATCCTCAGGTGAGGATAAAAAAAGAAAGAAAGGAAGGAATGTCATATCCTATGAAAGAGACATCTTGAAAATGCCTAAAGAAAGTTGTCATATTTTCGTGGTGAAGGAACTGGAGTCCATGTTGATGAAAACATCTTGGCGGCTGTGGCGGCTGGCAGTGGCAGCAGCAGTGGGGTGCTGGGGGTGGTGCCTTCCCCTGATCATCCTGGTTGCCTCCCGCAGAGGGAGGCCAGACTGCGGCTTAGGCCCACTCCCTGAACGGGCCTAAGCCATCAGTAGGACATCCCCTGAGGGCTCCCGAACTGTAAAAGGGGGCAGGCTAGGCTGAGGGACCCCCCTCCAGTGCATGAATTTCATGCACTGGGCCTCTAGTCATTAACATAAAATAATAGAACATTTTAATAAAAATTAATATTTTTTCTTGAACATTAACTTACCAGGCACTGAATAACTGCACAAATTAATAAGCATAACACAAATAAACGTATTTTTCTTATTCTCTGAAAGCGAAATATTTCTTGTTGTGCACACCAAATAAGTCAGTCCAAGACTAATGATGTGGCCATCAGCTGCTAAAATATCTGCTGCTAGTATTAATGGAGAGAAATGTTGCGCCTGCATGTAAGGTGTATAAGGGAAATGAATGCAACACGATTAGGAAATGAATGCAATATGAGTATAGTAATCAGTCATTAGCGAATGTTGTAGTTTGTTATCAATAATTATGTATAACAGAATATTGTAAAAATTAAGAAATTTTTTATAAAGGTTTCTTACATACTGTTATATTGGCTGGGCCGCAAAAATATTCATTGTGGACTGCATACAGCCCATGGGCTGCAATTTTGACATGCTTGGTCTGGTGTATCTCATGAACACAAGCCTAATTGGCTTTCAGAGCTAGGTATTTCAGGGATGTGTTCCTTGGGAGGGAGTCTAAAATGTTGGGGTACTAAATGTGGGTTGCAAACCTCTCATTCCTCAGGGAGTAGCTGAGAGTTGGGAGTTCTCTCCAGATTATATGTCACTGCGTTGGGTGGGGTTTATGGTGAGAATATGTCTCAGCCTTTCCTATCATTTTCAATGTAGGTGTGTTCTCGTTTGCCCAATGTGTAGGAGTTAGTCAACTGGCTTTTGGATTTCTTTCAGAAATAATTTCTCCCTGTGTAGGGTGTACATTTGGTGTGTCCATGGGAAGAGAGGAAGGAGTTCAGGAGCTCCCATGTCACCATCTTGATCAACCACCTTCACAATTTATTTGTTTCATTTTTTCTAAGGAAGGGGAAAAAATCATTAGGTTAAGTAGGGATTATAACTATAAATGGAATTTGACTAAGATTATCTTGCGAATGTGAAATCATCAATAAAATTACTAATCTGCACACAAAAGCAAAATAAAACAAACATAAATTTAACTTAAATATAAAGTCCAATGTAACATGCTATATAAGATATCCAAATAAAATCAGTAACCTCAGTTATATCCATAGTTACATATACAAAAAATGACTATCTCTTTTAATGGTAATACTAGTTAGTATGTTATGTAGGTAACCAGGAAGGTATCACCTTATCTAGATATTGACTATATTAACCAAAGATATCAACCTGAACAAAGTGTGTCTATACCTATTGGCAACAGAGATTACCCTTTAACAATTTAAAGTAGCACTTTATTTAGCATATTTCTTTTTAATTGTGTGTTGCCACAAAATATTTTATTTTAACCTGTTTCTTTCAGTAGCCTTGTAAAAAATACAGAGGTTATA
>NW_005355037.1:73885-78966 GCF_000412655.1 Myotis brandtii | reverse complement strand
TATAGTAGTCAAATTAATAATAATGTGCTTCCTATTTCCTTTTCATTACTGAAAGATTTAGTTGAAATACTGTATATTAACCTCTGTATTTATTTTCTTGTAGAAATATGCCTGTTTTAATGCCTTATGAATTTTTCTTCTCTTGCATCTTTACTCTGTTGGTACTGAGCCAATCCTTTTGAAAATACACATTTATACATATAATCAGGACAAATGTTTGCTTTTTAAATGAGGGAAGTTAATGATAATCAAGGTTATGGATATTAGAAATGCTTTTTATAGGTATCGAAATCTGAAGTTAATTTTTGCTTTTGAAATGAATTCACTAAGATCACCACAATTGAAATGTTTGAAGAATATTATCTGTTCATTTTCGGAAAAACTTGTTTCTGAGGCATATAGCTTTCTTTGGTGACAGCCTAATAACAGGCACACTTGCAGTACTGTAATGCTCTGAGCAGTTGAACCTGTGGTAGTTACATTAATTGCTCAGTGATCTGGGCTGGTCTTTCACTGCATTTTGAAAGAAACTGACCAACCTGGTTCCAGAAAGGGGTACATTTGTCATCCTGTTTCAGTCACTTCACTCTTGAAGGTGGGGGGTTCACGACAGGAATCAGTCTAAATTAAAGTCATTATACTTGCACTTTACTAGCCTTGCCAAATCCTTTCTACTTGCTGAATTCTCACACCTAGGAAGTTTTCTGAGTGATAAATAAAACTTTTATTTGCCTTTCCCATAACTTACCTCAAAGCATCCCTCTAATTATCGTTTTCCATCCTCAGCGAACAACCAGTCCATAATTAGGGTTAATAATTTAATTTGGAAAGATTCACTTATTTTTTGTTTGTACATGAGTATTGCACAAAATATGCTGGGAGGTGATTTCCTATGTATTCATGATGGGAGACGGTAATCAAGGTGCTCTAGGGTTTTATATATTTACTTTTGAAGTCATAATGTTGTTTCTGGAAATTGCATTTCCAGGACAATTTTTGCTTTTATTTTGTGGAAAAGATAGTTACAGCTTAAGTTTGTGATTTACTGCAACAAATGTGTGGAGTTATTTTTAATTAGATGCAAAATGGAATTATATGCAGATTTTGAACAGTTTGTGGTACTTGAATTGGTTAAAGCAAAGTGATAGCATGTATGCAGGGCTTTCTGCATATATTCCGAAGAAGTCAGTGTGACATTCATTTTCATAGGTAATCCAGATGTGAAGTAGGGCTCACACAAAGTGGCAACCATTTTAGGAGCCCCTTAAGATATTGCCCCCTCCCCCCAAAATGTGTTTATCAATACATTAAATGTAAATGTCTTTATTCTCTGAAAAATTACATAGAAGTTCATTTAATTGTGTTATATATCTTTGCTCTAGATGATAATTGTATTAAACAGAAATCATATTAAAGGGAAGAATATGTTAATTTTAGAGTATGTAGAAAGCAATACTAAATAATTTTAATTTAAACAATTCAATTATATCAAATGACAATTATCTTGAATAAAATAATTAGAATGCTGAAAAATTTTGCTGTTATTTAATCGACATTAAAATGAAAACTTTATTTTTGCACCATAATCATTGTGTCTGGATATCCTATATAATAAAGAGGTAATATGCAAATTGACCATCACTCCAACACACAAGATGGCCACCCCCATGTGGTCAAAGATGGCCACCACAAGATGGCCGGCAGGGGAGGGTAGTTGTGAGGGACCAGGCCTGCAGGGGAGGTCAGTTGGGGGCAATCAGGCCTGCAGAGGAGGGCAGTTAGGTGCAATTGGGCCAGCAGAAAAGCAGTTAGGCATTGAACAGGCTGGCAGGGGAGTAGTTAGGGGGTGATTAGGCTGGCAGGCAGAAGAGGTTGGGGGCTATCAGGCAGGCAGGCAGGCAAGCGGTTAGGCATTGAACAGGCTGGCAGGGGAGTAGTTAGGGGGTGATTAGGCTGGCAGGCAGAAGTGGTTGGGGGCTATCAGGCAGGCAGGCAGGCAAGCATTTGGGAGTCAGCAGACCTGGATTGTGAGAGGGCTGTTGGACATCCCTCAAGCGGTCCCAGATTGGAGAGGGTGCAGGCTGGGCTGAGGGACACCCCCCTCCATGCATGAATTTCATGCACCGGGCCTCTAGTACAATATAAACTGAAAACCAGATTGTCATAAACTATTAATAGCTGTTACATTTAAATTTTGCTTTCTCTGGTTAAGATCTTATCCCAAGTATTTTTCCCTAACTTCCCCAAAATAAATCACTTAAAATATTAAATTAGTTTAATATATTTAAGTCAAAAATACTTTTGGAAGTAAAAGAGCATGCTATTATTAGAATAAAATTCTGCTACAATAGAGCAAAATTATGTTCAGTTTCTACTGACATCTTTTCCAAAGGAATAATTTACAATGCTATACCAATTGCAAACAAAGGCTTATTGATAAAAACCGATAAAGAGCTCAGTCTGACTTTTTTCTGCTCTTCTATAAACAGCCATTCAAGGCCATCCACAAGGTATTATGCAGCTAATTCTTCAGTCAGCCAACATTCTTTGCCTCCTCATGTTTCCTGTCCTTTGTGCTTGTGTTTAACTATTCACAGAGTTGAAATTTCTATTTGTGCTTTATTTATATAAACTACATCCTCTCTCTTAAAATATTTTATTGATCAAAGAGTTAATTCATCATTGAAAAATTAAATGTTTATGCAAGTTCAGCAATAAACATAAAAGACTCTAAAATATGTTAATTATTTTAATGTAAGAATATTTAGCTGCATAAGTTATCTTTCAAATTTTCAAAAACTTAGTAACAAAGATAAAAGAATAAAAACAGTTTATAATTAGATCTCAGTAGTTTCAAAATATGATTCTAGACCTCACTGAGTGACTAATTTAAAATATTGATAATATTTTGAGAGCCAAACAAATAAGAGATATATGTAATTGACATTTAAGAGTCTCTGGATGAATAGGTCTCATCATTGGCTATATATAAATGAGCTAAATATTTCAAACTCTGCATGTTTTCTGAAACTTACTTTATTTAATAATTTATGACTCAGGTAAGAAGTTACAATGAGGTAGAAAAAGAAAAATATAGTGTGTCCCAAAAAATGTATATACACTTTAACCAGTGATAGCTTAATTTTGAAAGTGAACTGTGTTTTAATAAACACTTTTCTTATAATTATTTAAAATGTGTATATACCTTGTGTCCTAAAAAGGTATATACACACTTTAAATAATTATAAGGATCTATTTTCAGTTAATGTCTAAACAATTTCCTAGGAAAATAAATACTTACATACAGGATTCAAAAATTAGGGATTTAAATTCCAGTATAGCAATCTATATATATAAAAGGCTAATATGCAAAGTGTTCCCACGGGAGTTCGACCGGGAGACCATGAGTTTGATTGCTCACTATGACATGTGCTGATCACCAGGGGGCAGCACGGAACAAAGGAAGGCCCCAGCCAGCAGCCAACAGCCTGGGAAGGGAGGCCCTAGCTGGCAGCCAGAAAGCCCTGATCAGCACTGATTGCCGGCCTGGCCTAGGGACCTACCCGTGCACAAATTTTGTGCACCGGGTCTCTAGTATTAGGTATAATAGTGTTTTAAAGAAACTCAGATTTAAAGTAAGGAGGCATTAAGAAAACTAGGACATCAAATATTATGAAGAGACAAAAACATAATTACATATGTAAACTATGGAATGATTTACCTCTAAAATTATTTGATACATGATTGTGTTGCCTTTCTAATTTATACAGAAATGTTAAGATTATCTTGACCTATGGCCTATAAAAACAAAAGGTATTGAAGACTTAAGTCAGTGGTTCTCAACCTGTGGGTCGCGACCCCTTTGGCAGTCTAACGACCCTTTCACAGGGGTCGCCTAAGACCATCCTGCATATCAGATATTTACATTACGATTCATAACAGTAGCAACATTACAGTTATGAAGTAGCAACGAAAATAATTTTATGGTTGGGTCACAACATGAGGAACTGTATTTAAAGGGCCAGAAGGTTGAGAACCCTGAGTCTTAAGTGGTTATTTGGAATAGAATTCACCTTGGACCTCTAGTTTTCCTAGTTCCTAATTGAAATAAGATTTCTACCTCAGTCAGTATTTAAGACATCATAGGGTAATACAGTCTTGATATGGCTGGTGAGTGAAGGTCCCTGGGTAAGAAATATATTATAGTAATTCACTGGAGAACTCATGTCTATTCTTCTAGTTTCAGTGTATAAACTTCTGTGATGCCTTTTCTGTGATGCCTTTGCTTATGTACCATTCCTTTGTGCTCTCAACAAACATTCTACTTACTTTATTATAGTACTAGAGGCCCAGTGCATAGATTCATGCAATGATGGGGTCCTTGGTCTGGCCTGCGGGGATTGGGCTCAAACTGGCTTTCTAACATCCCCCGAGGGGTCCCGGAGTGCAAGAGGGCACTCTGCAAAGTTGCTGTTGCTTGGCAGCTCCTGCGTTGAGCGTCTGCCTCCTGGTGGCCAGTGTGTGTCATAGCTACAGGCCAATCAGCTATGATCTTATGACCAGCTGGTTGGCTGGTCGATTAGGCTTTTAAATATATAGATTAGGGGTCCGGTGCATGAAATTCGTGCACTGGGGGGGGGGTTCCCCTCAGCCCAGCCTGCTCCCTTTCACATACTGGGAGCCCTCAGGGGATGTCCTAGTGACGTCTTAGGCCCGTTCCCTGCTCCCCTTGGGGAGCGGGCCTAAGCCGCAGTCTGGCCTCCCTTTCTGGGAGGCGACCAGGCTGATCAGGGGAAGGCACCAGCCCCATCACCCTGCTGCTGCAGCCACTGCCAGTCACCGCAGCCACCAAGGTTTTTTCATCAACACAAACTCCAGTCCCTTCACCATGAAAAAATGACAACTTTCTTTAGGCATTTTCAAGATGTGTCTTTCATAGGATATGACATTTCTTTATTATTTTTTTTATCCTCACCTGAGGATATTTTTCCATTGATTTTTAGAGAATGTTGAAGAGAAAGGGAAAGACAGAGAGAAACATCAAAGTGAGAGGAACACTTTGATTGGTTGCCTCCTGCATG
>NW_005355037.1:62499-73723 GCF_000412655.1 Myotis brandtii | reverse complement strand
TGGTGAAAAACCCTAGATCACCTTTTTGGATTCTTATTACCCAAGTTACTAAGAATATTACCAGTGGCATACAGGGAGCTTAGCCAATGAGCGGTCAGAAAAGGTGTTTCCTCTGTAGTTCACACTGATTGCCGGCTTGGCCCCTCCCCAGGCCTGACGCTTCTGGCCCAGGTGTCAGGCCTGGGCAGGGGACCCCCAAACCCCTCTGATCATTGGCTCCGGCCCCCGCCCAGGCTTGATGCCTTGGCCAGAGGCGTCGACCCCCATCACCCTCCGATCGCAGGATCGGCCCCTCGCCCAGGCCTGACGAGGCTTTAGGCTTGGGCAGGGGCCCCCCCGCAGCTCCAATGGCCAGCTCCACCCCTGCCCAGGAGCCCCCTGGCTCAGGCCCTTCCTACGCTGCTCAGGGCCCACACGGGGCCTACCTCAGAGTGACCTGGGTGCCGATGATGTTCCCGGGACCCAGGCTGCTGGGTGCCTATGTATGCAAATTAACCGCCATCTTTGTTGGGTTAATTTGCATACTCATCCGATTGGCTGGTGAGCGTAGTGGAGTGACACCAATTTGCATGTTTCTCTTTTATTAGTGTAGATTGTAATTTTGGGTTTTCTTGTTAATCTCCCAGTCTCTTTTTCATGACTATATTTTTATCTATTACTTAGCACATAGTAGGCATTCAATAAACACCAAATCAAATAAAGAATGAGAGAAGGAAGTGTGGAGGGTGGAAAGAAAGCAGCACCATTAAGTAGGGAAGGGAAAGATCATCTTTTGCTGAGTATCCATGTGGTGAATTAAGGGCCATCTGCCTGCCAGCCAGACAAGCAATGGCAAGCAGTGTAGGACAGGTGTTGCAGCCAGGATATCTTCACATTCCCTGCAGGTCAGGAACTACAAGTCCAGGGATGAGAACATGGACTTACAGTGGTAGCTGAAAAACAAAGCCAAGACCCATTATTCTCTATAATCTCTGTAAGATAATAATCCTCTTGCAAAGTATATGCACATCCCTACTTTGGGCTTGTATTTATTGTTTTGTAAAGATATCTTCATATGCTGAGACTTCCATAAGGAGGCTAGTGAGAAGCCGACTTCCCAAGGTGTGAAGAGAAAAATAACTCTTCAATGAGTTATCGTAGAATATACTGTATAGAATCGGGCCAAATTAATTAAATCCTTTGGTAGTAATTCCTAATCATTTCAACAGAAGTGATAGTCACCCGATATTTTTCATGTCACAAAAAGTATATGAAAATCAATCCATTATTGTTAACAAAAATCATCATGCCTTGCAATTTACATTAGATTTTTTATATCTATATATTTTTAATTTTAAAATCTTTGATTTTTCATCACTCAAGAGGACTGTACCTCAAAAATATGCTCTATTTATTTTGAACCAACTCATAATTTTATTTGTTGCAACCACTGTTTCCTATCCATTGACATATCTTTCTATATGACTGATTTGACACATGATCGTGTTGCCTTTCTAATATTTTTGCATAACATTAGAAAACCAACACAATTATAAATCAAATAATTTTAAAAGTAAATCATTTCACAATTTACATATCTGTACACAGTCTAGTTAGTAAACCACATTAAAATTGATTCAAATATATGTGAAAAGGCTTTTTGTACTGTGCTGAACAGATATGTTCTGTTAATTGTAGTTTCTGAATGATAATGTCGGGCAGAGCCCAAAAAGCAAGATTCATGCCACAACATGACCATAATGTAACTCACTCAGTTAAAAAAAAAAGTCAGTGTTTTCTTAATTTGTTTCCCAGAGAGAAAGATTGAATGCCTGGCTTTCCAGTTAAAAATTTTAAAAATTTGACATATGGAAGTTCCATTTATTAATTGTTAGAATGTTGAAAGTATAATAAACTGAAAGACTATTTACATCTAATTTATGACTTCAACATACAAAAAATATTGACTTAGTACTCTTTTATTCAAAAGGAAGACTGAAATTGAATGAGGTGTGTCTTAATTCTATTATGAAATGTCTTTATTTTTAATTCAACTTTAGAATGTTACCTTGGACACAACAAAAATAATGTTCTTTAGTGAAATTAAAATAAACCAAGTCTACTTATAGTTTAATGTTTACCCAAATAGTAAATAATTTAATCCAGTGACTTTATACACTTCTTTCACACATTTGTCATGATTGTAGCTTTGTCACATTGTACATTACATTTAGATAGGAACTTGAGTAGGTACTTTTGCTCTCCAATATTGAACTGACTGAACAGGTAAATTTTATGAAATTAGAATCAAAACTTTATGTAATAAAGTAATTTTTTAATGTGATGAAATAGAAAAAAGACACATTTTTTAATGAAACTAGAACATTCATGGTTAATTTCACCATTGACAAGAAAATCCTACAATGGAAGCTTAAATATTTTAAGAAATGGTAGACACATTTTTCCATGAGAATAAATTAGATTATGAAACTAAAACAAGAATTTAATTTATGAATATTGTTTATGATGTTATTACTCTTAAGATTTAGCTGGGAATTAATAGTTTTTATCACCACTTCTAATCGTTTAATGTATTTACAATTTTGTGGTATCTTTTTTGTAAATTAAATTGATTGGGGTGACATTGGTCAACATGAACATATAGGTTTCAGGTGTGGATTTCTGTGTTATTAGATCTGTATATTACACTGTGTGCCCACCATCCAATGGTAAGACTTTTTAAAATCAGTACTTTAATGTTGTAGCTGTAAATTTGCCTTTTTAATGAACATGGGAAGTTGTACTGTGGCTTATGCAACAGCTATCACTATGCAAGTTAGTGCTACATGACAGACCACTATATACTTACTCCTCACTGTTTGAGTTGCTCATTTTGTTTTATACTAGTAACATTCTTATTTTAAGAACCTTTTAATTTTAACAGATCACTTTTTATAATGCTATTTGCTGAAGTTATTTATTAAATAAAAATGCCTAAAATGTTAAAAATTATAAATATTTTCCTAAACTATGCTGAATCACAATGTACTAGCAACACTGATAGACAACTATATTTAAGCGAGTATAAGATAGACATTATTTCCATTTAATATAAAGTATAAATTACATTAAAGTTTATAAAATTACATGTTTCTAAGTAACACTATTTTATTTTTTACTCAAAATTTCGCAAACAGAATTCTTTAGCTAGTATTTACTTTAATTCTTATAAGAAGACATTTGATAGTGTACAAAGTATTAATGTAAAAAAGCAAAATTCAGTGAAAAATTGTATATATCTGAATTGTTGCTATTGAAACTAAAGTTTTGAATTAATATTATTTAATAATAGATTGGTAAACATAGAAACAAAGATTTTGCTTACTGAGCTGATAATTTGACAGCTCTTATTATTTAAATAGATTAACAATGCATTTTTATTATAGAACTTATCAATAGATTATTTTAATAATAGCTTAGTGTTAACAAAAATTTATATTTTAATGATGTCTTTGATTTCAAGCCAGGTATAGATTAGATGAATATAGTATGCATATAGCCAAAGAAATATAATATAATTTTGAATTTTAAAATGGGGTCTGCATATTATATTGTAAATTTTAACAATTTTGTTTTTCAATGATATTTGCATTTTTAAATTAAAATATTCTGATTAATTTCATCAAAATGTAACTATCCTTATAATACATAACCTAATGTGAAGAATTTGCATTATAGACATTGATACATTTTTGTCAATAAATTTTATTTTATACAAGAATTTAAATAATGCATTATGCCAGTATGTGATAAAAATATAATGAGACATTCATTTTTCTTGTCTCAAAAAGAGATGTGAATTCCCAATAAATTAGTCTATTTAAAGGAACTGCTGAGTGCAAAAATGATCATGATTGAAATCCTGTCCTATGGTTTTATGCTCATGACATACATAAGTACAGTCATTATTGCAGCTAAGAAATGCCAGGAAAAGAAGTCTAATTTTTTTAATGCAGCTGCTAGTTATTAATTCACAAGTTGTTGAAGCCATACAATTAAATGCCTAGGACAGTAATAAATGTATGACGGCTATTACAAAACATTCACTGAATAAATGACCATCTAAATTTGTTTGAATATACAGTGTGGTGGGGAGCTCTTCTAATTGGCAAATGAGTTTCTATATTTTTAGTTATTGCAAATGAGTCCTTATTTAAGTAACTTGGAGAGGACTATTGTTGAGTCATGGTGAGACCTCAACAGCTGGCCAATTGGAAAAAGGGAAAGATTGGAATTTGGAGGTACGAGGCCTTGGGAAACTGATTTTGGTAGGAGGAAGAATCACATCATAATGGACAGGCAATAAGTCAAATAGCAAGTGTATCGGAGGCTATTTATTGAATATTGGCTAATGTGGAAAGTTGTCATATTCAAGAAAAAAAATTATTCAATTTTATATTCAGGTATAAATTAAATAACAATAATAAGCATATATCTTAGATGAAGTTAGTTTTGATAAATGTATATAATCCAATCAATATACAAAATTTCCTTGTGCTGGTTTCCAATCAGGCTTCTCTACTCTCACCCTGAGCCTGCCATATTAGATTATTTGTTTGTTTGTTTGTTTGTTTTTACTAGACAAGGGTCTTGCTTGTATTTGAAGAGTATAGACATGCAGTTATGGAGAATGTGCTCTTCTGTGACTAGGTTTGTTTTGTTGCTGTTTTTCTGTTTTTTGTTAATCCTTGCCCGAGGATATTTTTCCATTGATTTTTAGAGAGAGTGGAAGACAGAGGAAAGACAGAGAGAAACATCCATGTGAGAGAAACACATCGATTGGCTGCCTCCTGAACCAGCTTGGAATAGGGCCCAGGTCTGGGAGGATGTCTTTTATAAAATCTTTCTGTTTCTTGTATGATGACTACATTTGTCATGAATGGCAGTTGAATTTTTTCTAATGCTTCTGTATGTATTGAGATGCTCATGAATTTTAACTTGGTTATATTAATGTAGACAATTAATTTGATTGACTTTCAGATATTAAACCAACTTTATATTGATGGAACATATCTCATGATATGCTCTTATGTTTGTATATAGAAATGGCTGAATTCAATTTTCTGATATTTAGTTATATATTTTTGCATCTGTATTCACAAGGAATATGAGTCTGTATTGCTATTTTGCATAATGTCCTTGTCAGAATTTATCGAGTTTGTGCTGTTGTCACAGACATGTTGGAAAATGTTACCTCTTATATCTTACTTACCTGTTTAATAGTATTTACCAGGGATAGCATATGACCTTGAACTTTTCTTTGTGGCAAGGTTTTTATGTGTGCATTCATTTTCTTTGGTAGGTATAGGGTTATTCTATTAAGTGTTGTGTTTCCTGTAAAAGCAATCTATTCTGAAATTCTATTTTCCTGATAGCTGCTAAAATAGGTTTGAAAAGTGATGGTGCTGAGGTTACAGATAGCCACCACTTTCTAGAAGTACTCTGCACATTGGTTGGATGTTTGAGAGCCATAGCGCCTGAGGAGGAGGTAGGAGAAGGCAAGAATCAAGGAAATGATAAGGATCTCAGACACACAACTGTGTTTTGAGGTGAGATTTCATTCTCTAAGGGAGACTGAAGCTAATTAAAGAGACAGAATGGAGATCTCCATTATAGTGAAGAACAAACACAACTGAGGTTAAGAAAAAACTCTGTATTGTGATTGTGTCAATTTGATCACAGGTGGAGGTGACACAAAACCTAAAATGGTTTTAATAAAAAGGGGAACCAATCTCAAAAAGTTCCACATTGTATAATTCCATTTTTACAGTATTCCCAAAATGGCAAAATTCTAGAGAAAATGATTGAGTAAGTAGTTGCTGGGGGTTAAGGAAATGAAAGAGGGTTGTGACCATAAAGAGAAAGCACAAGAGAGTTACTTTGTAAGGATATAAAATAGTGCTTTATCTTGATATTAATGGTGATTCTATACATATGAAAAAATGTCGTAGACTTATATACAATGGTACAAAAGCAAGTGCACGCAAAATATGATAAAACTTGAGTAAGGTCTGTAATCTAGTTAATTATACTAGACCAATCAATTTCCCAGTTTTGATAAAGGACTATAGTTATGTAAGATGTCACCATTGGAGAAAGCTGGATGATAGGTACAAGTAATCTCTCTGCACAATTTCTGCAATTTTATGTGAACCTATTATTATTTCAATATAAAAGTTTAAACAAATTAAAAAATAAAAAAGCAAAAATTTGGGGCTTACACAAGTTAAATACCCAAGGTTATACAAGTACCAGACTTTCAAATTACATGACTAGGACCCATTCTAAAAATATGTCTTTAAATCTGCTCTGTTTTGTGGTGCTTCCATCAAAGATTTAATGCAAAAACAATAGCTCTCAAAGTCAAATACAATTTGAGGGTATGTGTGTTTTGTTTGGTAGGAGTGGAGTAGTGTTCAAGCAAAAATCCTGCCTCTAAATGTCACTGAATAAAATTGGGACATATGAACATCCTTAAGACAATTACGGTGCCCATAGAGTGTGTTGTCAAGTCAACCCCGTAAAAGAGCACAGTGAATTGAGACTGCGGGAGAGGTAATTCAAAAGTAATTCAAGGTACTGTTACCAAAAGAGAGAATGAATACTGGATGCCCAGCAAACTACGCTATGAAAGTACCCAGAGCTCATCCCAAGCATTCCAGAGACTTAATAGAAAATGGTAATCATACTATTCTCAAATGCATTCACCATCCAAGCAGAAATTCTTAATGCACTCTCTAATTTAAACAAGACAGGCTTAGAAACCGTGGGGCATTTTAGATGGCAAGAATGAACACATTGAGATAGAAAATACTTTCCTCTAAGTCTCATCCATTAACCATATATATAATATGTTTTCTACATGAAATAAGTCTAATGTTTATTGCACTTAGAGTTCTTTAAGTTAGGCAAATATCATTTTACCCTAAAATTTCTTTTTACAAGGCTGCATTTCATTAACTTCTATAGGAATATCTTATATGTTATGAGTTCCAAATGTATTCCTTCTTTAAGAACTGTATGTATTATTTTAGATGTGTTCTAACAAGCACAGGCTAAAGAGAAACCTTCCCTTCCCTGTTCTTAACACTATATGTTAATTAATTAGTTTTGTTGTTACATTCATTATGTCATTTACTCAAATTTACATATATACTTTTCTACATACACTTTTATTTTGTTACACCTTTCGAATATTGGACTTGTAAAGTTTTTTAATAATTTGCTTTTATATTTTAGTAGTGGACTTTAATTCTATTTTAAATTTTACCTTTTCAGATTGTTTTCCCCCTGGAATTTTTAACCAAATAGGATTATTGTGTGGTCAAGCCCTCTAATTCTGGATATCACCATGATTCCCAGTGTTTTCTCATCAATAACTTTCAAATAAAATAATATATATCTATATTTATATCTATATCTATATCTATAAATTCTATTATATATATATAAAAATTCTAATTATTGCTCTATGTTTGGACATGAAACAGAATTTTCATGTAGATTTAACACTGTTGGAATGTTGGGATCTGGCTATTAAGACCATCTGAATATTTTATTGTAAACAAAAAATAGCTTGAATTCATTAAGTGTTAAACATAGCTCCAAGAACTCTATGTGTTGCTTTACATAATCATCACAACAAGCTATGAGGATGTAATGTTATCATCTTCATTTTACAGATTAGAAAACTGAGTCAGAGATAGTCTTAGTAACTTTCCCAAAGTCATACCACTAGGAAGTAGCTGAGCCGGTATTTTAACTGAGTCAATCTGGACTCCAGAACCTGTGCTCTTCCCTCCATATCATTTCCCCTCAGCATTCATGCCTTAAAGAATATCATGAGACAGTCTCACGAAAAGCCATATTGAAATCCCAATGTCATTAGAATTCTGGAACCTAAGTCTGAATCACTATGAGTGTCACTATTTTCTCTTTTGATCATAGTTATCCATGACTGCAAAGAAATGAGTATGAATAGAGATGTAGAAATAAACTATGTGCTGTTACAATATTGAAGGAATGCAGAGGACATTCTTATTCTTGAGCATCATCTAACTTTTAACTGCATCGTTGAATATAAGAATGCATTCATTCTATTGAGAGCCAGATAACCCAACTTTATTATAGAAAATCTCGAGCCAAATGTATAATCTTGTTTTTTTTGTAATTCTGATATCAATATTTGTTTAACATTTTGAGCCCAACATTTCTTTAACCTTTTCTACTATTTTTACTCCAAAGAGATCTGCCTCAGAATTTTGTTCTTATATCCCTTGAATCAAGAATTCCTGCCTCCAGCAGAGATGCTTCTTTTCATTTCACATTTGTCCCATTCCCCTCACATTTCTCTACCACCAGTAAAATAATTTAAACTAGAACTATTATTCTCAGTAGTAATTAGCAATGCTATGCCTTCAAGGACCCCAAATGAATATAAACTCAGGGTTCTCAAAATCTGCAAATTTGATCAAGGTGTTGAAAATAAAATAAAGAGAAAAATAAACTAAAGTCTTCAAAACTATATGGCAGCAAATGCAAAGACAACTCCCCAACACCATCCCAGCACTTCGTTTTCCTTGTCCTTTGTCCTTGCCTCCCTGGGCAGGCCCCACTGTTCACGTGAGGGGGGAGCCTGTGATCTGCACTTTCTTTGCTTTTTGCCCACCTGCCCACCTATACTGGCTTTAGACTTAGCCTTTATTTAAGAATAAAATTGGCTTCTGGTCAAGATGGCAGTGGTAGTAAATGCGATACTTGCATCCTCCCACAACCGCATCAAAATTACAAATAAAATACAGAACAACCATCATTCAGAACTGCCTGAGATCTAGCTGAACAGAAGTCCTACAACTAAGGACATAAAGAAGAAGCTGCATCAAGACTGGTAAGAGAGGCAGAGACTCAGAATGGGCTGGTCCCACACCCATGTTTGGCACTTAAACATTGAGAGACATATCTGAGCTTCAGAGGTTCCCCTTGATGATATAGGGGTCCCAGTCATTTACCAGGTTCCAGTGGCAGGAAGAGAAGTCCCCATAACTTCTGGCTGTAAAAACCTGTGGAGATTGTGGCTGAGTGAGATGGGGGGCTGCTGGAGTCCCAGCATCTGGACTTATGCTGTCTGAGTTTCAGTGCTGGGGCATCAGTTCAAAAGGCAGCAGGGTCATACCAGGAGGAACTGAATTTCCTGGCATCTGGACAAGAACTGAAGGGGCAGCTTTCTTCCAGACAAAAGTGCTGGAAGAAGCAATGGCTCCTTTAAGGAGCCCTCACCCCCACAGAGCCAATAGGTGGGCACCACCTGTTGATAAAGGTGGAAGAAGACTCATCCATAAGAAAGCTATTAAGAAAACTGGAGAGCATTATGCTAAGTGAAATAAGCCAGTCAGAGAAAGATAAATACCACATGATCTCACTCATTTGTGGAATATAGAAAACAACATACTGATGAACATTGGGCTCAGTGGTTAAGCATCGACCCATAAACCAGGAGATCACGGTTCGATTCCCTGTCAGGGCACATGTTGGAGTCGTAGGCTCATTCTCTAATGGGGTGTGCAGGAGGCAGCGGATCAGTGATACTCTCTCATCATTGATGTTTCTATCTCTCTCTCCCTCTCTCTTCCTCTCTCTGAAATAAATATATGTATATTTTTTAATGGGGGGATGAGGACACATTTGTAATACCTTAACCAATAAAGAAATTTTAAAAAAAAGAATAATACAGGTGAGGGATGGTGGTGGATTAGACCAGGAAGGTAACAATTCATTGAATTCTGAATATATTTTGAAGGTATAGTTAATAGGATTTGCTGATAGGACCAAATACACTAGAGAAAAAGATTGGGAGAAAATTTTGCTAAGAATTTGGGGTTAAGCAATTGAAAGATAGCATTTTTTATACTTGAGAATTTAGAATAATTTTGTTTGCTTTTAACCATCAGAGGTTTAAAGGTACACTATGATGTAATAATGTTGTTTTAACATTTTAAAGTTCTCCTGGTCTTTTTTTATTTTTCATCTGGCATCTGGACAAGAACTGAAGGGGCAGCTTATATGTCTGGATTTCACAAGAATATTTTCTTTCTGTCATACTTGAATTTTGGTAAAAAAAAAAGTTTGACAAAAATGTAAAAACTAATCTGAAAGTTAGGCCTATTCAAGAGAACTTTAAGTACATGCTTAAATTGTCTCTCTGCTGCACTGAGCTATTCAATTTTGTAACAAATTACTCTTATATTACATATTTTGAATTATTAGTAAATGTGCACTAATGTCACTGGAACACTTGTTTCTTCAGTCTATTTGCAGCATAGTTGTCAATTTTACACATCATTTTATCTGAAACTGCTAGACTTTATCAAGACAAAGTGTGTTAGATATGCTAAGACATGATCTCTATACATAAAACATGAGACTTCACATACAGATGAAATCAGGATTTGTAGTGTGTCTTTACCTACCCTCCAAACACAGTCATTTTGATAATTCCCATTTTGTACAGTTCCACTTTTTTAGAAAGAGGGTGCATATATAATTGTTTTTATTGCTTAACTGAATATATTCCTGACATAAGAGGACTTCTGTTTTTGTTAGGCTTTGAGGCAACTGAAATCTACTTTTTAAAATTTTACACATATAATGATTAGAAAAATTTTCCGTAGACTGATTATGGTTCTGGTTCTGTGTATTTTGAATCTTGTTTGTCCTCCACTGCTCACATACATCTGGTGCTAGGATAATAGGACATATACATATGGCGGTATTACCTCTGACATGAGCCTCTATAGGTC
Source organism: Myotis brandtii (assembly GCF_000412655.1). Lineage (NCBI taxonomy): Eukaryota > Metazoa > Chordata > Mammalia > Chiroptera > Vespertilionidae > Myotis > Myotis brandtii. The sequence goes on along the minus strand of NW_005355037.1, from coordinate 62,888 downwards.
AATGTGTTACCCCTGGTAAGTCAATGTGGCAAGTGATAGGAGTATTTCTGAAGGCCATTCTAACTGTGGCTAGTAATAACTTTAATTATATACAATAATGACTGTAAATCAAATAATAATGTCCTAGTAAACCAAATTAACTATCAATTCAACTGAATTTACCTTTAACCAGACCCTCAAAATACCTGTGACCACTCCAAAGGCAACGATCATAGGGGAGTGCAACAAAACCAAGGCCAAAATAAGATGTATGAAATTGTAATTTGCATCAGATATCTATACTAATAAAAGAGTAATATGCTAATTAGACTGGGAGACCTTCCGGACATCCTTCCGGGCAAAGCCAGGGGCTTGGCTGGCCTGCAAACCACCCCCAGGCCCTCATCCAG
>NW_005355037.1:57138-62419 GCF_000412655.1 Myotis brandtii | reverse complement strand
CCCTCCTGGCCCAGGCCACCCCACCCCCAGCAGGAACCCCCACCCCATCAGGGGGCTGGCCGGCCTGCAAACTGCCCCAGGCACTTGCCCAGACCACCTGTTCTCCAGCAGGTACCCCCACCCTGATGGCGGCATGGCTAGCCTGCAAACCTCCCCAGTCCCCTAGCCCAGACCAGCCCCACCCCCAAGGGGACCCCCACCCTGATCCGGGACCCCCTTTAGGGCAGACTAGCCGGCCCCCACCCGTGCACCAGGCCTCTATCTATACTAATAAAAGGGTAATATGCTAATTATACTGGACGTCCTTCCGGACAAAGCCATGGTGGCAGAGCCAAGGCAGGGACAGTTAGGGGTGAGCAGGCTGGCAGGGGAGAGCAGTAAGGGGGATCAGGTCAGTGGGGGAGAGCAGTTAGGGGGATCAGTCCGGCAGGGGAGGGCAGTTAGGGGGATCAGGCCGGCAGGCAAGCGAGCAGTTAGGAGCCAGAGGTCCTTGATTGCCAGCAGTCGGATATTCCTCTCGCAATCCGGGACCAGCAGTCGGACATCCCCTGAGGTGTCCCGGATTAAAAAGTGTGCAGTCTGGGCTGAGGGACACCTCCCTTCCGTGCACGAATTTCATGCACTGGGCCTCTAGTACTAAGATATAATTGTAATACATAAAAAACATGAATTCACACACAGATGAATTTACCTATTGTACCACTGCTATATTTTTATGCCCTACAACTACAGGAATCCTGTAAAAGTGTATTTTGTAGAATTATATGTAAAAGGGGGGAAGTGGTGTGTTTATAATTATAGTACTAACCATATAGGAAATGTTTACATTGTGATTATGTCTGTCCCTATATTTCACAATAGCAGGTGAATCGGCATGTGGAAAGGAGTATACCTGGAGGTTTCTAAGCGTGTGTTTGGAACTAGCTGGGTTCAACAGTATCATTTAAGCAGAGTGTCCAAGGCAAAGTCACTGGTGCTATGATTCCCCTCTCACCCCAAAATCTTTTTCCCACCCAGGTCCCTCTTGCACTTATATGGTAAACTAGATGTCCCATGAAGCTCTGGCAATTATGCCTATGGAGTCACTGTCAGGTCTTCTGATAGTCCCCAGTTCCAGGAGGGTGGCCTGGCAATGGGCAAAATAGTATTTTTGTCATAAGTTCACATGAAATTAAGATGCTAGAATGGTGTTTATGTGCTGTATGTTGTGACTCTCACTCATATCAGACATAGGACCAGTTTAGGGCTCTGGAGTAACAATAGTGTACCTCTTATTTGGGGCTTGAGCTTTGTGTATGGGCCTAACTGACAGTTTCTGAGTTCTGTCTGCAGGTCAGAATCATGACCTCTGGTTCACAGAACATTTTTTTTATATTTACTGTTCCATATAAGTATTATAATTGGTTCATCAAATGTTATTTTAAAAACTCTTTTGGAATATTTTAATTGAAATTGCGATGAATTTATAAGATTTCTTTTTATAAGAATTACTAGAGGCCTGGTGCATGAAATTTGTGCATGGGGGCGTGTGTGTCCCTCAGCCCAGCCTGCACCCTCTCCAATCTGGGACCCCTCGAGGGATGTCCGACTGCCCTCTCACAATCCTGGACTGCTGACTTCCAACCGCTCGCCTGCCTGCCTGCCTGATTGCCCCTAACTGCTTCTGCCTGCCAGCCTGATCACCCCCTAACCACTCCCCTGCCAGCCTGATCGATGCCTAACTGCTCCCCTGCTGGCCCAATTGCCCCCAACTGCCATCCCCTGCAGGCCTGATCACCCCCAACTGCCCTCCCTTTCAGGCCTGGTCCCTCCCAACTGCCCTCCCCTGCTTGTCTGATCACCCCCAACTGCCTTCCCCTGCAGGCCATCTTGTGTCCACATGGGGGCGACCATCTTGTGTTGGAGTGACGGTCAATTTGTATATTACTTTTATTAGATAGGATTACTATAACCCATTAATATTATATATATTTCCAATCAGATCTTTCTTTATGATCTTTAATAAAGTTTGGGAATTGTTTTTATTTATTTTTTTAAAAAATTACTATACCTATAGTGAATGGGATCTTTATACCATCTTATTTTCCAATGGGTTATTCTGTTCACTAAAATATCTATTGATTTTTCATGTCTCTTTCCTTCTGTATGCCCATTTTGGAAAAGTGTCTAATTAGATTCTTTGCGCATTTTTTAAATTGGATTGTATGCCTTCCTTTTGTTAAGTTTTATGAGTTCCTGATATATTTTGGAATTTAACCACTTATCAGATGTATCATTGGAAAATATGTTCTCCCATGTAGTGGGTTCCCTTTTCATTTTCTTGATGGTTTCCTTTGCTGTGCAGAAGCTTTTTACTTTGATGTAGTCCCATTTGTTTATTTTCTCCTTAATTTCTTTTGCCCTGGGAGATGTATTGGTAAATATATTACTACTAGAGGCCCAGTGCACAAAATTCATGCATGGGGAGGGGGTGTCCCTCAGCCCAGCCTGCACCCTCTCCAATCTGGGACCCCTCAGGGATCGGGCCTAAACCAGCAGTCGGACATCCCTCTCACAATCTGGGACAGCTGGCTCCTAACCACTCTGCCTACCAGCCTGATAGCCCCCTAACCGCTCCTCTGCCAGCCTGATTGATGCCTAACTGCTCCCCTGCTGGCATGACCATCCCCAATTTCCCTCCCCTGCAGGGCTGAGGGGATTGGGGGACTGAGGCTGGATGAGGTGGGGCTTAGGGGACTGGGGGACTGAGGCTGGATGAGGCACATGGCGCCTGCCACACCCCAGTGAGGCTGAGGATTTGGGGGACTCTGGCTGGATGAGGCAGGGCTGAGGGTACTGGGTGCCACCATTTTGTGGCTATGGGTGCTGCCATCTTGTGATGGCATGGCAGTCAATTAGCACATTCCCTCTTTATTGGCTGTGGGTGCCACCATCTTGTGAGGGCATGATGATCAATTAGCATATTCTCTCTTTATTAGATAGGATTAGAGATGTCTGAGATTTTGCTGCCTATGTTTTTTTCTAAGATTTTTATGTTTTCATGATTTACATTTAAGTATTTTATCCATTTTGAGTTTATTCTTGTGTACTGTCTAAGTTGGTGGTCTAGTTTCATTTTTTTTCATGTACCTGTCCAATTTTCCCAATACCATTTCTTAAAGAGACTGTCTTAACTCCATGTATGCTCTTGCCTCCTTTGTCAAATATTAATTGAGTAAAATGGATTGGGTTGATTTCTGGGTTCTTTGTTCTGTTTCATTGATCTATATGCCTGCTCTTGTGCCAGTACCAGGCTCATCAACAAATCAACAAATGACAAGTGTTGGCGAGGATGTAGAGAAAAGGGAACCCTACTACACTGCTGGTGGGAACGCAGACTGGTGCAACCACTGTGGAAAACAGTATAGAATTTTTCTCAAAAAATTAAAAATAGAACTCCCATTTGACCTAGTGATCCCACTTCTAGGAACATATCCTAAGAAACCATAAACACCAATCAGAAAGAATATATGCACCCTTATGTTCATAGCAACATAATTTACAATAGCTAAGATTTGGAAACAGCCCAAGTGCCCATCAGCAGATGAGTGGATAAAGAAGCGGTGGTACATTTACACAATGGAATACTACACAGCTATAAAAAAGGAAGAACTTTTACCATTTGCAACAGCATGGATGGACCTGAAAAGTATTCTGCTGAGCGAAATAAGCCAGTCAGAGAAAGATAAGTACCACATAATATCACTCATATGTAGAATCTAGTGAACAAAATACACTGATGAATAAAATAGAGCCAGAGACAAAGAAGCATGGAATAGACTGATGAAATTCAGAGGGAAGGCAGGGGTTAGCAGGGATTGAATAACTGGGGAGCTTATATGCATACATGTATAACCCATGGACACAGATGATAGAGTGGTGAAGGCCTGGGAGGGATGGATATGGGATGGAGGGGATTAATGGGGAAAAAACAACAACCCACAAACAAAGGGGACATCTATAATACTTTCAAAAATAAAGATCACTTTTTAAAAAATCTATTGATTTTTGTATGATGATTTTATATCTAATCCATTCACTGAAATAATTCATTAATTCTAATATTCTATCATTTATATATTTGGTTTTATATGTTGAATAGATCATCTACAAATAATGATAGTTTTATTTCATTTCTTGTGCTTAATACATTGGCTGGGACATCAAATACAATGTTCAGTAATGACAATGAAAGTAAATGTTTGTCTTGTTCTCTTTAACATTGTATCTAATGCTTTCAACACAATTTTTTTGTGTGTGTTAATAATATATATATATATTATCAAATCAGAAAAATTATGACAAATGTTTTCCTAGGAAATGTTTATCTAGGAAGTTTCTTTTCACTTCTCAGTTATGGCCCAGCCAATTTAGAGTTTCTTCTCCTGGGCTAGGTTTTTCTAATGCCTTGATTATAAATTATGATTTTAGGGATATAACTTTAATTTAAAAAATTGATGAAGAGACTTAGAGGAATGCATAAAGCAAATATAAAAAAATGTCATTTGACATAGTAATTTTGAAAAACCCAATTTATATTCAGATAAAGTAGAAAACTATAAATGTCACAACATGGCATCTTTTCACAACATGTGGCACTCTAAACACAAATATCATTCTCTCTTTATTCCTGGATAGTATCAGAATCCAGATGAAATATGTAAAATAACATATTTCAAAGTATTTTTAATAATTTGGTTAAGATAAATATAAATATTTATGGATATAAAGTTCATTTTTGAGTATATTGTTCACAGGTCTACCTCTTTTATATAACCAAAGCTCATAGAAATCAATCAAGTATCATAATTCTACCCACTATTGTTTACTGAACCATAATCTGAACTAGTTTTATAAAAAGATGTTTTATATTGTGGTCAATTCCCAAATGAGATAACCAGACTTAAAAATTGCCAGCTATTTTTGTTTCTGGTAGTTTGCAACCAGAATATCTTAAGAACACTACCCAGTTGGTCCCTACATTTTGGGCTATGATGACTCTTAGCAATATTTATTTGTGTAAACATATTTGAGTAGTTCTTCATTGAGGACTTATTTTCCTGCTACTTGTAACCTCTGTATGTACCCTAATTGCGTTAGCCATTTTCCACTACTTCAAAAAAAAATACCACAGATGAGATGACTTAAATAAAAAGCACTTATTTCTTACAATTCTGGGGGCTGGAAAGTCTAAGATCAAGAAGCCAGTAGATTCAGTATTCTGATGAGAGCCCACTTCCCG
>NW_005355037.1:41301-57067 GCF_000412655.1 Myotis brandtii | reverse complement strand
ATGGTGGAAGAGGAAAGAGATGGACTCTTTTATAAGAGCACTCATACCATTCCAGAGGACTCACCTCATGACCTCATCCCTCCCACCTCCTAATACCATCACATTGGGGATTAGGATTTCAATATAAACACTTAGCCCATTGCACTTATTTTTGTTTGTAATACATCTTTTCCACACATATGTATTTATTAATTTAATCTTAATTTTTCAAAGTTTTGAGTCATCTATACATGGTTGACTTCAACAAATATACACTGCCCCACATAAACACACAAAAATCGTCAAACATTTAATGCAGTTTTATTATCAATAAATGTTTTTGATGGCACACCAACTTGCTTGTCAGAACCAGAAATGTTATGGGATTCATCTTTGATAATGATCATTTTTGAATTAAGAAGTCTATTGTTCTCATTATTATGCAAATTCTTTCATTCTCTGGCCAATATCACATTTTTAAAGTTTTACCTTTCAATATAGATAAGAAGAATGGGAGAGGCTGGCATAAGAAAGAAGTTTAATCTCAATGGATTTACTCTTTCCCACAGAATATCTATGTCAGTCAAGGTGCCAAAATCTAAGAGTAACATTAACTACGTTAGTAGCCATCCTTAACTGATTATATGCCAGGTTACATGTACCAGGCAAGGTCCTTTAAATACCAGATTCATTTATTACTCAAAAGCCATTATAAATCAAAAAGTTTTACTGTTGCATATAGCTGAGGAGTTTGATTTGTAATAAAATTAAGCATGAAGCTGGTCAGTACCAAGGCTGCATTTTAACTGTTGCTTTCTAGTTCAGGGATCTAGTTGACATTCTTGTACGGAAGAACTGCTGGTATGGAAGACAATTAGCAAATTGTAAGTAGTATGATTTGGACTCAAGAAACAAAATGAGTTTTTAAAAAATGAATATCACTAGGAATGTATTTACATTTGTATTTATGAATGCATGTAATGCATAATACTTGTGTGTGTGTGTGTGTGTGTGTGTGTTCGTATTTAGTGAGCATAATATAGCTTCGCTTCTAAACCCTTTACAAACGTTAACAGATTGAGTTCTCATACCAACTTTCTAAGGAAGGTTTCATTATTAGCACCATTTTAGAGGGGAAGAAAGTGAGCCACAGAGAAGTCGATAATTTGCCTAAGTCACATTGCTGGTTAAGTGGCAGAACTGGAATTCGAACCAGATGGTCTGGTTCCTGTACTTTCCCCTAACTGGTAGCCTATCCTGATAGGTGTGGAGGGATTTCCACACTTTCTGTGTCCTCATCTCCTTTTTATTGGGCTTAAATTCCACAGTGAATCATCGTAACCAATCCCTTGCATATCAGTTTTCCTTCCCTATTTGATCTTGCATATCAACTTACAAAAATGTTATCATATCTCTTCTCAATCAAAGATTTTTAAAAATAGTCATTACACCCATTTCTCTTTGCAAATGTTACTCCATTCTCCTGGTGGTCTTTACACTAAAACTCCTGTAAAGCATGTTTATCTACTTATTATCATCAACCTATCTTCTTCCATTTATTTTTGAACCCACTTCAGGTCTTCACCCCCACTACTCCATCAAAACTGTAATTCCCAGCATCACCACCAACTTTTGTATTGCTCAATATAGGGATTAGTTCTTAGTCATCATACTTTTTGACTCACTGCAGTTTTTAATATTTAAAAATACTTCCCCCCCCCCACCTTTTCTTTCAGGGCACTATCCTCCCTTGGTTTTCCACTTAACTTTCTGGCGGCTCTATCTTAGTGTATTCTTCTCGTCCCCCTACATCTCCTCTAACCTTTAAGTGGTGAAATGCCTTAGGGCTCAATCCTTGGATATCTTCTCCTTATATTCATATTTTTCTATTTACATTTACCCCCTATGTAATCTCATCTAGTCTCATAGCCTACTAGCATCTATATACACATTACTCCAAAGTTTTATTTCCAACTCATAACTCTCCCTGAACTGCAAATATATGCATCCAATTGCTTATTCTACATCTGCTCTTGAATGTCTAATAGGCATCTGAGATTTAACAGTTGAAAACTGAGTCCCTTGTTTTTTTCTCTCTGTACTCTCTTTGCACTCCTCCCCCTAAATATTCCCCTTCCACTCCACCTCTTTTACCCATATGCCCCCCTCCCTCCACTATCAACCTGCTCTACCCAATGTTGTCCCTTTTCAGTATATAGAAAATCCATCATTCCTTCTTCTCACAGAACACTTTGTCCGCTTCAAAATGTACCCATACACTACTCCTCATGCCCCTCCCACTTCCACCTTGATCCACTGGAATGTGTAATTTTCCTCGTTGTGCCCATACTTCTTTCCTTATCTGTTTTCTCCACTGAAATTGGAGTTATTCTTTTAAATCACTGTTAGATCTCTACTGAAAGTCTTCCATTGGCATTTCAACTCATTAAATGTCAAAGTTTCCATAAGATTGATGAGCCCTATGTGACTTCTTTGACCTCTTCTCCTATGACTTTGGACTTTTCAGCTGGTTTCCTCTCCTCTTTCCACACTGACACCTTTTGCTGTTCCTTGAACATGTCAAACATTCTCCCACAGCAGAGTCTATGTACCTGCTGTTTCTCAGATGAAACAAATATATATGTAAGGCTCACTCTCGTCCCTTCTTTAGGTCTTAACTCAACTGCTATCTTTTCAGTGATGCTTTTCTAGCAACCCAGTCAAACAGTCTAATTCTTCCCCACCTCCAGACACTCACTGTATCCCTTTCCTACTTCAGTTTTCTCCTTAAGGCTTATCACCAGTGAACACAACATATATTTTATAGATTTATATTTTTTTAAATTATCACAAAGACTATAAAAAAGGCAAAAGGGCAAAACTTTAGTAAAATTAATAATTATATTTTAATCAGGGATATTATTAAGTGACACTAGACTTCTACAGGTGCCTGGCATTAAAGAGTCCAATGACTATCAGTATGGTTTTGTTCCACTACCTTGCTCCTATTAGGGTACCAGTCTACCATTGCTTTTGTACTATCAGTGCAAGTGTCAATACAGTGAAAAAGACAAACGGTGTCTTAATAGTGTCAGATAAATAGCTTGGACTCCATGGATCTTCAGAAAATTTCTCTAGAAACCATAAGATTCTGTGAACCACAGTTTTGTAACTGCTATTCTAAGTGTTTTGGGAATTCAGAATAAATATAAGGCCTTATAAATATAAGAAGCTAATAATTATAATAACCAACCAACAATTTGAACAATCAAATATTTAAGACAAAATTCAATTAGATAATAAACATTTTCAGATACAATACCAATACCAAATCTCAGAGAAAATAGAGAATAGAATGTCAACATTTCAAAAACAAAACAATAACCTTTTATGGAAAAGGTTAGTTTCAAAATAAAGGTTAGACATTTTTCATAATGAGTAGTCATTTAGCTATTGACAGAACTAAACTTGACTTCTCAGCATGCGATACTGTTTTGGAAATGGCCCTAGCCTGAACAATTCTTAAATGTATGTGTCTCACTCAGATATTTCCTCAAATCCAGTCACATATTCTTCCAACTGCTTCCTGGGCATCTCTGTCAGAGTACTTGTCGCTGTTCATTTTCTGACCACTCCTCTGCCCCACACACTCCCTGAGGGCAGACACCGCAATCTTCCTCTTTATAGAACACCTTTGCACAGTATAGCATTTAGTACAACTGCTGGTGTGTGGTAGCACACATTTCTGAAATTTTTCTTTGTGCTTACTTTAGTAAGTAATAGCTTTTACTGCCCTAAGATCTTTGCATGTGTTCTCATTTATCCTTCACAACAATTCTATAAGGTAAATATGTTGTTTCGATTTCATAAAAATAAATGTAAGATGCTCCAAGATAGTTAGTAATTTGGTCAAGTTTCCAATGCTAATAAGTAGTGGCGTTCAGGATGAGCTTGCTATTAAAGACAAGATAAAATGTGCAGTAATGCTCAATAACTGTTCATTGAATGAATACATGTTACTATCATTTTGGTGAATCTTTAAAGATACGTTTGTTTAATTTCTTTATTGAATTATGGGTAAGCAAATGTTCCTCTAAATTATATCAATTATGTTCTTTAAAAGGTATAACATATACCAAGAGCAAAATAAATTTATATGGAATATTTATATTGCTATAATGTTTTGAGAATATTTTTCTTTCTCCTATGTCTCACAAGATATATTTATTGGACATTTGCAAACAGCTGGGAGGCTTCTTCCTAAAAGCAGTATATTATTTAATGTTTACAACCCGAATGCTGAGACATAGTAAATGAAAAGCAAAGTGCATTTTGCCCTAAAAAAAATCAGATGTTTTTCCTGGAAAACAATCGGTTACTTTTGCAAGTGTGAAATGGTTTTCTGTGGGGTTTATGTTAGTAGACATACACTTACTAAATTTCTCTTGAATGTGATTCAGGGTGTCCACCCAAAATTAATCTGGATACTTGTTAGTCAAATAATTATCAATTCAATAGCACTTTAGGGAAGATGCTTTTGAAATATATGCATTTTATTCATATAGAGTCAGAATATTTGATCCATTATTAATTAGCTGTGCAACATTTCAAAAGGTATGCAATCATTTGGGAACTTTGGTTAAATCACCCGTTAAGATCAAAATCAAATCTCTCTAATCTTAAAAGATGCCTTTTGCCTTGTTAGTTTTGTATTACACTGTTAATGTTTATACCGATGTTTATAAAAGGGTTATAACATTTATATTCATAGTTAACAAAAAGCAAATTCAGATATTTTTGAACAGCAAAGGTTTTAGAATATTAAATAATTTCTGTATCTAGAGGTAATATTAACTTTTGTTCTCTTTAAGAAAATAACAATGACTCATCTTAATTATTTTCAATTTTGTGAACATGAATCACTACACTAAATCTAATTCTCAAATCAAAGCAAACACATTTGTAGCATATGGCATAGTAATTAGTAAGCAAATGATGAATGGCCACATTTGCATCAAGTATATTAAAAGATACAACTGTATTCTATTTCATTGAAAGCTTTAGGGATTCTGAGATGACTGTTCATGTCATTTCACATTTAAACTATATAGCAGATGGATATTCTGATGATCTGCCCACATCATTGCTTAGTTCACAGGAACTGATAGCCTCAACAGTACAGTGTTCGTGCACATGGCTCAAAAGTTGTAACCCTTTTCAGAACCTAACTTCAGTAAAAAGAGCTGCTTTGTCTAAGCTTATTCCCCTTCTTGGAGATAACCTATATCCAATAACTTATTGATGCTGTGATTCAAGGGCTTGGAATTCTTTTCTCAATTAAAAACATCATTGGCCTGGGCAGCGTGGCTCAGTGGTTGAGTGTCAACCTATGAATCAGAAGGTCAAGGTTCAATTCCTAGTCAGGGCACATGCTTGAGTTGCAGGCTGGATCCCCAGTGTGGGGTGTGCAGGAGGCAGCTGATCAATGATTCTCTCTCATCATTGATGTTTTTATCTCTCTCTCCCTCTCCCTTTCTGAAATCAATTTCTATCTCCCTCTCCCTTCCTCTCTGAAATCAATAATATATATACTGAAGGGTCACCTCAGCTCAGAGCTCCTCATGGTATGATAGGAGGCCTCTGATGTAACTACATTGTGCTTCAGCTTTTTCCTCTGCTTAATCCATTCCCCTCACTTTACAGGGTGCTTTTGACAGAACTCCTCACAAACCTTCTGCACACAAGTAGCCATCTCAGAACCTGAGTTCTTGGAAACCCAACCTAAGATAACTTGTACCCAAAATGCTCCTAAAAGGCAGGCACAAAAATGGAATTTTGGAGATAGAGCACCAGCTGGAAATGAGGACACCATCGCTGATGATAGATAGCTGACAGCTCCTAGCACGCTATCCTGGTGCAATTGCTAATTTTTTTTACTGATGACAAACTGTGATAAGATGAATATAGAATGGATTGCCCTTGGCTGTTGCAATACCTCATGTGACTCTTAGAAAAAATAAAAAGTCAAGGTCTCACATTCAGTAAGTTCTACTTTAACAGAACTTCTAGGGCAGATAGTGAAAGGTAGAATGAAAAAGATCCCAAAAGTGAGCATGGTAGGGGGCCAGAACACACAGGAGCCACCCATGTTCCGTGGGAGAACTGGCAGGAGACCCCTTAACCAAAGCAATAAGAAATGCATTGGCAAGGGGATTACCTTCATCACTGGGTGCAGTTCTCCTGTTGAAGCCAGGACTGATGGTGGTATTAGGGTCCTTGATAACAATGCAGATGATAGAAACCTAAATTAATAGAATCAGGTGGCAGCTTTTAACTGTCAGAAGCAAAGTGGATGCAGTTACATTATCATCGGCAAGTAGTAAATCAGAGGGGTCTAACCTACTGTTCTGTTCAGGTAGTAAACAGAACACAATGGTACCAAGAGCAAGATATATGGGAGTTTAACAAATATAAAACTTAATGTATAAAACAAAATAAATCATCCTGGATGCTCAGAAGGCAGAAGCAACTATCCCAATTAAAAAGTAACAATCCCTTGCCTGGTTTCCAGAGTTGAGCCAGGGTTCACACACAGAACCCATTATCAAAGGGAGATTGTGTTGTATCCAGACTGTAATATAATTCCAAATGATCACTTTTTAGTTCTAATAGCATTTCATAGATTCTTTGAGATTTTCTATGTAGACAATCACACCATCTAAGAATATGGGTCATTTTTTTTCTTTCCTGTCACTTTTTTATATTTTTATTTTCTTTTTCTCACCTTATTTAACTGGCTAGGATCTTTAGAATGATCCTATCTAATAATAGACAAACATGGTAATTGACCATACCTTCGCTATGCCTCCCATTGGCTAATCAGCGTGATATGCAAATTAACCACCGACAAAGATGGCAGCTAATTTGCATACTGCAGGCAGGGCGGGACACCGGGAGCCGCCATCCTGGCCCCCGTGTGCGACCCCAGGAGCCGCTGGAAAGCCAGGCCGCAGGCAAGGCGGTGCCCCTGGACCCAGGAGCCGCCTTACCTGGGGCCCGTGATTGTGATCGGAAAGCTGGGAGGCAGGCAAGGCAGCCCCCTGGAACCCAGGATCCTGTTTGGGACCCAGGAGCCGCCTTGCCTGTGGTCTGTGATCGTGATTGTGATGGGAAAGCCAGGCACAGGCAAGGCGGCGCCCCGGGACCCAGGAGCCGCCTTACCTGCGGCCCGTGATTGTGATCGGAAAGCCGGGAGGCAGACAAGGCAGCCCCCTGGAACCCAGGATCCCGTCAGTGAGGTCTGCAGGCGAAGCAGTGATCAAGCCTAGAGGGAGAGGGTGGGGGGCGGAAGGAGCTACAGGAGCAGCTCTGGCCAGAGACTGAAGACTCCCACCAGAGCGAGGAGCAAATACTGAAGGCTCCAGCCACAGCGAAGACTGTGTCCAGAGGGAAGATGGAAGGTGGTGGCCAGAGTGAAGGTCTGGGTCCCGGGTGCCAGAGGAAAACTGGTGCTGGCAGCCAGGGGAAAGAAGGCCTATTGCACGAATCTTCATGAAACGGGCCTCTAGTCTGAAATAAAAATGGTATCTTGTTGCTGATCTTGAAGGAAAGCTTTCAGTCTTTAACTGTAAAGTAAGATGGCTTTATATGTTTCTGTAGATGCCAGTTTTTTTTTGTGTGTGTGTGTGTGTGTGTTTGTTTTTTCGTTTGTTTTTTTTAGGTTGAGTTAGTTCCCTTTATTCCTAGTTTCCTGCGAGTTTTTAAATCATTAATAGACATTAAATTAGACAACCATGTGCAAAAAAATAAATCTTTATCATACTTTGAACTTTATACAAACATTAAATAAAAATAGATGGTAGACTTAAATGAAAACCTAAAACTATAAAAGTAGAAGAAATTATAGAAGGACATCTTTGTGACCTTGGGTTGGGCAAAGATTTATTAGATAAAGCAACAAAAGCAGGGTCAATAAAAGAAATGATAATGAAAGAGATTTTATCAAAATTAAGAATTTCTACTCTTTGAAGGACTTAGAATAAAAATACAAGCCATTGTCTGGAAAAAAATATTTCAGATCACATGGATAAAGTATTTATATGAAAAACATATAACAATTGAGACATATCCATCTGATAATAAAATGGGCAAAAGATATGAACAATTTATCAAATAAGATATACAGGTAACAAATAAGCACTTGGAAAAAAGTTCAACATCATTAGTGATTAGGTAAATACAAATTAAACACAATGAGACACTACTATATGACTACTAAAGTAGCTAAGATTTTTTTGAAAATTGACATAGTAAATGCTGAAGAGGATGAAAAGTCCCTGGGATTCTCATATATTGCTGGTATGAATGTAAAATGCAACAGCCATTAATGAAAACAATTTGCTAGTTTTTTTTTTTTTACAAAGTTAGCAAAAACTTAGCATATGACTCAGTAATCTCAGTCATAGAGATTTACCCAAGTGAAAAGTAAATCTATATTTACTAAAAACCCAGGCACATAAATATTTATAGTGACTTTATCTGTAATAATTACAAACTGTAAATAATCCAGATATCAATGAACTGGAGTAAAAAATCAACTGTGGCAATAGTACTTTGCAATAAAAAGGAAGCAGGTTACTGATACTCTCAATTTGGGCAAATCACAAATGCATTATGCTAAGTAAATAAGCCAGTCTTTAAAGACCACATACTACATGATTATATTTATCTGACATCCTGGAAAGGGCACACTATAAGGAGATAACAGTGAACAGTGTAGTAGTCAACAAAAGCAGGGGAGGAGTGGGTTGAGTTGACTCCAAAGAGGCACAAGGGTGGGAGAATGGCAGAACTGTGTGAGGTCTCAGACTACACATTTGCCACAACTCCCAGAACCATAAACTGAAAAAATAAAATTTACTATAGGTGAATAATACCTTAATTTAAAACTATAAACCTGGCCTCTGAAATCAAAACTATGACACATTCAAGAATTCACCATTTGAAAGATAAATCTTTTTTGAATATTGTATTAGTGAGAAAGTGCTGCCTCAACAAAATACTATGGACTGGGTAACTTAAACGGCATAATTTTTTTTTTTCATAATTCTGGAGGTTAGAAGTCTGAGATCAAGGTGTTTACAGGATTGTCTATTGTGAGTCCTCTCTCCTTGGCTTATAAATAGTTGCTTTCTCCCTGTATCTTCAAACCATCATCTCTCTGTACATTTGTGTGCCCAAATCTCTTCTTTTAAGGCCTCTAGTCATATTGGATTACAGCCCCCTAATGACCCTTTTTAAACAAAATTACCTCTTTAAATACCCTACCTGCAAATACAGTCACATTCTGAGATACTGAGAGGCTTTAACACACAAATTTTGATTGGGCACAATTCAGCCCATAACAAACATCAGCTTTTCAGTTATCTGTATTGAGTATTATACTGTAGGGTGACTCACTTCAGATGTAATATGGTTCCAGTAGCAAAGGTGTCTGGGAAATGTTGGACTCTCTGTATAATTCTCTGTGACTGTTTAACTCTGTAGCCTCAGGTTTGGCTGACTACCCAGAAAACCAGATTGCTGCCCAAAGATAAATGCCATGCCCCCAGGGAGGAGATTAATCAATGTATAGAGTGTAGGTAACTGCCCAATGTTATCTGTTAACTTAGAAAGGCACTGTTCATTCTGGTGGTCTACATGACCACCCACCATATGGTTTTACTAATAACCCCCTTTAAAAAAGGATCCTGTCCTGGGAGAGCTGTGGATTTTTCCCTGCCTGGCCACCACCGGGAGCAACTGCCTTGCTTATGTATGCAAGTTTCTTCTATTAAAGCTCTTATAAATTTGAATAAGGCTACGTGTCAGTTCTCCGGACTCAATCCTGAATTTAGACTTTTGGGGCTTTCATATGTGCAAGTAATACTAAATATAATTAAAGCTTAAATGAATAAAATATTAATCTATTAATGTTTAAGTATCCTAATACAAATGTCAACTTCAATCACTTTATTTATCTGATAATTCATCTGAAGATAATTTCATAAGTACATACAAATATCTTCCAGGTTACTTTACTTCTCAGCTGGTCTTAAAGATAAGTCACAATGCAGCTGATAATTGACAACATCATTATTGGGACTCCAGGTTATCCATCATCAAAACTTCCCTCTGTTCCTAAAAGAACACAAGTAGTTTGTATTTTATCATGAGTTTCCTGAAACTTGTTGCTTCTGGTATCTTTCCATTTGATTGCTACCTTGCCATATGCTGAGCTAGTGTGTTAAAGAAAAAAGTGCACCATTATCCATTATGAAAAAGAAGCAAGGGCACCACACTCCCCTGTGGGGTTCGCTTCTCTGACCCACTGTTTTCCTGCTTTCCACACGCACTGCTCCTGTGAGTCACCGTGTTCATTCCTTTAGATGAAGACAACAGGAGTCTTTTTCACATTGATCATTTAGCAAGGAGACCCTTGGTTTAAGTTTTGTTCTAGGTTTTCTTAAAAAAAATTATTACTTACACATATTTTTCCATATTATTATGAGTTCTTGCTTAAAGCCAGGGAAATAGAATCCATGACATTTAAATTAGTGGTGTGACTCTGATACTTTGTGTTGATTGCACTCAGAGGTGTGTGTATGTGCATTTTCCTTTATCTTACATCATATCCTTTCCTCACAGTCAAATAATTGAGGTAATTTTCAGATAGAATAACTTTTATAAGAATATTTGGTAAGAACTCTACCATTTAAGTCTATTAAACTACAAATTATTGCTTTGTTGATCCCTTGGATGTAAAACGAATTTTCTTTTAAAGTCTGCATAGCTCCCTGGAAACATAAGTAGAAAATAATGCCAGAGGCAAGACCATAAGGTAAATGACATGTCCTCTAACTAAATGCAAATGTATTCATGAAGAGAGTAAAATTTGCACTAGGAAATCATAGTTGAGGCCAGAACTTTTCTTAATGGCCATTTAGCTATTTAGAGAATAATCTTTTTCAAAGCCTGATAATAACCAAAGTATAAAGGCCCTTTCCCTTAAAAAGTTACCAAGAATTAAAAATATAAAAATGTGTTTCTTTTCTTTGGACACAATATTACTTAAATCATCATCCAAATCAGGCTTACTTGACCACAACATTACTGCCATTTTGGAATAAATAACTCTGTTGGTGGATGGAGGAGGAATCCCTACACATTGCAAGATGTTTACCAGTATCTCTAGGTCCCTCGTAGCAAATGCTCTTACTCAAATTGTGACAATCAAATGTATCTCCTGACATTGCCAAATACTCTGGGACAAAATTGACCCCAGTTGACAACCACTGATTTAAATATATGTCTGCCTTATTCTGCCTATATTATACCAAGGGTATTTATTTTCAAACCTTAGTCTATAGTCAAACATTTTCTGAAAGTTTATAGCAATTCTAGATGCTGAAATGGTGCATGGACTTCATATAAAGTAATGCAAGTTTTCATTGAAGGAAGTGGTCATTATTAGGTAAAGAGTTTATAGGGACAAAATTATACATTTCTTCAATTAATAGCAAGGAGATTCTTGAAAGAAGGTTTTGTCTTTTCTATGCAGACTCGGAGGCTAAATTAGGAACATGAGTGAAGGTTACATGAGAAAGATTATAACTGAACAGAATAATTTAAATATATATTACTATATTTTTAAAAATCTCATTTATTTCTGTTATTTTTTATATACAGCTTTCCTTAAAAATGCATGTACTCCAAACGATTAATTGATTGCTGTCACTTCTCCATTTGTTTCTATGTCTAGTAAGCTCTTTCCCATAATTAGAAAAATAAACACACAAAAATATATATTTTTTGAATCTTTGTTTCTAACTTATACAGTATTTTTATATTCTGTTTGTAAATTCTGAAGGACTTTAGTGCTAGGCTACTTAATCTTTGAAAAAGAAGGAAAATAGTCTAACAATTGTTAAGTTGTCAGTTTACTGAATGCCCACAGCATGTCTGACGTAGTGCTGGGGGGTTTACAGGTCATGCTATAAATGACATTTTTTATGACCTCACTATTAACACAGTATCATTATGCATAGTTCATAGATGAGGAAATTGAAGCCCATAAAATGTAATAGTTTGATCCATGACACACGGTTGGTAAGTAGTGGGGCAACATTTAGACCAGTTCTGTCTGATGTAAAGGTCATGTTCTTAATATTACAGCAATGTTCTATAAGCAATACGGAATCTCTTGGACTTTCGAGTGGAAAATGACATGATCAGAACCGTGCTTTAAGAAAATCAATGTAGCAGTAGCTTACATGGAAATTTTTAAAAAGAAATTCTGGAGACTATTGAAGTAGACCAAGTCAAAGATAATAAAATTCGAGTATCTGAATGAAAATGGTAGCTAGAAATTGAAGAGTAAAAGATAGAAAAGAGATATTATGAAGAGAGAATTGACAGGACAGGGTAACTGATTAAATGTTTTGGGAAAGAAAATGGATGTGTTAAAAATGACTAGGAATTTTCTGACAATTCAACTCAAGGGGGTGGGGAGGGAGACAAATGCGAAAAAAAATTACTTACACATATTTTTCCATATTATTATGAGTTCTTGCTTAAAGCCAGGGAAATAGAATCCATGATATTTAAATTAGTGGTGTGACTCTGATACTTTGTGTTGATTGCACTCAGAGGTGTGTGTATGTGCATTTTCCTTTATCTTACATCATATCCTTTCCTCACAGTCAAATAATTGAGGTAGTTTTCAGGTAGAATAACTTTTATAAGAATATTTGGTAAGAACTCTACCATTTAAGTCTATTAAACTACAAATTATTGCTTTGTTGATCCCTTGGATGTAAAACGAATTTTCTTTTAAAGTCTGCATAGCTCCCTGGAAACATAAGTAGAAAATAATGCCAGAGGCAAGACCATAAGGTAAATGACATGTCCTCTAACTAAATGCAAATGTATTCATGAAGAGAGTAAAATTTGCACTAGGAAATCATAGTTGAGGCCAGAACTTTTCTTAATGGCCATTTAGCTATTTAGAGAATAATCTTTTTCAAAGCCTGATAATAACCAAAGTATAAAGGCCCTTTCCCTAAAAAAGTTACCAAGAATTAAAAATATAAAAATGTGTTTCTTTTCTTTGGACACAATATTACTTAAATCATCATCCAAATCAGGCTTACTTGACCACAACATTACTGCCATTTTGGAATAAATAACTCTGTTGGTGGATGGAGGAGGAATCCCTACACATTGCAAGATGTTTACCAGTATCTCTAGGTCCCTCGTAGCAAATGCTCTTACTCAAATTGTGACAATCAAATGTATCTCCTGACATTGCCAAATACTCTGGGACAAAATTGACCCCAGTTGACAACCACTGATTTAAATATATGTCTGCCTTATTCTGCCTATATTATACCAAGGGTATTTATTTTCAAACCTTAGTCTATAGTCAAACATTTTCTGAAAGTTTATAGCAATTCTGGATGCTGAAATGGTGCATGGACTTCATATAAAGTAATGCAAGTTTTCATTGAAGGAAGTGGTCATTATTAGGTAAAGAGTTTATAGGGACAAAATTATACATTTCTTCAATTAATAGCAAGGAGATTCTTGAAAGAAGGTTTTGTCTTTTCTATGCAGACTCGGAGGCTAAATTAGGAACATGAGTGAAGGTTACATGAGAAAGATTGTAACTGAACAAAATAATTTAAATAACTGGTGCTTACTAACATGGTATTTTAATTCTTAGTACTCCAGTTGTTACTGAACCTACACAGTTTTAATATCTATTGATCATATATTATCTTATATTGTGAATTATCAGATTATATTCTTCATAAATTTTACTTTTGTGGTGTTTATATTTTCTTATTAATTCATCAGATCCTTTCATATAGAAGGCATTTAACTTTTACCTGCTATATATAGTATACCTGAGAGCTGCTCTGGTCAACAGAACCTCCTTGCTCTCACCCCAGGCTAATAGTGTTAGAAAATATGCCCCAACCCCAGCAGCCCTGAACCAATTGCTGTGATGTAGGGATAAGTTCTTTTTTATATACAGCTTTCCTTAAAAATGCATGTACTCCAAACGATTAATTGATTGCTGTCACTTCTCCATTTGTTTCTATGTCTAGTAAGCTCTTTCCCATAATTAGAAAAATAAACACACAAAAATATATATTTTTTGAATCTTTGTTTCTAACTTATACAGTATTTTTATATTCTGTTTGTAAATTCTGAAGGACTTTAGTGCTAGGCTACTTAATCTTTGAAAAAGAAGGAAAATAGTCTAACAATTGTTAAGTTGTCAGTTTACTGAATGCCCACAGCATGTCTGACGTAGTGCTGGGGGGTTTACAGGTCATGCTATAAATGACATTTTTTATGACCTCACTATTAACACAGTATCATTATGCATAGTTCATAGATGAGGAAATTGAAGCCCATAAAATGTAATAGTTTGATCCATGACACACGGTTGGTAAGTAGTGGGGCAACATTTAGACCAGTTCTGTCTGATGTAAAGGTCATGTTCTTAATATTACAGCAATGTTCTATAAGCAATACGGAATCTCTTGGACTTTCGAGTGGAAAATGACATGATCAGAACCGTGCTTTAAGAAAATCAATGTAGCAGTAGCTTACATGGAAATTTTTAAAAAGAAATTCTGGAGACTATTGAAGTAGACCAAGTCAAAGATAATAAAATTCGAGTATCTGAATGAAAATGGTAGCTAGAAATTGAAGAGTAAAAGATAGAAAAGAGATATTATGAAGAGAGAATTGACAGGACAGGGTAACTGATTAAATGTTTTGGGAAAGAAAATGGATGTGTTAAAAATGACTAGGAATTTTCTGACAATTCAACTCAAGGGGGTGGGGAGGGAGACAAATGCACTACTCTTTGTAATATTTTAAGCAATAAAAAAATAGGAAAAAAAAGGATATAGGAGTAATTTTTCAAATATGAAGTTGGTTTTTTTTTGTTTTTTTTTTTTAAGGAAGATTATAAGGTCAACATTAGACACCCTGAGGTGCCTAATGCAGAGGGAGGGCCCTAGGTCATGGTTTAAACTAAAAGACTGTATTGTGAGACAGAAAATGGGGATTAGAACTAAGTTATAGATGTGGCAATTATCTGCACTGGTATAATAGAAACCATGAGATTGCCAAGTGTAATAGTTGAAATGAGATGAATCATGGACAGATTCTTGGGAAATTTTTATGTTTAAATGGTGGGAATAGGAAAAGAACATAAATACAAAAATAAAGTGAGTAGAGAAATAAAAAAGGAAACAAAAAGTTCTTATAAAAAGAAAATACAAACACTCCAAATATTGTTAATAGCATATGATATATACTGTCAGTACCATACCCATATTCCCACAAACTCATCAGATTGGTGCATGGCTGCCCAAATTTCAATTCCAAGTACCTGCATTACTTTACCTGAGAGCTGCTCTGGTCAACAGAACCTCCTTGCTCTCACCCCAGGCTAATAGTGTTAGAAAATATGCCCCAACCCCAGCAGCCCTGAACCAATTGCTGTGATGTAGAGGATAAGTTCTCCCGCCCCCTGGCGCCTAGAGCAGGATAGCGCTGAGGCACATCTCACTGGCTATGCCAGTTTCCCAGTGCTTAACTTTTAAGTTATTCACGGGAGAAACTTGCCTGATAACAAAGCTTTATTTACTGTCTTTCTTCCTCTCCTCCTCCTCCTCCTCCTCCTCCTCCCCCTCCTCCTCCTACTCCTCCTCCTCCTTCTTCTTCC
>NW_005355037.1:33522-36378 GCF_000412655.1 Myotis brandtii | reverse complement strand
CTCTCTCTCTCTCTCTCTCTCTCTCTCTCTCTCACACACACACACACACACACACACACACACACACACACACACACACTTTCTCTCTCCCCTGGAGCTTTTGTAAGAAATGCAACTCTGTGAACCCATTTTAGGCTTATAACTTAATAAATGTGAGTTCTTTTAAGTCCCTAAGTTTGTGATAATTGGTTGTAGCAGCAATAGGAAACTTAATACAAAGATTATGTCTAGAAATCTGAGGATTCATGGGAGCAGCTACTAGTATTCATGAGCAGTATCAGAAGTCAGTGAGCAACTGTGGGAACCAACAATACAGGATAAATTGGACCGTATATATTGGGGGTCACCCCATCAGTTACAAACTGTCAGCTGGCTGAGTCCAGCAGTGTGTAATGGGAAGGGGAATATGGAATAAAGGATGGAAAGAAGAAACCAAAGTTAGACCATATGATCAGTAATAAAAATGATGATTATAGCAGGCATGCTGTACAGTATATAGGGCATGTGCTGTATCATGAGGCCAATTTGTCATGATATCGGTATGTTCTCAGTTTTTCTCGAACGATGAATGACATCCAGGAGGAAAAAATAGAAGGGATATAAATGTTCTGGTGCGCAGAATAGATAGAAGATGACTGATTTACTCATTTTAATGTAAATCAGACAAATATGTGTTTATTATATCAGGGGACATGCATTTCCATTTCTTAGTTATGAAATTCGGTTCCGTTCCAAACCTTTTAGATGCTAGGGAAAAAAACACACACTCATTTCCTCTGCCAGACTATGACCTTTTAAAGTAGAATACTGCACGAGGATGCCTATTTTCATAATGTTCACTTTGGCTTCTTTACAATAAAGCTATAAAATAGAAATGCTGAAATCTGCCCCTGAATCTGTGCCTACATTCAGATGCCAAGATAGTAGCTTGGGTATTTAAAGTTCTTTCTAGTAGGACAAGTAAATGGACTTCTCTCATTTGTCCAGCATAACACATTTTATTAGTGCCTAAAAAGGTGTAGGGGAATAGGAGTTTCCACCACAGAGGAAAGGAGGTAAAATTGTGGGTTATTGTGGAATAACTCACCTTCTAAGTAATTATAATCAAATCAATAATATACTCAATTAGATTTCTTTGGAGCTCTTCAGCTAAGAAATAGTTCTTGTGACAAACCCTTGCTCTAATTGTGGAGCACTGATTCTGCCGCTTAACTACGCAGTTCGTACAAATGGTACCCTTGAAGATGTACACTGCAACCCTGACCCACCAGCTCCTGGCTTTCATTCAATTGGATTTAATTTCCTGCATCTCTTGCCTCTTAATGGCATTAACCATGGTTCTCATACACCCATAAATTAGAAAAGCTTATTTAAATTCCCAAAATGAGCAAAATTATCTAGGCTTTTGAAACACAAGCTTATTTGGGGAAGGGTGACAGTTTATAGTTAAACAGGATTATAGAAATTCCCATTATCTTTTTTTTTACCACTCACTTCAAGGGTAGAGTATACCTTCTCTAAAAAGCTGCTCTGTGGACTGAAAATAGAAACAGTGTATGTGATTGTAGATATGGTTTTCCAAATCAATCCTGTAGAGTAGGTTAAAGCAGTTTCCTGGTCACCTAAGAAGAGTGAAAAGAACAGGGTCAGTTTGGGGTTGCTATTGTTCTTAGAAAGGGAGCTGTGCCCATTACAATGGCTCTGCTGGCTGAAGGTCAAGAGAATTTATTTGAGATCAGCTTTGCAAAATTGGAGATGAAAGAAATTCATTGTCTGAAGCAGTTCACGAGAAGACAAATAAAAGCTCTCACATAGGAATGTTCTCATCTTGATGCCATAAAAGTAATCTACCTTCTTGTGTCTTTGCCCTAACTCTCCACTTTGTCCTTGTTCCTCTAACTATAGAAGCATCTCTGCTCATATCAGGGCCACACCCTCAAACTTGATGCTGTATTTTATGATCTGTCAGTTCTCAGGAATGTTGCTCTTTTCATCTCATCTCTACCCTACATTGCTGAATCATCCATCTCCATCGATTCATTCTCATCAGTGCACAAACATGTTCTTGATGTTCAACCAGGTTTTTGCTTTCAAAATAAAACAACGTATCTATTTGTTTGTTTGTTTAATTTATTTTTATGGCTCTTGACCATAGATCAGCTTTTGCTTCTGGGTTCTTTGTTTTCCATTCACTTCTTGATAGAATGATTCATCTGAAGCTGTGTGGTTTTGCTCATCTCCCATTCTCCCTTCAACTCTCCAAACCTGGGTTATTTTTCAAACAGTTTTCTGAGAATAATTGGCAAGGTCATCATTTATTTACTTTTTATAAAATAAAATGATACATGCCTTCCTCCTCCTCCTCCTCCTCCTCCTCCTCCTCCTTCTTCCTCTTCTTCAATTGTTGCCCTAATAGTGTTTCCTGGAATTACTTACAAAAGAAACAAACTTTTTGTGCTCTTAAACTCAAATCTGCCACAGGATCTTTTTCTGGAAAAACCCCAATGAAAGCAGAACATGACAAATGATAAGAGGTATTAGCCATAGCCACAAGAAGTATTGCTGACTTCAGGGACAGCCTTCACAGGTGAGTGTCAGAGTAATTGGGTATAAGAAAACTGAAATGAGAGAGTGCTTGGAGATGGCAGGTAATTTGAGGTAACACAGAAGGAAGTTGAGAAGACAATTTGATCTTGGTCTGAGCCTAGAGCAAGTTTAAGTTTTTTTCCTCTGCCTAGAGTGAGGTGAAGTAGGATGCTGAGGCTTAAGAAGAATAGATAAATTTTGGACAACTGCTGGGGCTAACATGATAAGCCATCAATCAAAGTTAACAATATTTTAAGATACTGTCACATA
>NW_005355037.1:26039-31833 GCF_000412655.1 Myotis brandtii | reverse complement strand
CAATTTAACAGCCTTTGAATGTGGGATATATATATATATATGTAGTACTGAGTGGCCAGATTATTATGACCACCCATCAGTACTTCATTGGGCCACCTTTGCCTTCAATACTGAGGTGATTCTTGACATTGACTATCAGTACTTCATTGGGCCACCTTTGCCTTCAATACTGAGGTGATTCTTCTTGACATTGACTCCACAAGATGTTGAAAGGTGATGCGAGGAATCTGACACCATGCCTGATGAATAGCACTGTCCAGTTCTGTGAGATTTGATGGTTGTGGAACCAGCTGCCTGATGGCTCTTTTAACTTTGTCCCACAAATGCTCAATTGGATTGAGATCTGGTGATTGTGGGGGCCACCTAAGCAAGGCAAAATCTTCCTCATGTTTTTGAAACCACTCCTGCACAATACAAGCACCATGGCATGGTGCATTGTCTTTTTAGAAGAAGCCATCTCCATTGGGATATGCCATCAACATGATAGGATGAACTTGATCAGCAACAATACTTAGGTATGTTGTGCTATTCAGATGTATATAATGGTCTGGTGCTCTAGCAACTACAGCATAATATTATAGCTAATTTGCCTACAAACATCACGTGGTCATAATAATCTGGCCACTCAATGTATATAATGTTTTCAGTCAGACAGACCTGCATAGGAATATAGGAATTCTGGCCTTACCTCACTAACTATATGTTTATCTGCAGGATATTTAACCTTTCTGACCTCATTGTCTACATCTGTGAAATGGGAATAACAATATTCAACAATCAAGGATTGTGGATTAAATGCTACAATATGGCACATAGTAAATTATAAATGTGAGCTGTTACCCATCTGAGGGACAAAAGAATTCAGTTGAAATTTGATTGCATGAGTTCAGAGTAGCAATATTTACTTGGTGATATGTACCTTTAAAAAAATTAGAATGTTTGTCTTTATTACAGAAGTTTTGAGATAAGAAATACCTATTTGTTCCAAGTTTTTTCTTTCCCAGGGGTTCTAACAAACTCACAGGTCCTGCTTTGATAACCTATACCATTTGTCTGAGCAAACACCTAAAAAGATAGCAAAAATATTAGTTACTTCAGCATCAGTTTTGTAGATGTTTTACATGGGTATTATTTTTCAGACAATGAATGGTATCTGATTATTCTGGGAAAATCAGACTTGACTTGAGGTTTCCTTCTCAGCTTTTATTTAAAGATCAAAACAATGTGCTAAATAAATTGAAAAGAATTAGACAATTCTTTTCACATTATGTCTCAAAAAGAAAAAACTACAACCTCAAGTGAACTTCCTTATTCTTAGTACATATTCTACTTTTTTAAAAGTTTTTATTTCTTAAAATTAGATTGCCTTTAGATATTTTAACATTCTTTTTTAAAATATATTTTATTGATTTTTTACAGAGAAGAAGGGAAAGGGATAGAGAGTTAGAAACATTGATGAGAGAGAAACATCGATCAGCTGCCTCCTCCACACTCCCTACTGGGTATGTGCCCGCAACCAAGGTACATGCCCTTGACCAGAATCGAACCTGGGACCCTTGAGTCCGCAGGCCGACGCTCCATCCACTGAGCCAAACCTGTTAGGGCAACATTCTTTATGTTAGTATTCATTACACATGGTGTCTTGGCAGAAAACACTATTTTATTACTATTTCTATAACTATGAATCTGTGAATTTTCTGTGCATCGTATCTTCTAAGGAGCATGGAAAGGAACTATTCAGATGATCATTACACTTCAAAGTCTATGGGGGTCAATTACTCTTCTCCCCCTTTTTCCCCTTTATGGATTAAGGTATTACATATGTGTCCTTATCCCCCCATTCCTCCCCACCCCCCACTCATGCCCTCACCCCCCTGGGGTCTGTGTCCATTGGTGAGGCTTACATGCATGCATACAAGTCCTTTGGTTTATCTCTCACCCTTACCCCTGCTCTCCCCTACCTTCTCTAATAGACACTAGCAAGGAGGAAACAAATGTGTAAGTGTCAGCTATGATGCTTCTGGCCTTTGAATATGAACACCCCGATCTCCTATTTACAGACTGAAAATTTCTTATTTTTACAAAACCAGATTAAAGTGTATTTCAATGCAGGAAAAGGTTACCAGAAAGCATTTTGACTGCATTGCATTGAACACAAAAAATCATACAAAAATTATACAAAGAAAGCTCTTCATTTGGCAATCATAAAAGAATATGGATTTATACCTTCGTGTCCAAGGGTAAATTATTCAACATTGACTTGTTGAAACTATTTTATATGTTCTATATTGGACACAAAAGTTACAAAAATCAAACATTCACAGTGACTTCTTTCAAGTAGGCTGATCCTAAAGATTCATGATTTCTGCCATTTACCTAGTCCAAATACTATCATTGCTTATCTAGGCTAATACAATAACTTCACTACTGATTTATTTGTTTTAACTTTTCTTCCTATGTCCACTCACACTCCAGAGTAGCTTTAAAATCATATAAAGTTATCATATCCCACAAAATATGACCTAATCATATATCATTTGCCCTAATCTCCCAAACTTTTAGTCTACTTTAAACACTCTAGGCCCTAGAGCAGTGATGGCGAACCCATGACACGCGTGTCAGAGGTGACACACAAACTCATTTTTTTGTTTGATTTTTCTTTGTTAAATGGCATTTAAGTATATAAAATAAATATCAAAAATATAAGTCTTTGCAAATATCAAAAAATTTCTGTATGTGACACGGCACCAGAGTTAAGTTAGGGTTTTTCAAAATGCTGACATGCCGAGCTCAAAAGGTTCGCCATCACTGCCCTAGAGTCTAGGGGCTTCTATTACAATTTGAATAAAATTTAAATTTCTTACAGCTCCTCCAATCTATAACTTCACCCATCTCTTAGTGGCCTCTCCCTTTACTCTTCCATTTGTTTACTCTGCCACCATGGACTTACTTTTCTTAAGAATGCCATTAATTTTCTTCTTTTTTAATATAAGCTTTTCAGATGTAATTTTTCCAATAAGCACTGCTTTAGTAGCATCTTATATGTTTTGGTATATTTGTTTCATTTTCAATCATCTCAATATTTTCTAATTTCCCTGGTGATTTTTTGCTTGACTTATTGGTTATTTAAAAGTCTGTTGGCTAATTTCCACATATTTGTGACTTTCCCAAATTTTCTTCTGTTATTGTTTCTAACATTATTTTATTATGGTCATATACTTTATATAATTTTAACCCTCTTAAATTTATTGATACTTGTTTTATATAATCTATACTAAAGAATGTTTCATGTTTAATTGTGAAGAATATATATTTGATTTTCTTTGTTGGAATGTTCTATTATGCCCACTAGTTTATAGTGCTATTCATAAATACATGAAATACTACTGAACAAACCATACAAAAACTCAATGAGTTAAATGACACTTTATTTTCTCACAGTCTGGGGTCAACGGAAGATAATCCGATTTGGCTGGACTCAACTGGAAGGCTGTGTTAATCTCAGCTAATCAAATTTATGCCTTTGGAGATAGGCTGACACACATTGAGCTTGGCTTTTTTTTCCTTTTTCTGCAATAGTTTGCTTGCCAGGCGTATTGTTCTCACTGTGACAGAATATTCACAAGAGAGGGATGTCAATGTGGTAAGCACTTTTAAATTCTGCTTATATCACTTCTGCTACAACTCAGACAGGGTCTAAAGATAACTGAGATCATCACTCATCAAATTATTCATGTTAGTGCAACAGCTCTTCTTCAATGGTGTGGAAGATGTTTCTTAACTATATTATGTTTTCTGTCCTGAAATTAATCTCACTTCTGTGTGTTCTGCCTATTAGGAACTACAGAAAGATAGTAAACTAAATGGTACAAAATGACTAACAGAAAATTTGTAGTGATGATTTTACTTAAGATAAAGTTTAAATAATTGTTTATAACAGATGTCAGATGTGGGTTTTTTTTCCTTTTGAGACAGTTACATGATAATTTTCAAATTTTATTTGGCCTTGAATTAGACTATACTTTTACAAGGTTGACTGTTACTTATAGTATACTAGATAGAGGCTTGATGCATGAAATTTGTGCAAGGGGCTTGGCCCTTGCAGCCCCTGCTTCGTCTGGAAGGACATCTGGAAGGTCGTTAGGCTGTCCAGTGTAATTAACATATTACACTTTTATTATTATGGACTAGAGGCCCGGTGCATGAAATCCGTGCTTGGGTAGGGTCCCTAGTCCTAGCCTGCAATCAGGGCTGAACTTCCCTGGCTGCTGGCAGCTGGCTATGCCCCCCACCGCCACAGCTGCTGCGGGTCACCCTCTGTGTGTGGGGCCACCAGTGGGGCGATCGGGCCCTAGCGCCGCCCATGTCCGCCACCACCCACCCCAGTTCCCAGTTCCCTATCAGGCGATTGGAGCCTGCCAGCCAGGGGAAGGGACTAAGAGGTTGGCCGGCAGGCCCCCATCTGGCGATAGGGGCCTGCAGGCTGGGGGCAGCTCCTGTGTTAAGCATCTGCCCCCTGGTGGTCAGTGCACATCATAGCTAACCGGTTATTCTGCCATCTGGTCAATTTGCATATTGTGCTTTTATATATATATAGATTCTTAAGATCATATAACACTAAATTCATTACATTATTTATGTATTCATAGGTATATATACATACATCTCCAAAGCATATATGAATAGATTTTATGACTCACAATAGTTTTACATCTCTCCCATATGTTAAATGTGTCAATAATGCTTATAGCAAAACCATAACCATTAATAACCTTATAAGTATATAATTTAATTAGTTTAAGTTACTAATCACTCTTCCATTTGCCAGTATACCTTGAAAATATTTAATTATAAGGTTGATGCTATAGTAACTGTCAGTATTACTAATGGTAACCAAGAAAACCAATGTTGAGGTTCAGCAATAAAGAAAAATTGGAAAAAACACACATTAGATTACTTCTAACAATATTATAAAAAACAGCAGAGAAAACATTTTTGAGATAAGCAAATCTTGTATCAATTTGTCAAAATGATTCCAAGACTAGTTTTAATTTTCCCCAAACTGTTTGAGCCAGAATAATTACTTTAATTGGTTTAATTTCTACTTAAGTTGAGTTGCTAATTCATTCATTTTATTATTATACTAGAGGCCCGGTGCACGAAATTCGTGCACTGGGGATGGGTGGGGGTTCCCTTAGCCCAGCATGTGCCCTCTTGCAGTCCGGGACCCCTCCCTTGTTACTGCCCACCTGCTTGCTGCTTCCTACCGCTTGGCTTGCTGCTCCTTAGTGCTGCCACAAAGGCCTTGGGTCTGCTGGGTGCCGGGCCTGCAGGTTTGTGTCTCTGATACCCCCAGCAGCCCCAGCACCACCTAAATAACTTAAGGGAAACTTTATTTAGTCTTCTTTTAAAAGCAATCTAGTTTAAAAATGAGTTGCAGTTAAGACAGAACAAAGAACATGGTACCTAAGAGTGAGATAGACTGACAGAGGAGAGGCTGGGCACTGGTCAGGGGCTTACATGCCAACTGTTCTCCACCTGGGAAATGATGTAAAATCGGTTTCTTTAGTTTTCTGCTTAATGATCTTCTCCAGCACTGAGGTCAGAGGAGCCGCTTTCGAGCCCGTAGGCTGCTTCTCAGAGTCAAAAATTTCGCCATAGGCCTCTGCCTAGGACAGGACCTCTGCACCCCCAGGGTGCATAAACACACAGGGCTTCCATCAGGCTCCCTGATCCCAGGCCAGGAGGCCTTGCGGCTCCACTGATCCAGGCGGCCGGGAGGCCTCTCGGCTCC
>NW_005355037.1:9485-25795 GCF_000412655.1 Myotis brandtii | reverse complement strand
CGGGAACCTTGGTTTCCTCTATCGCTGGGGCAACCAAGCATCCTGTTCTCAGCTGCCTGGCTGCCTGTCGCCATCTTGGCTGACAGTTAATTTGCATATACTCACTGATTAGCCAATGAAAAGGGTAGGGGTCATACGCTAATTACCATGTTTCTCTTTTATTAATGTAGATCATTTGAAACAAAATTGTATAACTTTTGATGGCTTATTTTATTTTGTATATGATGTACACTTCTCTTGCAGTAGAAATACATGTTATTTTGTATTAACATAAATAAATTAATACCTGATACAAATTATATCTTTGATTTAAAACATGTAGTTTATTTCTAAGAACATGTACAAAATTATTTCAACAAATTTTGCATTTAAAATGATTTTACTTTAATTAAAAATAAGGAATCTTATTTGTTTAACTTCTAAAGACACTACTTTAAAATTTAAAATATTTTGAAATTGGAATCAGAGTACAATGACACCTGCTTTTCCATAGGCTAAGAAGACAATGGTGATGGTCTCATTGTTGTCATAGCCATCGTGTGTGTGTGTGTGTGTGTGTGTGTGTGTGTGTGTGTGTGTGTGCAGATAAATTGGAAGAGAACAGTACTGGATACATATATTCATTCAATTGTCCTCAGTTGAATTATTTGCAATGATGGGGAAATGTAATTTAAACTGTGTTTGAATCCCTGATTGTCCCTGAAAATATATTTCAAAGATTTCACTGTAGTGAATTTTTAAAACAAAAATTGTATATTCCAATGATTATCTATTACAAGCACAAGTCAGTTTAGGGAGTAGGAATAGCCAAGCCCCTTCAGACCATCAGAGAATTTTCAAAGCTTAGAAAGATTAAAAATAAAGAAAAAAAAAGATTGAAGGTATATTAATGTGACACAAAAAGATATCACTAAAGCATTAAAAATATTTCTGTCAAAAGCTTCCAGATGATTTTTCAAGAAAAACTGTTTAACTTCCAGCATTGAAAAGAAAAACAATGGGGGGATCACTGAAGAGAAAATATACATGAAGTTCTGAAATTCTTTGATGTTCTTTAAGATGACAATCAGTTCAAGATGCAAATAATTTCAGGATTATGAGCAGGAATTACCAAAGCAGCAGTTACTTGATGTTGTTTGTATTTGTACCAATGGATCAGACAGACCATTTAGACCAGTGGTTCTCAACCTTCCTAGTTCCGCGACCCTTTAATACAGTTCCTCATGTTGTGGTGACCCCCAACCATAAAATTATTTTCGTTGCTTCATAACTGTAATTTTGCTACTGTTATGAATCATAATGTAAATATCTGATATGCAGGATGTATTTTCATTGTTACAAATTGAACATAATTAAAGCATAGTGATTAATCACAAAAACAATATGTAAGTAAAATGTGTTTTCCCATGGTCTTAGGCGACCCCTGTGAAAGGGTCGTTCGACCCCCAAAGGGGTCGCGACCCACAGGTTGAGAACCGCTGATTTAGACTGAATAAGGAAGAGGCTTAAATTCTGTGATTACTAAAATTTAAAATGGTCTATACTATACCATTTGTTTTATGGAAACAAATACTCTACTGTAGTTGTCTTTTTAACTGTTTATATTTTATGTAATACTTAATTTTTACAATGAGTTTCTAGGAAATGGGTCATGTGTCTTCCAACTGATAGCATCTATATATTGAGGAAATATGGTACTTATACTTCACAAAGCAAACTGCCAACCCAAATTACATTTTAATTGTAAATATTCTTTCAAAAATGATTAACATCACATTTGCTATCTTGGTAAGGCAGATATTTTTATATGATTCTGCTTGATTTATTTATTTGTATAGCAAAACTTTTATCATAGACAAGGCATAAACTTTTATCGAACTTCATTTTTATCTTATTATTACTAATACAGAAATATATTTCTTTTTCTACTTTCTATTCATCCCTCAAGTTATAAGGCCTATAGTACTCTCTATTATTCTATATTTCGTATTGTTGTATCAGGCAAATATCACAACCATTCTATGGCTTCTCATCTTTAGTACTAATGACATTATGGGTCAGATAATTATTTGTTGTAAAGGACTGTCCTGTGCATTGTAGGATATTTAGCAACATCTTTGGCCTCTACCTGCTAGATGTCAATAGTAACCCCCACCCATTTCTCCCAGTAGTGACAACCAAAAGCATTTCCAAAAGTGTTCTCAGGAGAGCAGAATCACTCTGGCTGAGAACCACTGATGTATCGGAATGATTTAGTGTCGTGATAAAATTCACATATAGAACTATGATACAAAACCCAAGTGATTCCATTACATGTAGTTTGTGTAATCTTGTAATCTTACATCTAAATGTGAACAATATATTTTTTTTTAAATTATCTTTATTGTTGAAAATATTACAAATGTTCCCTTTTCCCCCCAATTGACCCTCTCCACACCACCCTGCACCCTTCAAAACTAAGTAGAATTCTTGAGTCACACCGCACACTTACTGTAATTATACTCAATTATTCCTGCTATTTTGTGCTTTTACTAGTGCCCCAGTGCATGGATTAGTGCACATTGAAAGAAAATTAGAAGGTGGCCGGTGGGGTGGAACTGGGCAAGACAAGCTGGACATGCCCTGGAGCCAACCTCCCACAGTGCCTCCCTGGCCAGCTGCACCTGGGGTGGCACAGCGGCTCGAAGGTCGTCTGTGGAGTGAGTGGGGGCCTTCCAGCAGGTGGGGTCCCTCGGCCTTGCCTGTGGGGATCAGGCAAAAACCGGCTCTTCAACATCCCCCGAGGAGTCCTGGATTTCAAGAGGGTGGTTCTCAGGTGACGCACCCCGGAATTGGGCTCCCTCCTCTCTGGTTCTGGGTGCATCGCCAGAGAACTGCTGCTGCCACCAAGTCACCGCAGCTCAGCAGCTCCTGGGTTGAGCATCTGCCCCCTGGTGGTCAGTGTGCATCATACCTACCAGCTGGTTGGATGGTTGCTTGGCCTTTTATATATATAGATTATCCATTCCAACTATTAATCCTAACTTTCAACCTAATATGTTTCTCTTCGTGCATTGGCCACTGAAATTTGTTCCTGTTTTAATAGGGAACTAGTTTAACTGAAAGTGATTTCCATTTGGTTGTATCTTACCTCTTACTGGTAAATATAACTTAAGATTATTTAAGTCCTTATTCTCACCAGTTTTAAATATTAGCCTGTCTTTGGTGGCCTAGTCTGACTCAGGTGGCATTAAAAGAATGAGAACATGGATAACTATTAAGGAGACATTTTTAGTAATCTATAAGAATAATGATATTACAATGAAGAAGAGATGGCTATAAGAG
This sequence comes from Myotis brandtii, assembly GCF_000412655.1. NCBI lineage: Eukaryota > Metazoa > Chordata > Mammalia > Chiroptera > Vespertilionidae > Myotis > Myotis brandtii. The sequence goes on along the minus strand of NW_005355037.1, from coordinate 22,471 downwards.
ACATATAGATATAAATATGACTAGATGTCAGTGATGAAAAAGATAGCAGCATCTGTGGTCATTGAAGGTTATGGAATGTCTATGACTTGTTATATTGGAGAATTTAAAAAAATAGCCAGAAAGAATGAGATGTATGTCTATATGAATACTTCTGTATACATATACACATGTGTTTTAAGATATGTATAGTAGTTAATGCTTTAAGATGGATCTTAAAAAAAAATCAAGTCTTCAGCATTGGAATTATTATGATCATGTAAGTCTTCTCAGATAGACTATAAAATTTTAAAGTCTTGAATAAATGAATGTTACTTATATATATAGCCATCATAGATATGTATAGTAGTTAATGCTTTAAGATGGATCTTAAAAAAAAATCAAGTCTTCAGCATTGGAATTATTATGATCATGTAAGTCTTCTCAGACTATAAAATTTTAAAGTCTTGAATAAATGAATGTTACTTATATATAACAGCCATCATATGATTGCTAACTGCAAGAAAAGACAATGTTCTCTTAGCACATGTAACCAAAGTTCACAGACCATGACTTTGTGACAGCTATATAATTTTAGTAAAAATATGAAGTAGAACAAAGCATTGTAATCTTGAAAAATGCTTCAAAATTAGTATTTGAACTGAGAGACATTACATAACACAATTGCTACTGACAAACATCTTTCTCTCAAAAATTTTTTTTACAGTGGGAGAAGCTGTCATGTATTTCTTCTCTCACATTAATTCCCAACTTAATTTATACTAATGCAACTAATTATACTTAACTGTATGCCAATACTTTGTGCTCCTTTTATACCTTTAAAATTTATTTCTAATGGTTTCTTATGGCTTGAAACTTCTACAAAACTTAAATTTAATCCAATATCTTCAAGATATTTTTACTTCTGTTGATCTCTGTCACCAATATGACAAGAGCTTTTTTTAAAAAAAACCTGACATAAATGTTTTAAATTAATGCTTATATTAGGTGAACTAATACAATGAAGCTTCAAGTTACAGTAGGGTTATAAGTTAACTTTCAATAAAAAGCAAAGAATATAGTATTTCAAAACATTATTTTAAATTAAAGGAGATTCGCTAATTCCATGATACTTAGAGCTTCCCTTTACATAATGTGATCATAGAGTTTGAGTTGAAACTAATGAAAATTCTACTAGTGTACAATAAAGTTAAGGTATGTCATTGTAATGGAATGTGTAGGTACATACACACCTGCATATGTGATAAACTCATAGTATTCATTGGGTGAATTATAAAAAAACAAACACCACAGTAAATTTTTAAATCTCACATCCGCTTTGAGTCTACCTATCAGGGATCTTTTTTCCCTTGCCCTGAATAAAAAGTAGGATATTTTCCGTTTATTCTTAAATAACAAAAAGTCATACTCTTACTTTAACTCGTAACATGGCCTCGGTTCAGTAATTCAAGGGCTCAGTCCCAGGTCACAATGCAAATGTGAGACTTGCTGTGATGTCAAAAAACTCCTCTCTTGCCCGGAAGGAGCTTCTGCTCATGGAAACAGGGAAGGAAGATTGGGTGCTTTTTCTCCCCGTAATTTAAGCTCTCATTCTTCTTCTCCTTGGTTCACTTTCATGTCTGATTTCTGGAGATAAAGCAGGTGAAAAACAGCGAAAAAGCATGAGAATATCTGATCGATGCTTCTCTGAGAAGCCAGTCATGACATGGCCCAGATGATGGAATTTCAAACAGGACTTCAAAGCATCTATTGAAAATATGCTCAGTGAAATTTTTTTTTAATGTGCTTTTAATAAATAAAGAGATAAAAAATTTCAAAAATGAAATAAAAAATAAAAAGAATGAGAATAAAAGTTCTTACTGTACTTATATTATGTGAAAGACAGCTTAATGTTCTCAGAGTCTGGTAAGTGTTCTAAAGTGATTCATTTCATGGGATATTTTCTTTTCCCTCTCACTATTTTATTTAAAATAAATTAATGTAATTGTATATATTCCTTAACGGATAGCCCATGTATAACTCTTTATTTTTCCAAAAGTGATTTTTTCTACTTCATTTTATTTTTGACAAGCAAATTTATCTCTAACTAACTTAAAAGTGCTTGAATTTATCCCTATTCTTTCATTCTTTTTCCCATGCCTAGAAAATGTATCTGTAAATTAGGCAACCAAAAAGTTTTAACTGCTACTTCTTCAGCCCTAAATGCTCTGTGTAAGTGATTCAACAGTTGTTCTATATATGTGATTCATTTCCTTGATGACTTTGTTGTTCTGTGACTCAGAACATTTCAGTGTGTTTTCTGTGGGGTGGGGAATTGTCTTCTTGTTGGATGCTCCATATCATCACAAAGAGTGTTACTTACTGCCTGAGTCCCATTACCCTCCAAATGGTCATCTTGGGTAGAATTTTAAAGGTCTAGAACACTGCTCTCTCACAGAGTCACTTTTGGTCAAAGGAAAACACTCATGCATTCTTTTCAGCCACCCCTCTGTGAGTAAGCCCTACCAAAATGCTACAGTCCATTTCTGCTTTCTGGATTTTTTCGAGCATGAGCTACACAGAAGTTCACTCTGTCTTCCTAAGTACAAGATAAATGTATCAAGCACTCTAATATTTAAATCTGCTCCCTTGACATGATGTAAAGAGGTAAGCACTTCCCCAAACAGTCCCTCAGTGCAAGGTGACAGGAGTCACAGCACAGATATCTCCAAAGAATTCCTCCTCCCAGGTCTTGTCCCAGTTCTCATTTACGGGCCCTTTTGTTGCTATTTCTGATGTGGATGGACGATCAAGAGTAGAGACGGAAATCCATGGCCTTCCCTTTGGAAATGTGCTTCTTGTTCTGACTTGTAACCTGAATCTGGGATCCCTTCTAACTTGGTGCATCACTCAATGTTTCTAATTCACCATTCCACTTTGCATGTTACGCACTAAGGAATAGCTAGTTGACATCAAGGCAAGACTTGTACCTTATAAAGTAGGAAACTATCGATGCAGGATCTGAGAGAAATGTTCCTCAAAATGCCTGTCTCTGAACTTAACTTCTGAACTTCTCTCCTAATAACGCTAAATGTAAATCCTCTGGTAATGCTATGAAAAGTATGCTAAACCATCGCATATATGTCTAGCAGGAAACTAATCTAAAGGGTAAGAAGATGCTTCTAAACTCAAACTGGGTGATCTTAGATGAAAGGGAAAATGAATTTGAAGTTTATTAGTTTGCAGCAAAAAGAGTACAGGAAAAGAAGGCGCTCCCATGTCAGAAGGAATCGCATTTATAAATACTTGAGGTTACCTGAGCATAAAACATTCTTGACTCCTACTCTTCCCTGCCCCTTTCCTCTCATAATCAGTTTGTCACAGAGTCATTTACCTTAAATTTAGGACATTCCTCTCACCTTTTCCATTTCCTTTGCCACCACTTGGGTTAGCTTTTCTTAACTCCTATCTGCACTTATCTTTTGGATTTCTAACTGATCTTCCTGCTGTTCCTCTCTTCTGATTCCAATTCATCCCACACACTAAAGTCAAATAACTGTAATTATGTTTGAAATATGAACTGAACTTGGTCTTAAAGTTTAAATTAAAGCTTGTCATTATTCCAATTGAAGAATCATTGGATGTTTGAGTCATTCTCTAAAATAAAATAGACTTGAAAAATAAAACTTGCATATGTAACATAATTCAATGAGAGATAGCTAGATGGACGCAGTCATAAAGAGAGATAGATAGATATAGTACAGAAGACTATATCATGCAGCAAACTAGAAAGGAAAATATTCTGAAGAGAGTTTGGCAAAAATCACAGAAAGGAACTGCCATTTGAAGAGTATTTCGTGATTTGGGTGAAATAAAAAAAAAGGAAGTAAGAAAAATAAAATCCAGACAGAGGTAAAAACCTGTAAAACCTCACAGAGCCATAAATATCTCATATATAAAAATCTTATAGCCCTGGCCAGTGTTGCTCAGTGAGTATCCGCCTGTGCACCAAAGGGTCATGGGTTTGATTCCCAGTCAAGGTTACATACCTGGGTTACAGGTTTGATCCCTAGCCCAGGTCAAGGTGCTTGCAGGAGGCAACTAATCCATGTGTCTCTCTGACATTGATCTCTCTCTGCCTCCCTCCTTCCTTCCCTTCCACTCTCTAAAAATCAGTGGGAAAAATATCCTCAGGCAAGAGAAAAAGAGAGAGAAAGAGAGAGAGACCTATGTGAGAAACATTCATCAGTTGCCTCCTGAAAACATGAAACGTAGGTATGTGTCCTGAGTAGTAATGGAATCAGTGACATTTGGTACACAGGATGATGCTCAATGAACTGAGCCACACTGATGCTAGCAGAATTTCTTCTTACTCACTGGAAGTCAATTGTTTGTATTATTCAGTTCCTCAACTCTTAGGAAGGATAAGGCCCACCCACATTATGGAAGGATTCTCCTTTACTTAGAGTCTGTTGATTTAAATGTTAGCTTCATCTAAAAATACCTTCACAGAAACACTCAGAATAATTTTTGACCAAATACCTAGCAGTGTAGCCAAGTCAAGTTGACACATTGAATTAATAATCAAACCCATGTTTCCTCCCAATCTCTTTTTGAGATGCTTTAAAACATCTCTCCAATGTTTACTCATCTGAAATATATTATTTTCCTACCATTACTCAGAAAACAATTCAACCCATTTGGTAAGATAGAGTTCAAATGTCATCACTTTCATAAAGATTCCCTTGATTATTACCAAAAGTGACTACTGTGTCTTTGTTTTAAATTTTCTAGTATTCTTGTGTCATTTGTTTAGTTCTTACCATAAACAGACATGTAATTTCTGTGCATATATGAGTTTTATTACTAGATTTTCACTAAAGTTGTCACTGGAATTTCTCAAAAGCAACACAATATCTTCCACTATTTAATATCTACTTATATTTCTATTTCTTTCTATTTCCCCATGTTGCTAACACAGGGACCCTGGGATTCAACTGGGCTTCAGCTCGTCTATCCTGGGATAGAGTAACTATAGGAAACTGAGAAAAATAATTGAAGAAGCAAATGTATATTAGGACTATACTATAATGTTTGAAACATTTACAACTGCACAAATATATATACTTGCATCTATACTAATAATAGAGGAATATGCAAATTGCCCAGGATGCCATCACAGTAACAGTAATGACCAAACAACAGGCTGCTTGGGGCCACAAGGCCGGCAAGGGGGTTAGTGAAGGATGACAAAATAACTGAACAGCAGGCTGTGTTGGGTGACCAGGCCAGCAGGGAAGGGCAGTTGGAGGTGACCAGGCTGGCAGGGGAGGGCAGTTGGGGGCCATCAGACTGGCAGGGGAGGGTAGTTGGGGGCAGTTGGGCCAGCAGGGGAGGGCAGTTGGGGGCGATTGGGCTGGCAGGGGAGCAGTTAAGTGTCAATCAGGCCAGCAGGGGAGCGGTTAGGAGGCAATCAGGCTGGCAGAAGTGATTAGAGGCAATTAGGCAGGCAGGCAAGCAGTTAGGAGCCAGCAGTCCCAGATTGTGAGAGGGATGTCTGACTGCCGGTTTAGGCCTGATCCCACAAGCCTAACCCGTATATTAGGACTATACTATAATGTTTGAAACATTTACAGGGATCAGGCCTAAACCGGTAGTCAGACATCCCCCAAGGGGTCCCAGATTGGAGAGGGTGCAGACCAGGCTGAGGGTCATCCGCCCTGTGCATGAATTTCATGCACTGGGCCTCTAGTTAGAATATAAGTTAATAAACAGTTGACTTACTGTGTATAATATTAGAAATGGGATTTAGCAATATTTAGACTTTTTATTTTACAGAAAGCTATTTTGACATTCTGGAAGCAAGCAAAGAAAATCTCTGTAACATCACATCTCTTATAATGCAACATTTTAAAAGGAAATCTAAACATAATATATTAGTTTCCTAGCTCTCCATTAACAAAATATCACAAAATGAGTGGCTTTAAACAAGTGCAGTTCACTGTCTCACTTTTCTGGTGCCCACAGGACTAAAATCAAGAGGACCATGCTCTTTTAAGGCTGTGGGGGTGAATCTGTTCCATGCCTTCTCTTCCCTTCTGATGTCACCAGTAACCCTTGGCATTCCTTGATTTGTAGTCATGTAACTCCAATATCTGCCTCTGTGATCAAATAACATCATTATTATTCTTTTAAAATATATTTTTATTGATTTCAGAGAGGAAGGGAGAGGGAGAGAGAGAGAGAAACATCAATGATGAAAGAGAATCATTGATTGGCTGCCTCCTGCATGCTCCCCACTGGGGATGGAGCCCACAACCTGGGCATGTGCCCTTGACCAGAATCGAACCTGGGACCCTTGAATTAATAGGCCAATGCTCTATCCACTGAGCCAAACCAGCTAGGGCGGTGTCATTATTTTTATCTCCTCCGCATCTCTTTATATTGATACCAGTGATATTTGATTAAGTTATCAACCTACTGCCATATAGCTTCATTTGAACTAATTACATCTTCAAAAGGCTTATTTCAAAATAAGGCCCTAATCTGAGGTAACAGGGTTAGAACTTTAACATATGTTTTCAGGAAACACAATTTGACCCCATAAAAATATCAACCAAGGATGCTTCCTTTTACATTCAGACATTTCCTAAAACATTAATACACCACATTTTATTTTATTTATTTTTAATACACCACATTTTTAAATGACTCTCAATAGACCTGAACATTTTTTGATCAAAATTAAGATCCATTCCTTATTGTAAAATCAAAACTAAACAAACAAAAAACCAAAAAGCAACTGTGAAAAACTAGGGGTTAAAAGACATAAATATTTGCAAAAATATATTCTGTTAGATTGGTTAAAACAACTAAAAAAAAACATTTGAATTCATAATGATGTTGAGTAAATCTTGGACATAAGATAAATATACACAAATTGAAAACTTTCATGTAAGTCCAGATAACATTTGGAAGATGTTACAAAAATAACTTCCACAATAAAGAATAGGCAATTTCATACTCTAAAAACATATATGCAACAAGGCTTTAATAAATTAAGTTATAAATTCTGTTTGTTTGTTTTTTATATATGAAGGCAGTATTTAGAAGCTGATGTCAACTCTACATAAATCACACTTTAAACTTAATACAAAGCAAAGTTAGCAAAATGATTCTGCAATGGACTGGATATTTATGAGTAAAAAAATTGTTACTCATCCTCCCCAAATAATTTCCAACATTTCTCTGAGGGCTTTTCACGATGAGAAATGCTCATGAGAGTCCCTTCACTTTCTTCCTCCCAAGCCTCCATGGTGTTCTCATGCTGAGTCTGTTGAAAATTATGCTTAAAAAGTCATCTCTCTCCTAGACACAACAAAACCAAATGCCACTGCTACCTTCACTCTGGCCTACATACTCACCCTTTTCCTGTTTTGTTCCAAGAAGGACTTTGCTTTAAACTGAATGACTTACAACTGTTTCTCATCCTAAAACCAACCTGCTCTTTTTTTAACAACAGAAACATTCCACATTTCCATACTTTAGATTCCAGAATAAACTTTCATTGCCCTTAAAGAAAGAAAGATAAGGGATTATTTTTTATTAATTTCAAAGGAATAGCAAATGCTTACTAATCAATACACACTATTTTAATTGAATGTACTCAGCTAATAATCTGCAAAACACCTTGAGAATTATTTTTTAAAAAGTTAAGATTCTGTCTTTAAAGTATTGAAAGGAGCCTTGGTGGGTGTGGTCTGTTGGTTGGAACCTCATACTGTACACAGAAAGGTCACAGGTTCTATTTCCAGTCAAGACACATACCCAGATTTGGGTTCCATCCCCCCTCGGGGTTCCTGTAGGAGGCAACCAATTGATGTTTTTATCTCTCTCTCTCTACCCCTGCCTTCCTCCCTCTCTAAAATCAATAATAACATATAATTTTTAAAAGAAGGATAAGATTGTTATATAATAACACCTAGAGAAAAAATGCAAATAATATATGATTAGTTGCTAAATTGCTTGGTATAGAATATAACTGTAATAAAAAAAGAGCTTAGAAAGGATGATTTCTAAGAACCTTGACAATCCTTAAATGTTGGGTTCCTGACATTGGTGTATAGATATTTCAAGGAACAGAAAAGATTTATGTCTAATGAAACCATAATTTTCTAAATCGGTTGCAAAATGAAAAGTTATTTTGGATTCTATATTTTCATTAAAGTGATGTTTATGGATATCCAATTGATTATTCCTATCTTTTGAATCTACAGTTTGCAGATTCCATGCTGATGTTTATCACATGTTAATGCAATTACCTCATATAACACTATCTACAATCTTATAATGTGGGTATTACTATCCTTATTTCACAAAGGTTGAAAATGAGTCCTGGGAGTTAAAGTTGTTTGTCTGATCACACCATTAGTGATGCAGGGTGCTGAGTCCTGGAGTAACTGCCAGAGAATAGAATGCCAAGGTGGGCGGGGAGTGGGGGTGATGAAAGTTTGTTTTTAAATAGAAAATAATTGTTGGAGAGTAGGATAAATACAACAGGAAAAAAAATGTGAGTTTGGGGAAGAAGAAAAAAACATCATATTAAGCTTTAAGAAAGGAAAAACAGATAACAAGGAGAAATTTGTTTATGCTAAAGAAACAGACACAGTAGAGGATAAGCCATCTGAGAAACATTAGAAGATAGTAACATAAGAGGGAAGAACTCTTTGAATGTGTGACCATTCTTATCTCTTCACCCCCATTTCTTACCAGTTTTATTCCCAGACTAGAGGCCCAGTGCACGAAATTTGTGGACTGTGTGTGTGTGTGTGTGTGTGGGGGGGGTGTTCCTCAGCCCTGCCTGCACACTTTCCAATCTGGGACCCCTTGAGGGATGTCTGACTGCCCATTTAGGCCCGTTCCCGCCTGCCTGATTCCCCCTAACCACTTCTGCCTGCCAGCCTGATCATCCCTAACCACTCTCCTGCCAGCCTGATCAATGCCTAACTGCTCCTCTGCCAGCCTGATTGCCCCTAACTGCCCTCCCCTGCTGGCCTGGTCACACCTAACTGCCCTTTCCTGCTGGCCATTTGTGGCAGCCATCTTGTTTCCACATGGGGTGGCCATCTTGTGTGTTGGAGTTATGGTCAATTTACATATTCCCTCTTTATTAGATAGGATACTCCAGTCAAAATGAGCATTTTCACACGTCTTGCAAATTGCAAACTCTCTTGTTGCTGAATCTTTGTACCTATTCACTTTTTTCCTCTTCTCTTTTTTCTCTCTCTCTCTCTCTCCCTCTCTCTTTTTTTGATCTCTCTCTCTCTCTCTCTCTCTTTTTCTCCCTCTCTCTTTTTTTGACCCAGTTTCCATCCTAGTTATAACTGGAAATAGTGTATTTATACCATAAAAGAACTAAACTATGAAAAAGGGAAATTGGGTTAAAAGAAATAATTCTTGTAAATTAAGGATATACTCACAGAAATTGTTAAATAATAATAGTCTAATGCCATTACTTATACATATAAATACTACTGCATGCTGCCTCAAAGAAACAGAGAAACATTGTCCACAAACACTTGAATTTCCAAGGTAAAAGAAACTACTGAGTACCCAGTAAACTGAAATTCTATCATAGACAAAAAGGGTGGTCTGAAAGCTCCAGAGAGAAAGAGAATAAAAAAGGTGATATACAAGTGTGAATGGGAAAGATATAAGGTTTCTGATCTGCTAGAAATTGGTGAAATGATGCCTTCAAAATGCTGAAAGAAAATGATTTGCAACAGTCTAACTTTTAATTTAGTAGGAGACTAAAACAAAGTCATTTTCAAATTTATGTTGATTTTTAAGAAATACATATATTACTTTTATGAATATATTAAATGAGTCAAATATTTTATTTCACCCAATTAAAACAAGTTCAAAGGGAAGGAAATGTGAATATGTATTTAATAGAAAAACAAAAATTAATTTATAATTATGAAAATTATTAATTCCTATGGAAATATGAGGTAATGTTTGAGATAATCTTTTCTGTAAGGCTAAATCAATTGTATCTCTACCTAGAAAAAATGAATGTTTGTAAATGTTTATCTCTGGGAAGAGGTCTAGGTTAAAATAAACACTGTGTATTAATTTAAGACATACTTTTGACATAACTAAATTGGGTTAATGCATGATGAGGAAAGGTGCTTGACATAAGAGAGCTAAACCATCACCTACAATAACAAGAAATAAATAGGTGATGTCTAAATTTGATAAGTTAGGAAATAAAACTTTAAGACTATATTTTTTAAATATTATTTTTAAATACCTAGAAAAAATGAATGTTTGTAAATGTTTATCTCTGGGAAGAAGGTCTAGGTTGTGTTAAAATATGAGTGTGCTCTTAGTTTTCATTAAAAGTCATTTAGGAAAGATAAATATCACATGATCTCACTCAAAGTCCAACCTATGAGGGAAGGCGGGGGGTGAGGGGGTAAGAGATCAACCAAAGGTCTCGTATGAATGCATATGAGCATAACTAATGGATATAGACTGTGGGGATGGAGGAGGGCATGTGCTGGGGGGCGGGGACAGCTTGGGAGAGGTCAATGGGGGAAAAAGAAGACTTATGTAATACTTTTAACAAAGAATTTTTTAAAAAGTCATTTAGTTTTACTTGATTTCTCAACTATGTGCATTTATATTATTAACAGAAATAAAAATTAATTTCAAATAAAATGAAGAAAAATGTAATTGCAAAGTGTAAGGAAGCAGTAGAAACAAGATTAATTTATGTAGGTGAGGGCTGTTGGGAAATTATTCTTAGTTTACATAATATTTGATTTGGTTTCTGTAATGAGATTCAGCATTTACTTGATAGCAAAAAAGAAATAAAGGCAATTCAGCAGATAAAATATTATGTAAGCTGGTCTTTACCATTCAAATAAGTAATTTTTTTGAGTTATGGAAATACCTGAGTTGTGAACATAATTTTATATTCAATTATCTCTGACATTTCCAGACTACTTACATAAGATTTAAATCTCTGTACAAAGAAATGCATAAAGATGTCTAAAATTTAACTCTTTGTATCCTTGTCTCACGGGTGTCACATAGATTTGCCAATGCCTTTGCTTTTCTGATATCTAGTATTTTAATTTTTATTGTTCACGAGAGAACAAAAAAAAATTTTAAAAAGAATTACATGTGGATTGCCATAAAGAATGTTCACATTCTTGTATACACAGTAAATCTTTAATATATGCAAGCATATATATTCTTATAAGCAGATGTTGACATTACAAAATAACAAGTAATTAAACACAGATGGTGTGGTTGACATGCTGAAAATGCTTAAAAGAGAATTAGCACTTAGCAGAAGAGCAGATTTCTTTTTTCAGATAAGATTATTTTGGCTTTAATATTTCAGATTTCTTTTTCACTTAATACCTTCTTGGAAAAGGCATGTTCTGAGCCAGTATGAAAATAATAATGCACTAAATAGGAATTATAGATATAAAGTGATTTTTAAAGGAATGATGCTACCTAGCATAAGTAAAAATGATAGCTAATACTATATTATGTATGAATTACATTTATATATTCTATCTATTATTCCCAATTTTTATTGTAGTGATATTATTATATTTGTTTTGTTACTCATTGAGCAAATTAAGCTTAAACTTGCTGCTTTGATAGCATAGTATTCCTAATAATTGTAGTGAATGAGACCTGCATCATTCTATTAATGTTTCCTGTAGAAAGTGTGTCTAACTACTTAAAGAAATTATAAATGATAGTAAGTGAGGAAGAAATTGGGGGAACAGTACTCTTAATTTTTAGCTAGGAGATAGATAATGATTTCAAATTAACATTTTTTATAACAAAAATAATGTTAACTTTTATTTTTTAAATATAACACTAAGACATCTACACCATGTTCACAGCTTAGACTAAAAATATTAAATGTATTTGAAGTTTGTTTTTTTCTATCTCTCTTTATAAAAGAGGAAAGAGGGCAGACACTATCTCAAATTTCTGGTCTGTGCCCGATTTTTTATGTTTAAAAACATAAAAGATCTTGAATTATTTTATCCCCCAAAATCATCTCTTCTACACAAAGCTTTTCCCATTGACTTCAAAGTTGGAATCACAGAAGTACATATTCACATAGAAATTAATGAAAAATAGATTCAAATTTTGGAATGAGCTTAGTGAATTGAAAGATGACTAGTAGAAATAGTAGATCAGGTGGGCTGACAGATCATTTGAGTTTCTATTATATTAAGTAAAATGTAAAGATGAGCATACTTTCTGCTATGGATATGAAAATTTTCAGACGGTGGAAATGCACATTCACAAGAGGGGAAAGAAGGAAACATTAACTTCTTACAATAAAATGTTACTATGACTTAATGAAGCAGAAAGAATACTTTACTCTTGGAATCTCATGCTAAATCTCAGGATACACAGGGACTTTGGTGACAGCAGTTCTTAATAATTCCCACAGAGAATCTTTTAAAAATTAAAGACCCTAGACGAGTTAGATAACTCTGGTATTGTCTTTCTGAGTACATGTTAATTCTTGGAAAAGAGTATGATTCATATAAATCTCTTCAGAGGCAAGAGGAGAGTATAGAAGATTTATTTTGGGGACCTTTGAGTTTTATTCTTTCTATACATTTCTAAATTATCTTTTAACTCTAGGATAGAGCATTACTGATTAGCTTAATTTATTAAATATGTATTGAACATGTTAAATAGTTTCAGGAAGGAAAAAATGTTACTCTATTTGCCGAGCCAGCTCAGCCAAGGGTTCAAAAGCCTGAGTGATGGCGGACAAAGGATGAAGAAATGACAGACAAAGAGAATAAGCTGGGTCTAGGTGGATCTTCCTGTGCCTGGCTGAGGCCACAGAGAGAGATCCAGAGGCAAGCTGAGTCTTTATTTTATAGTCAGAGGTAAACAAGGTAGTGGTCACCATAGTTACAATGTTCTTGTGAGTTTCACTTGTTTTGGCAGCACTT
>NW_005355037.1:0-8101 GCF_000412655.1 Myotis brandtii | reverse complement strand
TAAGTTGTTTTCCTACCTTCTCCCATGCCTCTGTATTTACCTTTCCTTCCTCAGAAAACCAAGGACAGATTTTACTCACAAAACCCAAAAAATCGAAGACCTGTTGATACCTCACAGAACAGCCCCGTGCTTGGAGCATAGCCTTAAGCATGGATACATATAAATTCTTTTCCTGTGAGCCTGAATTTCCCATGTTTTACAACTAGTTATATCACTGCACTTCGCTCCTTACCTTCCTTTTTGTTTTCTGCACGTGCTTCACTGGAGTGACCTTTCACCTGACAACTGAAGTTCCCCCGAACTCAGGCCCCGTGTTGGAAGTCACATGTGCCAAGCCAGCTCAGCCAAGGGTTCAAAAGCCTGAGTGAGGGTGGCAAAAGGATGAAGAAATGACAGACAAAGAGAATAAGCTGGGTCTAGGTGGATCTTCCTGTGCCTGGCTGAGGCCACAGAGAGAGAGATCCAGAGGCAAGCTGAGCCTTTATTTTATAGCCAGAGGTAAACAAGGTAGTGGTTACCATAGTTACACTGTTCTTGTGAGTTTCACTTGTTTTGGCAGCACTTGCTGCACCTCCCACAGCCCATTAGCTACCTAGGAAGGATCTAGGTCGCGTCATAAGGTCAAGCCTAATTATGCTAAGAGGACTGTGCCCTCTAAGCTGGGACTTGTTTGTGGCTTTGCCAACAGGTCAGTCCGAGGCTTAACCCTATAGCCACGCCCTACAACTCTACATTTGGCTGGTCTAACAAATTAAATCAACATGAGACAGATTAACAAGAGAAAATAACCAAACTTAATTACACACATATATGGGAACCCCACAAACATGAATGATTCTGAGAAAGTCAAAATGAGGTATATGACACCCTGAAAATAGGAATGAGGTAAGGCACCTGAGATTTTAGAGAGGAAGAGGGAAATTTATTTGCAGGATGATAGGAAGAGCAGATGTTCAGTAATTAGTGCTTCCCCTGCCTTATAGATAGGTCATAAAAAGTTATTTCTGATAATAACTCTTATGGGCAAGTACCCCAATTAAATATTTGTTAAAGAGAGGTAAGGTCTTCTATTGAATGGGATCTTGATTGCCTTGAGATCAAAATTTTGCCAATACCCTATCTCACCACATGCCAAAGTGGTGAGATAGGATTTTGGCAAAAGTACTATAACTGATAAGGGCTCCAAGGACTATCATGGAGATAGTAAGATCAACCCCCAACAGATTTATGGGTTAGAACTGGCAGAAGACCAGTTCAATCCAATATGGCAACTAATTTCACCTTTCAGTAACCCTAACCTCATTATATGCTCATTGTAATACATTAGCATACTAAACGACAGACCCAAAGCTTCCATGATCAGAAGTGGAAAGCCCATATGAAGACATAGCATGAGCCATAGTGCTCTTCTAAGAACTTTCCATCTCTATTCCAGAAAATTCATGAATATTCCCCTCCCTTATTAAATGCCCTAACCCTCAATTAAATGAGCCTCAATAGAAGAAGTAAATCTCACTAGGGAGGGGCTGCTGTGTCTGCAGAGTAGCCACTCTCTGTCTCACTGCTTCACTAATAAACTGTCTTTCACTTTAAACTCTATGCTGGCTTGTATGTGAATTATTTCCTGCACTAAGCCATGAACCCACAGTTGGTCTCAGACCTTCCAGTCTCCAGACCTCTGGAATGCCTGCATCAATGGCACATAATGGGAAGACCTGTTTTGAACCCCTTCAATAGTAAACTAGTTGCTGCAGAATAATCAATAAAAAACTTTCATTCAACAAAGTTTATGGCAATTATATTATTGGAGAACAGAAAAAGTCCTATCAACAGAACCAAAAATTTTAAAAAATCCAAAGGATTGCTAATTAGATTGGATCAGTTCTTAAATTTGAAAAGAGGAAACTGTAGCTGAAAACACCAGGATTAACTGAGGGATTCAACCCAAGGGAATTCCAGAAAGCTCTGAGTATAGTATCAACAAATACAAATTTCTGAAATAAAATTATTAAAGTGCTCATTAAAGAACTTTATTCTGGACAGTTGTTGTCCTCCTCATGCCATGGAAACAGAAATGCTATTAGGAGATATAAATGACCGAGTAATGTGGCTCACTCTCCTTCTAACAGAAGTTTTCAATCATAATGCCAAATTAGGATAGGATTCAGAAAGCCTTTACAGAGTACCAGTTCTCAGATATCCCCAGATATCTGATTCAACTGGTCTTCACAAGACTCAGAAGTCAGTATTTTAAATAAAACTCCCCAGATAGAAGTATTAACGGCAAAACTGCACCAGATATTAAACCTCAACCCGTGAGTTCTGGCTAAGAAAGAATTCAGAGCCAAAACTCATATATAAACTAAAATTTTTTTTAGAAAGTTACAGAAGTAGAAGAAATGAACTGTAGAATAAGAGAGCCATCAGGACTGGGCGGACTCAGGAAACAAGTTACAAAGGTAAAAGAGGGGCTCTTGAAGCTTAGGAGAAAGAAAAAGAGAACATACCTCGGGGAACAAGTGGGGGAAGGTACAGGCATACTCAAGAGAGAAAGAGAAAGAGCCACCCGGCGTCCCTCTTCTTAAGGGCTTTTATCTAGAGGTCTCAGGGGAGGATCTCAACAGAATAATCATCAGCTTTCTAGGTGTGTCTCCTCAGGGCCATGGTCTTTACTGAGTGGCTGGCACCAGAGCAAAGGATCATTACTCATCCCACCTGGTCCTGATGTCAAATGTTTCAGAGTGAGTGAATAAATGAATGAGAATTAGACTGCCTTTGGAAAAAATATCAACTGAGGCCTAGATGTTATCTCTAGTTTGACCAAAACTCTCTCTCTAAGGCATTGTTCTGAGAAAGAACCACCCTGTGTCCTTCTTTTTAAGGGCTTTTATCTAGAGGTCTCAGGGGAGGATCTCAACAGAATAATCATCAGCTTTCTAGGTGTGTCTCCTCAGGGTCATGGCACCAGGGCAAAGTATCATCACTCATCCCATCTGGTCCTGATGTCAGCCTGCCGGGGCTTGCTGCTTTTCTAGGACTAGAGCTGAAACACAACTGAGGCCTAGATGTTTTCTCTAGTTTGACCAAAGCTTTCTCTCTCTAAGGCATTGTTCCTAAAATTGTTTGATGCTGGTTAGAACCTCTTTGTCTTGAGGGCTTAATTCTCAAGGGAGTGGTCCTGCAAGGGCTTGTATGGGAGCCCCATGAGGCTATCTTCCAGATGCCTAGTCCCTCTTCTAAGGGGGTCTACCTCATGACTAACAACATGCCAGGAGAAGAAAGGTCAAGGGTTCTAAACCACTTGGCCAGCGGTATGCTAAGGGAGGAAAGGTCACCCTGGTGGTCAGGTCCTACAATACTTGTTTCCCAGTTTTGCCCAGAGCTTGGTACCCAGGGCTTCCCACCCAGATGACCTTCTGTACTTGGCCTATTTTTCCTGTTCTGCTCAGGTCTGTCTAACTGCTCACCATGTCAGGAGATTTTTATAGTTTGATCACTGGCGAATCTCCAACATCAAGAACAGTTCTAACACATAGTAGGAACTCAACAAATGTTCCAGAGTGAGTGAATAAATGAATGAGAATTAGACTGCCTTTGGAAAAAATATCAACTGAGGCCTAGATGTTATCTCTAGTTTGACCAAAACTCTCTCTCTAAGGCATTGTTCTTAAAATTGTTTGATGCTGGTTAGAACCTCTTTGTCTTGAGGGCTTAATTCTCAAGGGAGTGGTCCTGCAAGGGCTTGTATGGGAGCCCCATGAGGCTATTTTCCAGATGCCTAGTCCCTCTTCTAAGGGGTCTACCTCATGACTAACAACATGCCAGGAGAGGAAAGGTCAAGGGGTCTAAACCACTTGGCCAGCGGTATGCTAAGGGAGGAAAGGTCACCCTGGTGGTCAGGTCCTATAATACTTGTTTCCCAGTTTTGCCCAGAGCTAGGTACCCGGGGCTTTCCACCCAGATGACCTTCTGTACTTGGCTTATTTTTCCTGTTCTGCTCAGGTCTGTCTAACTGCTCACCATGTCAGGAGATTTTTATAGTTTGATCACTGGTGAATCTCCAACATCAAGAACAGTTCTAATACATAGTAGGAATCAACAAATGTTTCAGAGTGAGTGAATAAATGAAGGAAAATTACACTGCCTTTGGAAAAAATATCAGTAACTAGATAGTTGTTTATAATTGAAAGATAAGTTCATAGTTCTGAAAAAAATGAGTGATCCTAGAATTTTATACACAATTGAATTATCAATAAAATGTAAAAAGAAAAGTAAGCATGCTTTGAAATATGTATACAAAATTTATTACCAAAACAAACTATATGACAACATGACTCAAATCCATACTATAGGCAAAAAGAAATCCAAGATATAGAGCACTGGTTATAAAAAATAGTATTTGACTATAACACAGACATAGTAAATACAGTTTTATTTAATTAAAAGAGACCTTGCTATCACTGCTGCATGAACTTTTATGATCACATTTCCTTTATTTGATCTCTAATACTATTGATTTAATAGTGAACATTTTTATAAATAAATTTTAAATGCTATTTATGCTTTCAGTTCTTTAATTAAATCAGGTCATACATTTTTTAAAATTACCAAATAAAATATAATTGCTAATAACTGTGATATAATAAAAATATATTTGTTTTTCTCCCTAGATCTTGGTGCAGAGCTCCTAAAACCCTTGGAATCTCCTGAGTGATGGGAGTGTGTCTTTTGTTATTCATAAGAAGACCTATTTGATCACCCTTAAGTTTGTGCTAATGAGGTGACTTAGGGTGGGGTCTTGGGATAATCTCAGGATGCCTCTGGTCACTAACAGAGACCAAATGACCAGAGGTTAATTCCATCAGCCCCACCCACCAATCTCTAGGAAGAGAGGATGAGAAGAGCTGAAGATTAACCTTTATAAAATAACTAGAGGCCCGGTGCACAAAATCTGTGCACTCAGAGGGGGAGAGAGTCTCTCAGCCCGGCCTGTGCCCTCTCGCAGTCTGGGACCCCTCAGGGGATGACCACCTGCTGGCTTAGGCCCGCTCCCCGGAGGATTGGGCCTAAGCTGGCAGTCAGATATCCCTCTGGCAGCCCGAGAGCCCTCGGGGGATGTCCACTTGCCAGCAGGGAGCAGGCCTAAGGTGCAGGCTGACATCCTTAGCGCTGCTGAGGAGGCAAGAGAAGCTCCTACCACCACTGCTGTACTGGCAGCCATCAGTCTGGCTTGTGGCTGAGCAGAGCTTCCCCTGTGGGAGCACACTGACCACCAGGGGGCAGCTCCTGCATTGAGCATCTGCCCCCTGGTAGTCAGTGTGTGTCATAGTGACCAGTCATTCCCAGTGGTTCTGCTGTTATGGTCAATTTGCATATTACCCTTTTATTATATAGGATAGAGGCCTGGTGCACAGGTGAGGGCTGGCTGGTTTTCCCTGAAGGGTGTCCTGGATCAGGGTGGGGGTCCTGCTGGGGTGCCTGGCCAGCCGGGGTAAGGGGCTGAGGGCTGTTTGCAGGCTGGTCAAGCCTCCCAGTGAGGACCCTCACCCCATGGGAGTTTGGCCAGCCTGGGTGAGAGGCTGAGGGCTGTTTTCATCCTGGCCACACCCCCTTCAGGGTGAGGGGGTCCCGCTGGGGTGCCTGGCCAGCCTGAGTTAGGGGCTGAGGTCCATTTTTAGGCTGGCCACAGCCCCTTCAGGGTGGGGGTTCCTACTGGGGTGCCTGGCCAGCCTGGGTGAGGGGCTGATGGCCGTTTCAAGCTGGCCACAGCCGCGGGCTGGAAGCAGGTATCTGGGATTTATTTATCTTCTATAATTGAAACTTTGTAGCCTGGAGCGGAGCCCACAGCCGGCCAGGGCAGGTGGGAAGCTTGGCTTCCTCCATCGCCAGGGACAACCCAAGCCTCTTGTTCTCTCCAGCTCCGTGGCCACTGCCATCTTGGTTGGGTTTATTTGCATACTTGCTCCTGATTGGCTGGTTGGCGTGGCTTCTGGGTGTAGCAGAGGTACAGTCAATTTGCATGTTTTTCTTTTATTAGATTAGATTTTTAAAAAATTATTGCAGTGACATTGGTGAATAATATTATGTAGGTGTGTTTTTTCCTGCTGATCTTTAGAGAGAGAGGAAGGGAGAGAGAGAAATATCTATGTGAGGAAAACATCAATCAGCTACCTCCTGGGATGCTCCCTACCAGGGATGGAGCCTGAAACCCAAGCATGTGCCTGTCAGGGAGTCCAACCAGCAACTTTTCGGAGCATGGAATGAAGTCCAACCAACTGAGCTACACCAGCCAGGGCACTTAGGATTTAAGTGTATATTTCTACGATGCACAATCTGTATATTGCATTGTGTGCCCACCACCCAAAATTAAATCTTCTTTCATCACCATATATTTGACCCTCTTAACCCTTTACTACCCCCAATCCCACTTTCCTCTGGCAACCACCATACTGTTTTCTGTGTCTATGAGTTTTTTGTTTATTTGTCATGTTTGTTTATTTGTTGCTTTCAGTTTTATATCCCACATATGAGTGAAATCATATGGTTCTTAGCTTTTTCTGTCTGACTTATTTTGCTTGGCTTGATATCCTCAAGATAAATCCATGTTGTCCCAAATGGCAGTATTTTATCTTTTCTTATGGCTGAGTAATATTCCATTGTATATATGTATCACATTATCTTTATTCAATCGTCTATTGAAGGACACTTGTTTTTTTGTTGTTTGTTTGTTTTTCCGTATCTTGGTCATCATGAATAATGCTGCAATGAATATAGGGGTGCATATATCTTTGCAAATAAATGTTTTCAAATGTTAGGGGAAGATACCTAGAATAGGGGCTTCTGGGTCAAATGGTAACTCTATTTTTAATCTTTGGAGGAATCTCCATACTGTTTTCCATAGTAGCTGTACCAGTTTACATTCCCACCAGTAGTGAATGAGGGTTCCTTTTTCTCCTCAACCTCTTCAACACTTTTTACTTGTCTTGTTGATAATAGCCATTCTAACAGGTGTGAGGTGGTATCTCATTGTAGTTTTGATTTGCATTTCCCTAATAACTAGTGAATTGAGCAGTTTTCATATATCTGTTGACCATTTGTATGTCTTCTTGGGAGAGGTGTCTGTTCAGGTCGTCTGCCCATTTTTTAACTGAATTATTTGTTTGGTGTTGAGTTGTATGAGTTCTTTATATATTTTGAATATTATACCCTTGTCGGAGCTAATGTTTACAAGTATATCTTCTCCCATTCAGTTGGTTGCTGTTTTTTTGTTTTGTTTTGTTTTGTTTGTTTGTTTTCTGTGCAAAAGCTTTTTAGTTTAATATAGTCCCATTCATTTATTTTTACCTTTACTTTCCTTGTCTTTGGGGTCAAATTCACAAAATTTTCTCTAAGACCAAGGTCCATAAGCTTAGTACCTATGTTTGCTTCTATGTAATTTACTGTTTCAGGTCTTATATGAACAGTAAGATTAGCTGAGCTTCCAAATTGATGAACACATTCACGTGATGGCAGGGTGGTGCACCTCAGTTCCATGGGGTAAAAGCTCCTGAGCTCAGGACCTTTCAAGACTTTGTCCTATAAACCTCTTTATCTGGCTCTTCATTTGTGTCCTTTATAATAAGCTAGTAAATGTAACAAAGTGTCTTCCTGATTTCTGTGAACCATTCTCTCAAATTATGAAACTTTAGGAGAGAATTGTGGGAACCTCAATTTATAGTAGGTTTATAGCAGTACTTTTGTCAGAAGTATGAGGGCCAGACTGGAGTGGGAAGCAGTATGTGGGACCAAACCCTTACATGTTGGAGTCTGCATAAACTCCAGGCAATAGGTGACAGATTTGAATTGAATTGTTTAACACCCAGTTGGCATTAGAAGAAGAGAATTGGTTGTTGGTTTCGGAACAATAATCTTAAAATTTTTGAAGTAAACAGCCCCTACTCCCAGCCAGCTCCACCCACGATCGGCCCCCCACAAACCAATCAGGGGCGGGGCCCACTGGCCAATCTCCCATGGCCCCTAACCCCAGCTGGCCCAGCCCTGATCAGACCCCGATCAGGGTGGACCGACTGGCCAACCTCCCACTGTCTCCTCCTCCTGACAG
>NW_005355036.1:0-848 GCF_000412655.1 Myotis brandtii | reverse complement strand
CTCTCTCATCATTGATGTTTCTATCTCTCCTCCTTTCTTCTCTGAAATTAATAAAAAATATATTTAAAAAAATAAAAATGGGCAAAGGACCTGAATAGACTCTTTTCCAAAGAAGACATACAGATGACCAATGGACATATGAAGAGATGCTCACCGTCAATAATCATCAGAGAAATGAAAATTAAAGCAACAATGAGATGTCACCTCACACCTGTAAGAATGGCTGTCATCAATAGTTGCTTTATTTCTAATACAAAGTTGTAGTAAACAAATTTATGATGCTGATAGACTCATTTCTTTCAGAAAACATTGTTGAAATTAAGACTGTTTTTATGTTGAAATCTATTTGTTAATGTTTGCTAATCACTAAAGGTTTCCAGTAACTAAGTTTATTTCTAACTTTGGAAAATTTAAAAAGATATTTTACCGATGACACTATGATGTTTTTGTTTTTCTAATTATAATTTCAAGAATATCTAAGCTCACAATTAATTGCTTTTCATTTTGCATTGGTTTTTAAATTTTAGCTCCAAATTTCTTGGCCTTTAAAAAATTTCTGTCAAGCAAACCAGAGATTTAGGTACACATGAGAAGACTAATTTCATAGGACACTAGAGGCCCATTATGCACTCTGGGGGAGGGGGGGTGTCCCTCAGCCCAGCCTGATCTCTTTCGCAGTCTGGGAGCCCTTGGGAATGTCCAATTGATGACTGATGGCTTAGGCCTAAGCCGCAGACGGACATCCTTAGCGCTGCCACGGAGGCGGGCTGCTGTGCTCACCAGCCATCAGCCCGGCTGGTGGCTGAATGTTGCTCTCCCTGTGGGAGCATACTGACCACCAGGGGGAA
>NW_005355035.1:0-557 GCF_000412655.1 Myotis brandtii | reverse complement strand
GTTTACAGGAGTTCTATTGACAGTAAATATAGATATAAATACAGATATGTTCACATAGATATGTGTTTTACAGAAGAGCTCCATTGACAGAAAAATATATGTACTAATAGAAAGATGTATGTATCTACATAATTTGCATATAATTAAATGTTACCACTATTTCTAAAAGTTTTAGCAGTGGATTTTTTTTTAAGTTAATCCTGAGGATATTTTATTGATTTTTGAGAGAGAATAAGGGGAAGAGAGAGAGTGAAACAACATTGTGGGAGAGAAACATTGATCGGCTGTTTCCTGTAAGCACCCAGAGTGGGCATTGAACTCTCAATCTATGTAAGCTTCAGAATCGAACCCAAAACCTTTTGTGTACCAGATGATGCACCAACCAACTGAGCCACCTGTCCAAGCTCATTTAGTATTTTAAAGTGTTAAATAAAAATAAAAGTACACCATTTGTATAATGTAATCTCATTGTAGACTTAAAAATATTCCTATTTACCTTACAAAAGAATCTATATATACCAAAGCCTAATATGCAAAGTGTCCCCTTGGGAGTTCAA
>NW_005355034.1:0-468 GCF_000412655.1 Myotis brandtii | reverse complement strand
ACTTGAATTACAGGTAAAAAGAACCTTAATATAAAAAAGGGAAGGTAAATACACTGAAAACACGTTCACACAGCTGGGAAATGACGAGTATAGTGTTTACAGTTTTAACTCCAGTCAAAACTATTGCGTTTCTAAAGAAACTACTGAAATTCTTTAAGAATACAAGCTAATAGAGCTCAAAACACTATGTGAATGTGGTTCCAACTCTTAGAATTCACAATAATAGACACTGAAATAGACCAGAAATGTATATGAAAGACTTGAATTACTGACAAAAAGAACCTTAATATAAAACAGGCAAGGTAAATACACGAAAAAGAAGTTCTAACAGCTGGGAAATGACGAGTATACTGTTTGCAGTTTTAACTCCACTCAAAACTATGGCGATTCTAAAGAAGCTAATGAAATTCTTTAAGAATGCAAGCTAAAAGAGCTCAGTGCATTATGTGAATGTGGTTCCTACTCTTA
>NW_005355033.1:0-870 GCF_000412655.1 Myotis brandtii | reverse complement strand
AGGCTGTGATGGGCACAGGGGCAGGTCTCGGCCCATCTTCCTCGCCCCCACCCGGCCCCTCCCATCACAGCCCCTGGTCACTGTCTGCTGGCTATCCCACTCTCGCCCCCGCCACTCCCACGTGCTGACGGCGCTGGCCCCACTTGCACCCACGAAGCGATTGGGGCCGGCGCCGGCAGTGGGTGCAAGCTGCAGCTCCAGCGCCAGCCTCAGGTGCGAATGGCAGCTCCGGTACCGGCTGCGGGTGTGAGCGAGGCCAGCAGAGCAGGGGGAGGTGGAGAAGCCCTCAAGGGTGATCGGGGCCAACAGCTACCGCTCGCACCTGCTGATGGTCCTGAGGACCGGCAGCAGATGCAAGCAGCAGCTCTGGCACCAGCTGTGGGCATGAGTGGGGCTGGCACTGGCGGTGGGTACGAGTGGTGGCTCCGGTGCCAGCAGTGGGTGTGAGCAGGGCCGGCGCCGGCAGCAGGTGCAAGCACCAAGCGGGACCATGGTACATGGGAGCAAAGAATTTTCAGTAACCACCAGAGGCTCGCCCCAATGACAGCGACTGGCACCCTGCCTTGGTCTGCACCCCCGCTCACCTGCTCCACCATCTTGCCGCAGCCGATGCCCACCATATTCTGCACTCTGCCACCTGCTGCCAATGTCTGTCATGTTCCACGTGCACCCCCTAATGGTCAGCGCACGTGATAGCGACCAGTTGTTCGGTTGTTCCACTGTTAGGTCTATTTGCATATTAGCCTTTTATTATATAG
Organism: Myotis brandtii; assembly: GCF_000412655.1. Classification (NCBI taxonomy): domain Eukaryota; kingdom Metazoa; phylum Chordata; class Mammalia; order Chiroptera; family Vespertilionidae; genus Myotis; species Myotis brandtii. The sequence goes on along the minus strand of NW_005355033.1, from coordinate 112 downwards.
GATATATGGCTAATATGCTAAGTGTTCATCTGGGTAATGACGTCATGTAGCAATGTCTGGCTTCCTCTCCCTAGTGACTAGTCTCCTTGTAGTTTCTTCAGCCCAGGAACAT
>NW_005355032.1:0-639 GCF_000412655.1 Myotis brandtii | reverse complement strand
TGGACTCTCAGGGCGATTGCTGTGGATGTTCCTGTGGCTGAGCCTTTGCCTGTCTTGGACCCTTTGCCTGGACTCACCTTCCTCAATGTCCCAATTTTCACTCTGCAATCCAAGTCACTCATCAGCACTTACTCTGGACCTCAGAATCCTTCTCAACACAGGCTCCATGCAACTACCACCAAACAATGAGCACGGGCAAGAGAGATGAAACTTACTTACCATCCCTGCTCTAGTAAAGGGGACCAAAACTTAATGAGCATTGGTATTTTACTGATATTGGAATTTAGTTAACGTGTCACACGTGCCATAGGTATCAGAAGTTGCTCTGGCCTCTGTTATGACAAAGTTTTTCATAATTGTTTGGTAATGAGCTTTTGGTTATTGTGTGCCATGTCCTTAATCAGGAAAGCTTAGACTTAAGAATCGACGGGACCTCATTCTCTTAGAGGTCATGCCGAACCACCCCTTTGCTGCTTACTAGGTGTACCGGTTAATAATGCGGATTTTTTTTTTTCCCAATAGATGGAGTTACACAGACATAGATGGAGTTACACAGATGTTGATATATATATGCGATTTGATATATATGCTGTTTTGTTGTATTGCTCCTTTAGATTACCACTTGTTCCGATCGATGGC
>NW_005355031.1:0-331 GCF_000412655.1 Myotis brandtii | reverse complement strand
TTTAACCCACATAGTAAATAACTTCTCTTCTAAATTGCAGAATACTTGAAGGCATCTCTCATATCCCCTTTTGTCATTATTGAATGTACTTATTTTCTAAAACTGTTCTTTAGTTTTGTTAATCCTCACCTGAGGATTTTTTTTTCCATTGATTTTTAGAGAGAGTGGGAAGAAGGGAGGGAGATTGATTTTTAGAGAGAGTGGGAAGGAGGGAGGGAGGAGAGAGAGAAACATCCATGTAAGAGAGACATGTGGGTTGGATACCTCCCACACATGCCCAAGGTTGGGGTCACGCCAGGGCTGGGGATCAAACTTGCAACCCAGGTATGTG
>NW_005355030.1:0-1705 GCF_000412655.1 Myotis brandtii | reverse complement strand
TTTTTTGAATATACGTTTTTATCTTCTTAAGGTAAATATCAAATATTTACTTGCTGGATTGTGGGTAAGAGTGCATTTAGTTTTATAAGAAGCTGCCAAACTGTCTTCCAAAGGTGTTCTTGTTGCTTCCCCATCTTCTCTAGCATTTAGTGTTGTCAGTGCTCCAGATTGTGGCCATTCTAATAGGTGTATAGTTGTATCTCCTTGTTTTAATTTCCCTGATGACATATGATGTGGAGCATCTTTTTATCTGCTTATTTGACATCTGTATCTCTTCTTTGGTGAGAGATCATTTAAGTTATTTGGTCCACCTTTTAATTGGGTTGTTTGCTCTCTCATTGCTGAGTTTTAAGAGTTCTTTGTATGTTTTGGATAACAGTCCTTTGCAAATATTTCCTGCCAGGCTGTAGCTTGTCCTTTCATTCTCTTAATATTGTCTTTCACAGAGCAGACATTTTAAATTTAATGAGATCCAACTTATTTTTTTTTCATGGTTTATGCTTTGGTGTATCTAAAACATCATTGCCATGCTCAAGGTCACCTACATTTTCTTCAGTGCTATCTTGGAGTTTTATAGTTTTACATTTTATAGTTAGGTCTATGATTTACTTGTTTTTGTTAAAGGTGTAAGGTCTGGGTAGATTCACTCTGTTACATGTGGATGTTCAGTTGTTTCAGCAAAATTCCTTAAAGAGACACTATTTTTTTCACGGTATTTTTTCCATATGTATCTCCATTGGCTAGCATGGTGCCTGACACAGAGTATAAACTTAATATTTGTTGAATGAACAACAAACCTCCAAATCTTCCCTGAGGCACATAGCTTCGTTATAGTAGTCATGTGCCTCATACACCTTGATATCTCTTTAAATTTTCTTAAAGGTTTTCCTTGTTTTTTTTTTTTTGGTTTATTATTAAGACATTTTTTCAATTTTCTTTTTTTGAATTATGAAGGTGGATACTCACCATAACAATTTAAATAGTAGAACTGATCCCTCATTTCTGTTTTACTTATTTTTTTAACTTGGGACTTTATGAAGATGATAAAAGGATTTGATGAGATTGATTGGACAGACACTCTGAAATACAAGCCAATATAATTTAGATATTAATTGTATGTAATTAATAAGAAGGTATACCTTGAAGTCCATATCAGCCCCAAACCCCTTCTCACTGAAACCAGAGACAACCTTGGTGCCATCTCTGGGTTGGTCTGGCCTGGAGCCTCTTGGATGCCCAGTGGTGATCTTGGCTCTCACAGCCTCCCCTGTACGGAATGTCTGCTTCTTGCTTCAGTGTCCTCATTATTAAATTTTACTTTTGGCTTATAATTTGTCCGAATGCAGGTTTAGAAGATTATATCTTTATGAATCAATTTCTATAGATTTCGCTTTCTTCTAATATGTTCCACAAAATACTGGCCATTGCTCAATGATATAGTAGCTATCTGTTTCTCTAGCTTGAGGGCTCATGCTAGTTTTTCAAAAATTAGCACCCTTTGCTCTGGTACCAGTCTGAAGCTCTGCCCATGGAAGGAGCCCTTTACCCACTGGTTGGAAAGAAGCTCTTTCTGCTTGAACTTTGAACTAAAAAGGGAACAGTGTATCCCTGAGGACCTGCCTGGCGGGGAAGAATGTAGTACACATGGGCAGCCTTCTCCCTCTATAAGGAGGGTCTTCAGGTAGTGCTAAGACCAGGAAGAATG
>NW_005355029.1:786021-786527 GCF_000412655.1 Myotis brandtii | reverse complement strand
CACGCGCAGGCCTGGTGCACAGGCCTGGTGCACAGGCGCTCGGCCCCCAGGAGGGAGGGTCCCGGCCTGTGTCTGAGCTGGTCACCCAGGGGAGACTGGGCGGGTTAACAGGGACAGAGAGGTTCCTTGGAGGGGGTGCCTGGGGGTGGGGATAGGAGGAGGTCTCTGTGCGCACCCCGGTGTGTCTAGGTGTGACTGTGGGACCATGTAAGGGTGTTACTATTCACAACTACCCGGCTGTTAAAAGTGAAATAAAATAGAGGGAGCCACGCAGGCCTGGGCGAGGGTTCGCTTCTTTCTTTTGTCTGTTTTTTAGTCTTTACTGTGTAAGTATTCCGTAGGTCCTCCCTCCCCGTGAACCTCTCCCGGCCGCTCCGCCCACGACGAGGCTGTTTCAGAACAGCCATCCACGCCTCCACGCGGCCCTGGTCCCGGGTTGGCCGTGGTCAAGGGCCCCTTTTCACTGCCCTGCACCGGGGAGGGTCCTCTGACCCACAGGCCGGGGC
>NW_005355029.1:784380-784596 GCF_000412655.1 Myotis brandtii | reverse complement strand
CGTCCCTGAAGGCGCCCACAAGCCTCCCCAGCGTCCGGGGCACCTGTCTATTTACTCGCCTATTGTTAAGACGCGCAGGAGGGCATTTCTCTCATTTCAAGCGGAGGGTATACTACATGCTCTGCAGGAAACTCGAACAAGGTCACACAAGGGGACAAGCCCCTGGCCCCCCACCCGGCCGTGCTGGGGACGTTTGGATGGTGTGTAGGGACAGGG
>NW_005355029.1:781427-782893 GCF_000412655.1 Myotis brandtii | reverse complement strand
CCCCAGTCTGCTCTCCTCCCCCCAGGGGCCAGCGGGGCCCACGGGAGGGTGCGCCTACCAAGCTGTCACCAGGTCAGGGCGGGGAGGGGGATAGGGGTTCTGGCCTGCTCCAGGGTCTCCGCAGAGATGACCAGGGGCTGTGGGGTCAGAAGCCTGGCCTCCCCCCCATCACTCATCAGCCCTCGGTCCCCACGGGAAGGCAGGCCGTACAGAGAGAGACAAAGGGGTGGGTACCAGGTCCGCGGAGGCTTTCTTTTATGTATATTACGATCTAACGGTGTATATATATGCGCACGCACACACACACACACACACACACACTAGAGGCCCAGCGCACACAAAATCGTGCGCGAGTAGCTCGCTTCCGCCTGCCTCAGCTGGCTGCCCGCCCTCCGCCCTCACAGCTTGCACCCGCCCCGCCCACTGTGAGAGCCCCTGCTCGTTTGGTCGTGATGGCGTGACGGCCACAGGCCTTTTATATAAGAACTAGAGGCCCGGTGCATAAAAATTTGTGCACTCGGGGGGGAGGGGGGTCCCCCAGCCCGGCCTGTGCCCTCTCGCAGTCTGGGACCGCTCGGGAGATAATGACCTGCTGGCTTAGGCCTGCTTCCGGGTGGCAGAGGGCAGGCCCAATCCCTAGGTGCAGCCCCTGGTTGGGCTCAGAGCAGGGCCGATTGGGGGATTGGGGCACCACCCCCTGTCACACACAGAGCAGGGCGGATCAGGGGGTTGGGGTGCCGCACCCTGTCACACTCAGGGCAGGGCCGATGGGGAGGTTATGGCTCTACCCCATCACACACAGAGCAGGGCCTGTGGGGGTGGGTTGGGGCGCCGCACCCTGTCACACACAGAGCCGCAGGGCGATCAGGTGGTTGGGGAGCTCCCCCCTATCAGGCACAGAGAAGGGCTGATCAGGGGGTTGGGGCGCCTTCCCCTGTCACGAACAGAGCAGGGCGGATAGGGAGGTTGTGGCCCCACCCCCTGTCACACACAGAGCCGCAGGGCGATCAGGTGGTTGGGGAGCTCCCCCCTATCAGGCACAGAGAAGGGCTGATCAGGGGGTTGGGGCGCCTTCCCCTGTCACGAACAGAGCAGGGCGGATAGGGAGGTTGTGGCCCCACCCCCTGTCACACACAGAGCCGCAGGGCGATCAGGTGGTTGGGGAGCTCCCCCCTATCAGGCACAGAGAAGGGCTGATCAGGGGGTTGGGGCGCCTTCCCCTGTCACGAACAGAGCAGGGCGGATAGGGAGGTTGTGGCCCCACCCCCTGTCACACACAGAGCCGCAGGGCGATCAGGTGGTTGGGGAGCTCCCCCCTATCAGGCACAGAGAAGGGCTGATCAGGGGGTTGGGGCGCCTTCCCCTGTCACGAACAGAGCAGGGCGGATAGGGAGGTTGTGGCCCCACCCCCTGTCACACACAGAGCCGCAGGGCAATCAGGGGGTTGGGGAGCTCCCCCCTGTCAC
>NW_005355029.1:779213-780694 GCF_000412655.1 Myotis brandtii | reverse complement strand
CGCACCGCCGCCTTCTCAGACCCGCGGGACCATCAGAGAATAAACGCCCGTCGTCCAGGCGCCTGGTTGGGGGTGCGTCACAGGTACGGGGACACCTGCGTGCGTCGCGGGAGCACTGGGTCCCCTTCTGCTTTGCTGCTGAGGAGGCCCCGGCTGCTCCTGCTCCTGTGCTGGAGGCTGAGCCCCAGGCGGCAGCCCTCTCCTGCGACCTGAGCCCCAGGGCCACGGCCTCTGACCTCCGCACCCTGACCCCAGCATCCTGGGCTTCTCCGGGCTCTGGTCTGTGAGACAGTCCCGGGGAGACACTGCCCTTGAGCACAGTGAATGGCTCTGACGCAGGTGCAGGTGCCGGCAGGAGAGCAGACGCTGCCCGCAGGGTAGGGAGGCCGGAGGGCTTCCCGGAGGAGGGGGCGGAGCTGGAGGCTGGGCTTGGAAGGATGAGGAGGCGGCTGTGGAGTGAGAGGATGGAGGATCGTGCTGACCTGTGCTGGGCAGGGGAGGCTGGGACAGCCCAGGGCAGGGCACTCTCCTTTTCCCACGGGAACATTTCCGTAACTGCAAACCCGGAACACGGGCGATGGCTGGGTGGCCTGCCCTCCCGCGTAACCACGGGAACCGCTTGGGTGTCCCTCCCAGACTCGGTCCACTGTACACGTTTCTATTGATTTCAGAGAGGAAGGGAGAGGGAGAGAGAGAGAGACATCCATGATGAGCCTCCTGGTCCACAGGTGGGTGTTCAACCCCCGAGCTGTGCGGGCCAGGCCACTCTGTCCACGTTTACAGAGACGTGGCCGCGTCCCACGTGCTGGTCCCTAACGCTTCCTCCCCAGCCGTCCGGCCCTTGGCAGCAGCTTCTGGACGCCCCAGGGCTGCACTGACCTGTCCAGTTGCTGGACACCCGACCGTGATCCCTGCCAGCCGCGCCGCATCCACACTGACCCCCGGTACCTCTCACCCCAGCCCCCGAGCCCCGCCAGCAGATCTGAACAGCGTTTCACAGCTCTGACCCGGCGGCTTCGGTTACCGGAGGTCCCGCTCCCCCATGTGCCATGCGGGGGGTCAGCTCTTAGGGACCCTATGGCTCCCCCAGAGGAGGTTGCGGGCAAGGGCCGGGCTTTGGGCCAGGCTGTTGCTCCAGGTTCCTTGCTCCTGGTGGGGAGGCGGCTGCTGAGGCCCTAGGATGGCCCGAGACCCCCAGGAAGAGGAGGTGGCTGGGTCGCTGTGACAGTGACCCCCGCGCAGGCCAGGAGCCCCAGGCTGTGATGAGGGGCGGCCTCCATGCCCAGGGACCCGCTGGAGTTGGCAAGTCCCTCCTACTCTGACGCTGTGTCCCCTGGGCCCCTCCTGCCTCCCACGTGGGGACCCCAGAGCCTCCCTGGGACCCACAAATGGGAGAGCAGGTCTCTGAAGGCCCCGCATGTAGACGAGAACCCCGACACCACCCTTTCTAGCGGGACCCAGGGGCCTGCACCGGGACAGAC
>NW_005355029.1:773853-778133 GCF_000412655.1 Myotis brandtii | reverse complement strand
GGCGGAAAAGCGCGCCATCTCTCCGTCGATTAAAGAGCCGTCCGTGGTCCCCATCGAAGGTAAGTCGGACCCCAGACTCCCCCTGAGGATGTCGCCCACCCTGTCCCTCCCCCGGGGATCCGGGGGGCCACTTCCAGGCCGAGCACTGGGGGAGGGGGGTGGGGGGCCTGCACCTCTTGTGCCTCCGAATTCTGTCGAGTGCGGTGACCAGGACAGAGGCACAGCCCCGGATCCTGTTGTTGACACCAAGCCTCCAGTTCTGCAGCCCAGCCTGCCCCGCTTCCTGCCTCACGTCCCCATGGATCCTCCCTGGTGGCTCCGTGACCCATAGGTCAGATCTGTCAGCTGTCAAAGGGCCGCAGAGGTTGGGCGTCTAGGTGCTTGCTGACAGCTTTGGGGAGGGGCCTCATGGAGGGCGGAGGGCTCGCAGGCGGAGGGTCATGGAGAAGGACCGCCAGGCGGAGGCCCACCCGCCCGGCAGCTGGAGCTGTGCTGGGGAACAGCGAGGCCTGGCCCGTAGGTCAGAGCTGTCAGCTGTCAAAGGGCCGCAGAGGTTGGGGGTCTAGGTGCTCGCTGACAGCTTTGGGGAGGGGCCTCATGGAGGGCGGAGGGCTCGCAGGCAGAGGGTCCTAGAGAAGGACCGCCAGGCGGAGGCCCACCCGCCCAGCAGCTGGAGCTGTGCTCGGGGGAACAGCGAGGCCTGGGTGCACGCGGGGGTCAGGGGTCAGGGGTCAGGGCCCAGGCCGGTGGTGCTCGACTCGGTGCCACTAGGGACCCCGGGGACCGCAGGGTCGGGGACACGGCTTTGGAAGTGAGTCAGGCGACAGCTGCCCCTGCCCTTGACCTTCGTCAGGGGCCTCACCTGGGCCACTGGCGCTGGCGGAGCCTGAGCGTCTACAGGGCTGAGGCCGCGACGCTCACTTACTGGCCGAGCTCCGTGTGTTGGTTTTTAGCATCACCTCCCTGGAAGGTGGTGGTGAAGATAAAAGTGAAATGTGGTTACTTAAGAACATTCTGGATGGTAACCGACTGTATAGTTTTTTTTACTGGTTTGAGAGAGAGAGACACCGATCGCTGCCTCCTGCACGACCCCCACGGGGAGGGAGCCAGACCCCGGGCCTGTGCCCTGACTGGGAATTGAAGGGCCGGGAAGACGCTCAGCCAGCGGAGCCGCACCAGCCCGGGCACGTTTTCCGCAGAACAGGGAAGAGGCTGCTCCGCTGTTTAATGTCCGGCCTTGAGGGTGTCGTCAAGGCGGGGCCTTGCTCACTCCCAGTCCCTCCGACCCGCCCTGTGGGCACCTAGCAGGTGGGCAGTAACTAGCAGGTGGGACGACTCTCTGTGGGGAGGCAGGTGCCAGTGCTAAGCCTGCAGCTGAGGAAGTTAAGAGAACAAATGCATGAAATTCTAAAGGCTCTTTGCAAAGACACTGAAGCAGGCGCCTGTGCGGGGGTGGGGTAACCATGAGGGACAGACCCCCCACGGGGCGGCCGCCACTGGAAAGAAGAGTAAGGCTCTGAATGGCATTGTGCTCATTAATTTGAAAACTTGGGACGAATTGACCAACTTAAAGAAAAATAGACGTGTTGCGGGACAAGTCGGGGAGAGGTGTGGGAGGCAGAGAGAGGTCAGGAGGTGGCTGGTCCGCACGTAGGCCATCGGGCGCCGCGCCTGCCCGGCTGTCACTGTCCTGCTCGTTCCGTGAGTGGTCGAGCCCCTGCCCTGCTCCCCCTGCTGGGGACTGCTGTTCCCGGAGCAGCCAGCGGGGCCATCGCCCGAGACCCTCGCTTGTGGGGTGGCCGGTCCCGTGGCTTTGGGGGGAACCTGATGGGCAGCCTCTGCGCCTCCTGCTCTGCAGTCCCGCCCCCGGCGCTGCTGGACGAGATCGAGGCTGCCGAGCTGGAGGGCAACGACGACAGGATCGAGGGCGTGCTGTGTGGGGCCGTGAAGCAGCTGAAGGTCACGCGGGCCAAGCCCGACAGCACCCTGTACCTGAGCCTCATGTACCTGGCCAAGATCAAGCCCAACATCTTCGCCACAGAAGGGGTCATCGAGGTGAGGGCGGGCGGAGGGGAGCAGGCCCGGGCTGTGCTGCTGCTCCCTCCCAGCCACGCACACGCGTGCACATGCACACGCACACGCACACGCACACGCACATGCCCTCCCCCGGCAGCTGGCTCTGCCGTGTGCAGGCGAGGCTGACCCGGGCGCCGTCTCCCACAGGCGCTCTGCAGCCTCCTGCGGCGGGACGCCTCCATCAACTTCAAGGCCAAGGGCAACAGCCTGGTGTCCGTGCTGGCCTGCAACCTGCTCATGGCCGCCTACGAGGAGGACGAGAACTGGCCCGAGATCTTTGTCAAGGTGAGTCACCACCACTGTTTGGGGTGAAGAGGACTGAGTGCCCGGGAGAGGAGGAGAAAGAAGCAAACGGCGTTCCCTCGGGGGTGGCTGTCTGACGGCCCTGGACGTCTCTCCTGCACGGGCCGCTGGCGGGTTCCTGGGAGCCCCCTCCAGGCAGCTGGCAGCGTGTGGGAAAGCACTTGCCTTGCTTCTCCCCACGGCCCAGCGCTCGAGCTGCCCGGGGCCTGGACGTCAGCCTCTGTCCCCGCAGGTGTACATTGAGGACTCCCTGGGGGAGCGGATCTGGGTGGACAGCCCGCACTGCAAGGCGTTCGTGGACAACATCCAGACAGCGTTCAACACCAGGATGCCCCCCAAGAGCATGCTCCTGCAGGGGGAGGCCGGGCGCAGCGGAGGGGACCTCAGTGCTGGTGAGGGAAGCCGGTCCGGCTGGGGAGGGAACGGGGTTTTCAGCGGAAGGGGGGGCTGGGGTGACTCCCGCCAGGGAGCCCGGCATTAGGGGAGTAGGTGCTCGCGGGACAGGCGGGTGCATGTTCCATGAGGCCTCCATCTGCAGGGAGCAGCCCGCACCCCTCCCTCACTGAGGAGGAGGACAGCCAGACGGAGCTGCTCATCGCCGAGGAGAAGCTGAGCCCGGAGCAGCAGGAGGGCCAGCTCATGCCCAGGTAGGTGCGGCCCGGCCCCAGCTGTGAGTGTGAGTGAGTGTGCATGTGAGTGTGTGTGTGAGTGTGTGTGTGAGTGAGTGTGCATGTGAGTATGTCAGTGAGTGTGTGTGTGTGAGGGAGGGTGCATGTGAGTATGTCAGTGAGTGTGTGTGTGTGAGGGAGGGTGCATGTGAGTATGTCAGTGAGTGTGTGTGTGTGAGGGAGGGTGCATGTGAGTATGTCAGTGAGTGTGTGTGTGTGAGGGAGGGTGCATGTGAGTATGTCAGTGAGTGTGTGTGTGTGAGGGAGGGTGCATGTGAGTATGTCAGTGAGTGTGTGTGAGTGTGTGTGTGTGTGTGAGTGAGTGTGTGTGTGTGAGTGTGTGTGTGTGAGTGAGTGTGCATGTGAGTATGTCAGTGAGTGTGTGTGTGTGAGTGAGTGTGTGTGAGTGAGTGAGTGTATGAGTGTGAGTGTCAGTAAGTGTGTGTGTATGTGTGTGAGTGAGTGTGAGTGTGTGTGTGTGTGAGTGTGTGTGTGAGTGAGTGTGCATGTGAGTATGTCAGTGAGTGTGTGTCAGTGTGTGTGAGTGTGTGAGTGAGTGTGTGTGTGAGTGTGTGTGTGAGTGTGTGTGCATGTATGTCAGTGAGTGTGTGTGAGTGTGTGTGTGTGTGTGTGTGTGTGTGAGTGAGTGTATGTGTGTGAGTGTGAGTGTCAGTAAGTGTGTGTGTGGGGGGGGCGGGGCTGGCTGGAAGGCAGGCGGTGGGCTCTGAGGAGAGCCGCCCTCCCTCCCTCCTGCCTCCTCCCTTCCTCCCCTCTGGCCTAGGTATGAAGACCTCACGGAGAGCGTGGAGGAGTATGTTCTGGACATGCTGCGGGACCAGCTCAACCGGCGCCAGCCCATCGACAACGTCTCGCGGAACCTCCTGCGGCTCCTCACCTCCACCTGCGGGTACAAGGAAGTGCGGCTGATGACGGTGCAGAAGCTGGAGATGTGGCTGCAGAACCCCAAGGTGAGGGCAGCACGCAGGGTCGCCTCCTGGGCCCGGCCTGTGGCCGAGCCTCGGGGCTGGTGGTGACTCGGCCTCCCTGCAGCTGACGCGGCCGGCCCAGGACCTGCTGATGTCCGTGTGCATGAACTGCAACACGCACGGCGCCGAGGACATGGACGTCATCTCCCACCTGATCAAGATCCGCCTCAAGCCCAAGGTTCTCCTCAACCACTACATGCTCTGCATCAGGTGCGGCCGGGGCGGGAGGGCGGCCGGGGAGGGCAGC
>NW_005355029.1:773106-773839 GCF_000412655.1 Myotis brandtii | reverse complement strand
CTGCTCGGCCCGTGTCCAGGGAGCTGCTGAACGCACACAAGGACAACCTGGGCACCACCATCAAGTTCGTGATTTTCAACGAGCTGTCCAACGCCCGGAACCCGAACAACATGCAGATCCTGTACACGGTGCTGCAGCACAGCGCGGAGCTGGCCCCCAAGGTAGGGCGGCCGCTGTGCGGTCCTGTGCCTCCGCCTGGGACCCCACTGCCGGGTTGGAGAGGGCGCTTGGCCTCATCGCCGAGCCAGGTGTCTAGCCGAAGCCGCGGTGTGGCGCCCAGTGCGTGGGAGAACGCTCGAAGGGGTGGTGGGCAGTGCCCAGGGCACTGGGGGCACTGGAGTCTGTCTGACTCGCACTCAGCTCCAGAGGGTCCCTCAGGTGTCCCTCAGCTCCTGGCACTGGCCTGGGCCCAGCAGTGAGTCTCCTGTTCAGTGTCCCTTCTGAAGAGACCTGAGAACAGCACTCCTGTGACCAACCTGCCAGGTTTTTAAACCACTTGGTTGTGTGTGAAATATCAGCGTGGACACTGCCAGACGTCATGGCTGCCCTCTCTCCTGTAGCCGGTGTCAGGAGAGGTGGTGGGCCAGGGGTCTGCTTGGAGTTGGTGTGGGGCTGAGCCGGCTGCCCAGCCCGAGGGCTTGGGTGCCCTGCAGCCCGTGTCTGCTGAGTCATCTGTCCCCTCACTTAGCGAGGACCGGCTCCCACAGGGCAGCTGCCGGCGGGGGGCGTTATG
>NW_005355029.1:768015-772865 GCF_000412655.1 Myotis brandtii | reverse complement strand
GGCACCGGGTCCTGGAAGGGCTGGGGGCTCTGGCAGGGCCGAGCCAGGCTCTGGGGGCGGGCCTGGGGCGCTGGCGCTGGTGCTGAGCTCCTGCTGGTCTCTCCCCAGTTCCTGGCGATGGTGTTCCAGGACCTGCTGACCAACAAGGACGACTACCTGCGGGCCTCGCGGGCCCTGCTGCGGGAGATCATCAAACAGACCAAGCACGAGATCAACTTCCAGGCCTTCTGCCTGGGGCTCATGCAGGAGCGCAAGGAGCCGCAGTACCTGGACATGGAGTTCAAGGTGGGCGCTCACGCTCGCTGCCTCTCGTGCCGTTTCTGTGCACTCAGCTACATACAGTGCTCACGTGTGCAGCGGCCAGTCCCAGGGGGCAGCGGGGCTCCATCCTGTGAGGACCAGGGAGGGGCTGGCCAGGGGACCCCTCTGGGCTGGGTGTGGAGGTGGGGACAGATGGGAGCTGGAGGGCCGGGGAGCCAGGGGATGGGGACTGCGCGGACTGGGTCTGCTCTGGGTGGGATTTAGAGTGAGCGACGGGGTGGAGGGAGGTGATGCTGAAACGCAGGGATTGGGGCCGGGTGTGGAGGACATCAGATGCCACGCAGGCGAGTTGGCACAGGGCCGTGTGGTGCACGCTTCTCCGGGGCAGGCGCTTGTCCAGCCCTATTGGCTGCATCTCCCTCCCACAGGCTCTTGGTCCCTCGACCCCCTCCCGCCTGGCCCTCTCCTGGGACGGGCTTTCCCAGCGCCGTATGGGCCGGTGTCCTGTCCAGCGGCCTGTGTGCTCGGCCCGGGTGCGGCCTGGGTGTCAGCCGCTGTGCGGGGCTGTGCTTGCAGGAGCGGTTCGTGGTGCACATCACAGACGTGCTGGCCGTGTCCATGATGCTGGGCATCACGGCCCAGGTGAAGGAGGCCGGCATCGCCTGGGACAAGGGCGAGAAGAAGAGTAAGGATCGGGGTCCTGGTCGGAGACAGCAGGGCGCCGGGTGCTCCTGGGGCTGCCGGCCGTCCCCAGCGCCCAGGCCTCCCTCCCTGTGGCAGCCTGACCTGGACCCTGGGAGGCGTTGGCGGCCGTGAGCTGCGTGCAGGTGCCCCAGTGACCTGCGTGTCCCTTTCAGACCTCGAGGTGCTGCGCTCCTTCCAGAACCAGATCGCCGCCATCCAGAGAGACGCGGTCTGGTGGCTGCACACCGTCGTCCCCTCCATCAGCAAGATGGCCCCCAAGGACTACGTGCACTGGTGCGGCCTGGGGCCGTGCTGCCCCACTGGCACCGGGAGGGACAGGGCTGGCCACGCAGGAGCCTGTCTGTCCCCTTGGATGTGGCCACTGGCTGACACGAGCCTCAGGAGCCAGTGGGCAGCAGCATCCCCTCATGCTGCTGACACGCGGTCACCCTGTGCTGTGACCTCGGGCAGACCTTCCGGACGGGGCGGAGGTGGGGTCCCGTCTGCCCGGGGTTGGGGCATGTACACACCCCCTGTCACCTGCCAGCCCGCGCGCCTTGTCGGGGCTGCTTGTCGGGGTTGCTGCCGGCTCTCGGGAAGGCGTGGGGCGTCGCAGGCCTTAGGAAATAGCCGCCCCTCGGAGACGTGCCCGCCTTGGAGCTGACGGGCGGCTGGCGAGAACCCTGGGCACCACCTGACGCTCTGCCTCCCTCCCCGCAGCCTCCACAAGGTGCTCTTCACAGAGCAGCCGGAGACTGCTCCAGGACGAGTCCACGCATCCCTGCCCCCTGCCGCCGCCTCCTGTGCCACCTTCTCTCCCAGAGATGGAGCTCTGCCGGGGGCTCCCATCTCCACCCCTGATGGCTCCCGAACGGCCGCCCTCCTTCCAAACCGCTGCGCACGCATCCTTCCCCACTGGGCAGTCCCGCTCTGCCTCCGCCGAGCCCAGCGCCCCCGCCCCGTGCACCCCCCTCAGTCCCTGCTGCTGGTGCAGCTCACTCCGCACACTCCCCCCGTCCATTTGGGGGCTCGCAGGCTCTGCTGGCCGCCCCTCGCTCTGAGCCCCCAAAGGGCCGGCACCTTCTCACGCTCCTCCCTGGGAGGCCAGGCCGTGTCCACAGAGGCCTCAGGAGCAAGTGGCCGGGAGAGGGGGGTGGTGGCCCCTTTGGCACTTGGCACTGGGGTCACCTGCCAGTCTGGCTGGCCCCCCTGAGCCCAGCCTCTCCCTGCTCCCCCCACAGCTTCTTCCTCCGCCTGTGCTCTGAGGTGCCCATCCTGGAGGACACGCTGATGCGCATCCTGGTCATCGGGCTGTCCCGCGAGCTCCCGCTTGGCCCCGCGGACGCCATGGAGCTTGCTGACCACCTGGTGAAGCGAGCTGCGGCCGTGCAGGCGGACGGTAAGGGTCCTTCGGGGCTTGTCCTGGCCCAGTTGGCGCCGGCCGCCCGCCGCGGGCTCTCACTCGGGTCAGCTCCCCCTGCCCGCTGTGCTGCTACCCCCAGCAGCCCTGCCTGCTCGCTAGACCGGCTCAGGCGCCACCCAGTGAAGGCTTGCCTCAGTTTCCCCGGGGTGGCTCCTCCTGGTGCCCGTCAGTCCTTCCTCCATCCCAACTTCTGGGGAGCAGGCCCGTCTTCTTGCTCCTGGTGCCACGGCCTGACCCTGGGCCTTGCTTTTCAGACGTGGAAGTGCTGAAGGTGGAGCGGGTCCAGCTGCTTGACGCCGTCCTGAACCTGTGCACCTACCACCACCCCGAGAACATCCAGCTGCCCCCGGGGTAGGCCTGGGCGTGCCTGGTCCGGATCCCCTCGCTCTGCCCTGATGCTCCCTCCCTCCCCCAGGGGCTGAGGCCAGCCTACCGGAGTCCGAGGCGCTTTCCCGCTGGGGTTCGGGGCCCCTGTTCTCCCTCGGGTCTCAGGCTGGCCCTGTGTTGTCACACGCACGCTTTGTCTTTGGACAACGCCGCTCTCTCCCGCAGCCCTGTGTGGAGAGCCCACGTGTGCTGCCCGCGTCTGAAGTTCGGGACTCAGCGTTTTAGTGCGTCCACAGGCTGGGCGACCGTCGCCACCCCTGAATTTCAGAACCTCCCCCCAAAGACAGTGAGGCACAGGCCCGGGCCGCGAAATTTATTTATTTATTTATTTATAATACGTTTTTATTGATTTCAGAGAGAAAGGGAGACGGGGGGAGAGAGAGAGAGAAACATTAATGATGAGAATCATTGATCGGCTGCCTCCTGCACACCCCACACTGGGGATCAAGCCCGCAACCTGGGCCTGTGCCCTTGACCGGAATTGAACCTGGGACCCTTCAGTCCGCAGGCCGACACTCTATCCACTGAGCAAACCGGCCAGGCCCGGGCTGTGAACTTGAAAGCAGTTGCCGAGCTGGTCTGTCCCTGACGCGTGCGGAAGCCGCCTGGCCTGGACCCAGGCTCGTCGCTGATGTGTGCGGCTGAGGCTGGCTGTCGACGCCCTTGTGTTTCAGGTATCAGCCTCCCAACCTCGCCATCTCCACCCTCTACTGGAAGGCCTGGCCCCTCCTGCTGGTTGTCGCCGCGTTCAACCCGGAGAACATCGGTGAGCCCTCGGCCGCACGGCGCATCCTGGCTGGGCGGTGGCGGCTCTTCCTTTGGGCGTCTGGCTTGTCAGGACCTGGGGGAGCTGGCTGGCCCTGGATCACGGGCTGGGAAGGGGGCCCCGGGTGGCTGAGTGGGGGTGCTGTGTCTCCTTGCCCTCAGGTCTGGCCGCCTGGGAGGAGTACCCCACGCTGAAGATGCTCATGGAGATGGTGATGACCAAGTACGCTGGCTCGCCCGCGGCTGACGGACCCCGAGGGGCGGCCGTCTGTGCCGGGAGGTGGAGCCCAGACCGAGCTGCGCTGGGGTCCCTGTTCCTTGTGGGCTCGTTTCTGAATCTCCGTCTCCAGAGCTTTACTCCCTCCTCCTGGCTGCAGGGTGGGGCAGGCACTGAGGCTGCAGGGTCGGCCTGGGGGCACGCGTGTCGGGTCAGGCAGAGGGTGGTGTGATGTAGGACAGAACGGAGAGGAATGGGGGGCCGGACCTGGTGAGGCCGACGGAGACAAGGTGGTTTGTCAGGAGCAGGTGTGAAAGCTGCTGGGGGCCGACAGGTGACCTGCCTCTATGCACGGCGGGCCCGGCTCAGCCTGAGCGCCTCGCTCGCTCCTCAGTGAGCCCAGAAAGCGGCGCTGTGTGCGCACGTGTGCGGCTCTGCGTGTGGCCCAGGCTGGGGACACAGCTCCGTGCACACCTTGGGTTGTTGTGTGGAGGGCGAGCGGGTAGCCAGGCCTGGGCTCCGGAGAACACAGGGCTCCCGTAAGGACGTCTGACTTGGATTGCGGGGCTCCCAGTGGGGCCTGACGGCTGAAGCTGGGCCCCAGGCAGGGGCCCCCAGCGCCTCGATGCCTGGTGACCGCTCCCCTTCTGGCCTCAGCAACTACTCCTACCCGCCGTGCACCCTGACGGACGAGGAGACCCGCACCGAGATGCTGAACCGCGAGCTGCAGACCTCGCAGCGGGAGAAGCAGGAGATCCTGGCCTTCGAGGGGCACCTGGCAGCCGCCTCCACCAAGCAGACCATCACCGAGAGCAGCAGCCTCCTCCTGTCGCAGCTCACCAGCCTGGATCCCCAGTACGCGCTGCTGAGTCCCCGCCCCTCGGCTCTTACTGAGCCTGGCGTGGGGGTGGGGGGGGAGCCGCCCCCAGACGGCATGGCCTGGGGTCCCGGCGGCTGTGTGTGACCGGCCTCTCACGTCGTGTGCTCTGGGCTCGCAGAGGGCCCCCGCGGAGGCCGCCCCCTCACATCCTGGACCAAGTGAAAAGCCTCAACCAGTCCCTGCGCCTCGGGCACCTGCTGTGTCGGAGCCGAAACCCAGACTTCCTGCTCAAC
>NW_005355029.1:765947-767494 GCF_000412655.1 Myotis brandtii | reverse complement strand
TGAGGTCCCCTTGTCCCCGCAGAGGCAACAGAAGCAGCAGCAGCTACTGGGCCGCCTGCAGGACCTGCTGCTGGGCCCCAAGGCGGACGAGCAGACCACGTGCGAGGTGCTGGACTACTTCCTGCGGCGCCTCGGCTCCTCACAGGTGGCCTCCCGGGTGCTGGCCATGAAGGTGAGGGCAGCCGCCCGCTGTCCTGTGCGCGCTACCCCGCAGGCGGCTCCTCCCAGCCGGTGGCCGTGCCCACCAGGTCTCCTGCCTGGTTCTCACAGGAGGGCTGTGCGGGTGACACCCCAGACCCGCCTCTGCCCTCTCCCCGTGTCCCTCCCGGGCAGCTGGGACCTGGCGTGCGTGTCTCCGGGCAGCTGAACACGTGCTTGTGCTGCTCTCTCCGCTGGGGCAGCTCTAACAGGACGCAGTCCGTCCGTGGCAGCCTGCGTGCGCCCTGGGCTTCAGGAGCCTGTTCGTCCCCCCCTCCGCCCCGTCGGGGTGCCCTGCGGAGGCGTGGTGGAGGCCCGCTGACCCCCGTCTGCTTGCAGGGCCTGTCCCTGGTGCTGTCGGAGGGCAGCCTGCGTGACCGGGACGGGGAAGAGAAGGAGCCCCCGGCGGAGGAGGACTCGGGGGACGCGGAGACGCTGCAGGGCTACCAGTGGCTGCTGCGCGACCTGCCCCGGCTGCCCCTGTTCCACAGCGTCAGCGCCTCCACCGCCCTGGCGCTGCAGCAGGCCGTCCACATGGAGACCGACCCGCAGACGGTCAGCGCCTACCTGGTCTACCTGTCCCAGCACACGCCCGTGGAGGAGCAGGGCCCGCACAGCGACCTGGCTCTGGTGAGGGGCTCTGGTTCCACGCGGGACCTTCATTCAGAGCTGGCAGCAGGGGCAAGGGAACCGGGCCACTTGCTGTCCGACGAGCCGCCGTGGCCCCAGGCCTGGCTGCCCTGCTGCTCTGGGTGCTGCTGGGAGGGCCCACATCTGTCCTCGTTTCCGTGGATCTGCTTTCCCAGGGGCTGGCGGCAGCTCTGGGACCCAGTGGGCTCCTGTGAGCGAGCCCGCGATGAGGGCCTCACGGAGAGCACGGTCCCCTGTGGGTCCTGAGGTCACACTCCTGTCGCTCGTGGGATGGTGTCCGCGGACCCTCTCCACGCTGGGTGGGTGGCTCTTGTCAGGGCTGTGTCCCCTCCAGGGAGTGCCGGGCCCCTGCCCTTCTCCTCCCAGCCCTGTTGGCACTTCTTGTCCGTGTGTCTGAGAGGCCCTGTGCCCGGCACCCCTCCCCTGCCGTGGGCGCCAGGCTGAGCGTGGTGTGGTGTCCGGGGCAGCCTTGGTGCGTGAGAGGAGCCCCTGACGGCTTGCTCCCCCAGGACGTGGCCCGGCTCATCGTGGAGCGCTCCACCATCATGTCCCACCTCTTCTCCAAGCGCTCCTGCAGCGCCGAGTCGGACGCCGTGCTGGCCGCGCTGCTCTCCATCTTCTCCCGCTACGTCCGGCGCATGCGCAAGAGCAAGGAGGGGGAGGAGGTGTACAGCTGGGTAAGGCGGGCAGCCGCCCCC
>NW_005355029.1:759846-765932 GCF_000412655.1 Myotis brandtii | reverse complement strand
TCCCTCACGCCTCCTCTCCCTGCAGTCGGAGTCGCAGGACCAGGTCTTCCTTCGCTGGAGCAGCGGGGAGACGGCCACCATGCACATCCTGGTGGTGCACGCCATGGTCATCTTGCTGACGCTGGGGCCGCCCCGCGGTGAGCAGCCTGTGGGGAAGTGGGGGTGGCGGCTCCGGGTCTGTCCGCAGGTTTGCTGCTTCACGTGGAGGGGCCTGCCCACCTCGTGGGTGCAGAGTCGGAGGGCCCAGCCCTCATGGGTGTCCCCTGGAGTGCACGTGTTGGGGAGTCCTCTCCCTGCCTGTCCAGAGGCTTCTGGGGGAGTACACAGCAGCACCCACACGGTCGGACCACAGATGGACAGGCCGTGACTCCTCACTGCCCAGCCACACTGGCCTGTGGTTATGTGATGCCCATGGGCAGTGCCCGGGTGGCTTCCTGTGCTCGCGCCCCTTCTCCTGGCCCAGCAGGAAAACGGGGTTTCACGAAGGACAAGTCCACTTTCAGCTGATTCTGTGCGATCCCCCAGAGCCTAGACTTTCCCGGACGAGACGAGGAAGCACCCGCTCCCCCCGCCTGGGCTCCCCCCGCTGGCCTCAGTGCGCGGGGCCGGGGCTCCGGCCGAGCCGTGTCTGCTGCTGACCCTGTTGTCTCTCCCCAGCGGGTGACGAGGAGTTCCAGGCCCTGCTGGACATCTGGTTCCCCGAGAAGAAGCCCCTGCCCACGGCCTTCCTGGTGGACACATCCGAGGAGGCGCTGCTGCTGCCCGACTGGCTGAAGCTGCGCATGATCCGCTCCGAGGTCCCGCGGCTGGTGGACGCAGGTATGGCCTGGGCTGGGCGGGGGCGGGGGAGGGGAGGCTCCGCAGAGAGCCTGCCCTGAGCCCTCACCTCAGGAGTGAGACGGAGGCCCGGCGTGAGGCGTCCGTGGGGACAAGGACCCAGCCACCCGGGACTTAGAGGGGAAGGAAGGCAGGGCCGCTCCTGGTGCTGGAAGATGTCCCGTTGGGCGGTGCAGGCAGGGCTGGGCGCAGGAAGCAGCTTAGGGAGTGGTGGCTGCCTGGGCGGGTGGGAGGATGTGCTTGAAGGAGCCTGGACCCCTGGGAGGCTCGGGAGCCACGGGGGGTTTTGGGGAGCTCAGAGCCAAGAGGCCAGAAGCCACATGGCTGGCACACAGCCGTGGAGCAAGCGTGGGACCCGGCGGCACCTTGAGCTGCCTTCGGGGCGGGAGAACCGGCCCCGGGTGCTGGCTGAGTGCGTGTGGCCACAGCCCTGCAGGACCTGGAGCCCCAGCAGCTGCTGCTGTTCGTGCAGTCCTTCGGCATCCCCGTGTCCAGCATGAGCAAGCTCCTGCAGCACCTGGACCAGGCCGTGGCCCACGACCCCCAGACCCTGGAGCAGAACATCATGGACAAGAGTAAGGGCTGGGTCCCCGCGCTGGCCAGTCAGTGTCCGGGACCTGGTGGTCAGCCCGGGACTTGGGATCTGAGGGGGTGGGGGGAGGGGGGCTGTAGCTCCGAGCAGGAGTAGAGGCTGGGGTTGTCAGGAGAGGCCAGGCCGTCCCTGTCCATGGAGCCAGCCGGGCATCAGCACACCCTTGGGGGGGTGCCCAGCACTCCTGCTCCTGCTGGCGGGCCCAGGGGGGGCCCAGCTCCGCCCATGGTGTTTACTCCCAGCTGCTGCTTCACAGATTACATGGCTCACCTGGTGGAGGTGCAGCACGAGCGAGGAGCGTCCGGAGGCCAGACGTTCCACTCCCTGCTCACGGCCTCCCTGCCCCCGCGGCGAGGTACCAGCCCAGCCCAGACCCAGGGGAAATGGTGGCTGCTAGCCAGTGTCTGGGCTCCTGCCCCCGGCCCCGCACGGCCCACACGTCTGCTCTTCTCTCGGGTGGGGGCCTGGCGAGGCGGGGACTCTGAGCCGACGCCTCCCTCTTCCTGCAGACAGTGCCGAGGCACCAAAACCCAAAAGCAGCCCGGAGCCGCCTCCGGGCCAGGGCAGGATCCGGGCCATGACTCAGGTGCGGGTGCTCGGCCCCGAGGACGACCTGGCCAGCATGTTCCTGCAGGTGTGGCCACACTGCCGGGCCTCAGAGCCGGCGTCCCAGCTGTCCCTCTCCTCCTCCCTCCCGGTGCCCCCGTGTCCTCCCCCCGAACAGCAGGCTCAGAACAGGTCCCCCTCTGGGTGGTTGTAAGACGCGTTCGGTGTGGAGAACGGCCCAGAGGTGCCATGGCTCCCACCACCTGGCCCGGCCTCTGGCCTGGCTCCAGCGGGCACCTGCCCTCGTGTGTCCGACAAGCCTGCATGTCACAGGTGTGGCTGTGCGTGTGCCTTTGCGTCATTATTGAGAAGGGGCTCGAGTGCGACACACTGTGTCCAGAGTGTGTTTGTCAATTTCTGGTGCGTTGAGTGTGCAGCCTGCCTCTGGCTGACTGTGGGCCCCGTGCCCCGCTCTCCGCCCCCGCCCGCCCTCCTGCGTCCGTGCTTTCCCTCTTCCTGACACACGTGCACACGAGCCCCGTGGTGGTGGTCCTGTGTCCGTGTGTGTTCCCGCCACGTGCAGCCATGTTTACCAGGCGCAGGACCACCTCTCTACTCGCACGCTCGCACTCTCCCTGACCTCCCGCCGGGGGAGGCCGCCCTGTGGGTGGAGGGCCCTGGCCCTCCCTGGACGGAGAGCCTTGCAGGGACCGGCCTCTGGCCAAGAAGGGGAGCGTGGTCATGATGGGCGCAGGGTGAGGCCTGAGGGCCCCTTTCGGCCGCATCTGTGCCGACCACTGCCCTTTCCTCTGCCCAGGTCTTCCCGCTGAGCCCAGGCCCACGGTGGCAGATCTCCAGCGCCCGCCCTGTGGCCCTGGCGCTGCAGCAGGCCCTGGGCCAGGAGCTGGCGCGAGTCCGCCAGGGGAGCCCTGAGGGGACGGGCATCGCGGTGCGCCTGCTGCAGGCCATGGCCTCGCTGCTGAACTCCCCGCACGGCGGGGCCCTGGCCGTGTCCATGCAGCGGCACCACTTCCTGGCCTGCCCTCTGCTGCGCCTGCTCAGCCAGCACCAGGTGGGCATGTCCGCACGGAGGTGGGGCTGGGTGGTCGCCCTCGCTGGAAGGTGTCCAGCCGGGAGCCGAGGGGTGGTTTCCGCTGAGTGCCTCCCCCCTGGACGCACTGATCGGCCGGTCGCCGTACCTGCTCAGGTTTACGTGCGAGTGTATTTTATCGTTTGTGTCTCTGCCTGTTACGTTCACTTAATCTCCCCGCCCTTGCTGCCCCCAGTGGCCCGCAGTGGGTTCAGGTGACGACTGAGGCCCTGGGGCACCTGGGGAGCACTGTTGACAGGTGCTGTGACCATGTCCCCGGCCACAGCCTGGGCGGCCCTGAGCAGCGTAGCCATGTGCCGTGTTGTCCCACAGCGCTGCCTGCCCCAGGACTCTGGCTTCTCGTCGCTTTTCCTCAAAGTGCTCATGCAGATGCTGCAGTGGCTGGACAGCCCCGGCGTGGAGGCCGGGCCCCTACAGGCCCAGCTCAAGCTGTTTGCCACTCAGTACTCGGCCCAGCGCAGGATCGGCGACGGTGAGGGCGGGTGGGGTTGAGCCCCGTGCTGGTCCGTGGGGAGCGATGGCCTTGTCGGCACAGGCAGCTGTGTGCTCAGGTCTGCGTGCCCTGAGTGCCTGATTGGCTCCTGTGGGCGAGGCCAGGCCGTGTAGGGTAGTGCTTTGGGGAGGCTCCCAGAGAGGGAAGTGCAGGTGGGCCCCGAGGGGGTCGGCAGTTCAGGGGCTCTCGGACAGACCAGCTGACAGAGGTGGGGGTAGAGGCCACGCCAGGCCCGGGGTCACACAGGCGTGTTCCTGCAGTGCGGAGCGGGTTCCTGCACCTGGCGGAGGCCCTGGCCTTCCGTGGGGACATGGAGGTGGTCAGCTCCACCGTCCGGGCCCTCGTTGCCACCCTGAGGGCCGGGGAGAAGTGTGGTGTGGAGCCTGAGCTTATCAGCAAAGGTATGTGGGCCTGGGAGGACCCTTGGCGCCCCTGCTGCCCCCACCAAGGCCCCCACCCAACACCGTGAGCCAGTCCCGTGGCTCCCCAGCTCTCACCCTGAGGCAGGTCCCAAGCTGCACCCACTGCTGGCCGGCCTGGGCTGGCACACCGGCCCCTGTTGGCACAGGATCGGGGACTGTCTCTGGAGTCAGGTGGTCTGAGGGCCGCCGGCTCCATCCGAAGCTGGAATGACACACCGATCGCCTGTCCCTGCCACAGTCCTGCGGGGCCTGATCAGGGTGAGGTCGCCTCACCTGGAGGAGCTGTTGACGGCGCTCTTCTCGGCCGCCTCTGCCCTCCCGGCCTCCAGGCCGGTTGCGGTGGTGAGCTCCCTGCTGCTGCAGGAGGAGGAGCCGCTGGCCGCGGGGCAGCAGGACACCGATGGCAGCAGGTAAGCCTTTCGCTGCGGGGGGCAGGTCTGATGGGCAGCTCCGAGGGCGTCACTGAGCCCCCTCCCCTCCCTGCAGCCTGGAGGCCGTGCGGCTGGGGCCTTGCTCGGGGCTCCTGGTGGACTGGCTGGAGACGCTGGACCCCGAGGTGATCGGCAGCTGCCCCGACCTGCAGCAGAGGCTGCTGTTCTCCCGGAGCAAGGTGGGCTGCGCGGCGAGGACCGGCACCAGGGCCCTGGCCACTCCGGGCGCTGCTTCTGCTCGCAGAATCCGGGCCCAGTTCTCATCCACGTTCCCTCCAAGCCCGTCACCGACCGGCCAGATCTGGTTGCTGGCACTCAGCTGGGAGGGTCGGTGCTTGTGGGCCCAGGTGCTCGCAGAGGGGACTTGGCGGTGCCATGGCTGACAGACAGGAGCGAAGCGCCGCTGTGGGGACGGGTCCTCTGAGCGGGGGTGCCGGGCCCTGCAGGGAGGGGTGGCCTCCGTGTGCCTGCCTGTCCGCAGAGGGCGCTGGAAAGCAGAGCGGACCTGGGAGGGGCTCCGAGCACTGCTCACTCAGGCTGCGCCCACTGTGGTAAGTGTGAGCTGCTCGGTGCCCGGGGCTGACCCGGAGCAACCGCCAGGCCGAGAGCGGGCGAGGTTGTTCTGACGTTTCCCTCGTGTGTCCCCGTCTCCGAGGTCGGTTCAGCTCAGCACACCTGTCGTCTGCAGAGGGGCTGCCGGCCGGGTGCATGGGCGGCCACTGCTGCCTCCTGGGCATGGCCCTTCCTCCGCTCCTCGGGCAGTGCCCACCAGGCTTCCTTCCTCCCCAGGGCAAAGGCCAGCCCGGCCCCCAGGTGCCCTCTTTCCGGCCCTACCTCCTGGCCCTCCTCACGCACCAGTCCAATTGGTCCACGCTGCACCAGTGCATCCGGGTCCTGCTGGGCAAGAACCGGGAGCACAGGTGAGCCCCTCCCCCCACCTGCCAGGGGCCAGGGGCCCAGCGGGGACGCAGCTCTGAGGCTCGGGCATCCGACCCAGCACCTCCCCTCCTCCTTCCTCCGGCCCTGCAGCTCTCGCCCAGCCCTGGCTGCACCACTGCCCCAGGCAGGGGCCCCGTCAGTGGGCATCGCCTCCTGGGGTACAGAGCATGCTGGCCCAGTGTCCCTGTTGCATGTGACCACCAGGGCAGGCAGCCAGGCCCGGAGCAGCCCACTCTCCCCAGGTCACGCCCCTGGCTGTCATCACACTGCCACGCGGGCACCAAATGACCCTCTGTGGCTGGCAAGTCCGGGGGTGGGCAGGGCCAGCGTGGGGCAGGGAGAGGTCAGGCAGGACGGGCCGCCCATGTCCCCTAACCGCTGATCTGGGCCCTTCGTGAGGAGCCCCTGGGAGGGTGGTGGCCGAACCGTGTCCTCCCAGGGAGCCTGTCTCCTTCGTCTGCCCCTGCCCTGCTTTCCGTCTGTGCCCAGAAAAGGACGGCCTCACGCTCCTGGGGCTCCTTGCTCCCCCAGGTTTGACCCCTCGGCCTCCCTGGACTTCCTCTGGGCTTGCATCCACGTGCCTCGGATCTGGCAGGGAAGGGACCAGCGCACCCCTCAGGCAGGTCATGGGGAGCACCCGCCTGCGGGCTGGGGTGACACGCGTGCGAGCCCATTGGTCCGCCCGGGGCTGGCTGATGGGGTGCCCGTTGCAGAA
>NW_005355029.1:759570-759802 GCF_000412655.1 Myotis brandtii | reverse complement strand
GAGACCAGGAGCCAGGACGGCGACCTCCTTCAGGCCCGGCTGCCCCTGCTGCTCAGCTGCTGCCGTGGGGACGACGACAGCATCAGGAAGGTGACGGCGCACCTGACCGGCTGCATCCAGCAGTGGGGTGACAGGTGAGGGTGTCCCTGCGCTGATGGGAGCGCCACAGTGTGAGCTGGGCTCGGCCCTGGCAGCAGGGGGCGCCCTGGCCCTCACCCCCCCTTACCCCCGT
>NW_005355029.1:758083-759372 GCF_000412655.1 Myotis brandtii | reverse complement strand
GTGGGCGCCACCGCCAGCAGCATCTGCAAGGTGAGCCGACGCCCTGCTCGCTGCGTCTGCTGCTTCTGAGGTGGGCACGCCAACAGGACACAGGGACACGTTTCCTCAGATTTGAGAACGAAGCAGGAATCCGGTGCGAGGCGGGGTCGTGTCTGGGCAGCCTGTGCCTGCGACCGTGTGGAGGCGCTCGGGTGTGGCTTTTCTCCTTAGAAGTCCTCGGTGTGGAGCAGAGACCCGTGTCTTCCTGCGTCCCCGTCCTTCCTCAGTGAGGGACCCCGGCCCAGGGCGTGTGGCGCGGGTGGTGAGGTTTGACGTGTGCCCTGAGACGGCACACAGCCAGCAAGCGTGCCGTCTCCCGGGCGCCCTCTGCCCCTCCCCGTCACCTCCGCTCTCCCCGCGCGTCAGCTACGCTTTCTGTGGACAGACTCAGTGCGCCCTCTGGGCGGCTCCTGTCACTCATGTAGTTCCTTTGAGACCCACGCAGGCCACAGCTGCATGGGTGGTACGTTTCTTCGTGGTTGCGTGGCTTCTGCCATGGGCCAGGTCCACCTGCTTGTTGTTGCCTCTGGTGGGCCCTGAGGGGCACCTGCCTCCACTCCTCCTGGGGGCGGGGCCTCCGCACGGGCCTGGCTGTCTTCTGACCACTCTCCTCCCGTCCTGTGCACGTCTCTCAGGCTCCACGCACAGCCTAGGCTTCCCCGCTCGCCAGGTCGTTTCGGCAGAAGTGAGAGCTTTTGTTCTGTGGAAAGGGGTTGACTGTGTGTGTGTGTGTGTGTGTGTGTGTGTGTGTGTGCGCGCGCGCGCGCGCGCTTGTCTAGAAACCTTGGCTGGGGCTTGCCGACCTGCAGGGACGCTGGGGGAAGGAAGGCTTCCCTGGTCACTGCTGGCCTGCCCGGTCCTGGAGGACGGGGACCTTGGCCCCCGGACCCCGCACGCCCCGTGGTGCCCTGTTGCAGCTCCTTCAGGGGCACAGGCTCTGGGCGGGCAGTGAGGAGTGCAGGCAGCAGCCCAGCCTCTGACCCCTTCCTCCCAGCTGGATGTGCTCACACACCGCTTCATCACCCTCCTCGCCGACACCAGCGACTCCCGGGCGTCCGAGAGCCGCGTGGCTGACGCCAACATGGCCTGTCGGAAGCTGGCGGTGGCTCACCCCCTCCTGCTGCTCAGGTACGGCCTCCCCACTCCCGATGCCGTTTGAGAGCAGGTCTGGGCTGACAGCTGATGCGGGCACATGCACAGCCTGGCCAGGCGCTAGAGCCCAGCAGCTGGGCCTCGGCGGGAGGGCAGGG
>NW_005355029.1:757284-757987 GCF_000412655.1 Myotis brandtii | reverse complement strand
CAGCTCTCCTGCACGGCCGCACCCACCTCAACTTCCAGGAGTTCCGGCAGCAGAACCACCTGACCTTCTTCCTGCACGTGCTGGGCGTGCTGGAGCTGCTGCAGCCGCAGGTGTTCCAGAGCGAGCACCAGGGGGCGCTGTGGGACTGCCTGCGCTCCTTCATCCGCCTGCTGCTGGTGGGTGGTGGGTGCCGCCCTGCGCCCCGCGCCCTCCTCAGCCAGCTGCCCCCACCAGTCCCCATTCCGCTCCTCCCGCTGCTCCCACCGCCCTGGCCAGGCCCTTGGGTGGGGGCTCCTGGGGACCAGCGCCTGGGAAGGCCCCCACTTCTCAGAGATCTGGGCAAACCCCTCGTTTTTCCAAACACAACGGGGACTCAGGGCTGCGTCTGCGCACCCGCTGTGCCTCTGCTGAGCCTGTGGCCCTGTGGTCACGGCTCCCTGTCTGCATGGAGGTCATGAAGGACGAGGCCCTTTGACCCTTTGGGTCCCTCCACCTAATGCCCAGTGGCCAGAGGTGGTGGTGGCCTTGGTGCCCAGGGTCCCTGGGGAGGCCTGGGAGGCAGACGGCTGGGCGGGGGTGTTCGGCTCTGAGCTCTGCATCGCTCGGCGGCCCCTTTGCAGAACTACAGGAAGTCCTCGCGCCACCTGGCCCCCTTCCTCAACAAGTTCGTGCAGTTCACCCACAAGTACATCACCTGCAACGC
>NW_005355029.1:754943-757045 GCF_000412655.1 Myotis brandtii | reverse complement strand
GGAGGCGGGCAGCGGCCAGGTCACAGACCTGCTGCCTCCTGGGGTCGGGGCCCTGCCCCCCCCACACCCCCCACCTGGAGCCGTGTCCTCACCGTCGCCTGTGCTCTCCCCAGCGACCTGTCCTTCGACAGCAGTGACCTGGTGATGCTCAAGTCCCTCCTCGCGGGGCT
This sequence comes from Myotis brandtii, assembly GCF_000412655.1. NCBI lineage: Eukaryota > Metazoa > Chordata > Mammalia > Chiroptera > Vespertilionidae > Myotis > Myotis brandtii. Next base: position 756,875 of record NW_005355029.1, on the reverse strand, counting down.
GAGCCTGCCCAGCAGGGATGGCCGAGCCGACCACGGCCTGGACGAGGAGGGAGAGGGTGAGTGGGCCCAGGGTTCTGGGGAGGTTATAGGCCTGGCACCCCAGCAGCAGCAGCCCTAGACTGGCTCAGGTGTCCCTGGGCGGCGGCCCCAGTCGGGCACGTGCAGGCAGCACTGAGGGGTGCCGTGGCCCGTGTGACCCCATAGCACCCCGCCCCACTGTGGAAGCTGGCCAGGCCCCCACTGTGCTGTCTGGTCTGGCCCTCACGTGCGACAGTGACACGGCCCCCACAGGCTGGGCCAGTGGTGCTCCTCACGTCCCCGACCAGCTGGTGATGAGTGAGCGAGTGACCACTGAGCCACAGGCGCTGGCCCTTCAGGGCTGCTCTGCTGTCCATCGCGGGTGTGAGTGTGGCGGCGGCCCCAGTCGGGCACGTGCAGGCAGCACTGAGGGGTGCCGTGGCCCGTGTGACCCCATAGCACCCCGCCCCACTGTGGAAGCTGGCCAGGCCCCCACTGTGCTGTCTGGCCCTCACGTGTGACAGTGATGCGGCCCCCACAGGCCGGGCCAGCAGTGCTCCTCACGTCCCCGACCAGCTGGTGAGTGAGCGAGTGACCACTGATCCACAGGCGCTGGCCCTTCAGGGCTGCTCTGCTGTCCATCGCGGGTGTGAGTGTGGCTCTCGGCAGTCCGTGCAGCACTTAGCACAGAGCCCAGCACTCAGGTGTCTTTATTGAGCGCCTGCTGTATGCCAGGAGAGCACAGGAAGGGAGCAGCAGGTGACAGGCGCCCCCTTGGCTCCTGTTGCATACCCTGCTGAGCGCCCTGCTCCCCTGGGGGCACCTTCTGGCCTGTGGTTCGGGGACTGCTGGGCAAGGACGACCCGCTTGTACCCACGGGTCCTGCAGCCTCGATGTGGGTGTTCCCTGATCGCCCCGGGCGGCCCTGCGCAGACAGCATTCCGGGACGGCCGTGTCTGCAGCCACAGGCCTGGCTTCCTGTCTTCCAGACGAGAGCTCGGCGGGCTCCCTGCCCCTGGTCAGCGTCTCCCTCTTCACCCCGCTGACCACAGCCGAGATGGCCCCCTACATGAAGAGGCTCTCCCGAGGCCAGACCGTTGAGGGTGAGGCTGGGGCTGGGCCTAGAGCCTCCCTGCAGGGCACCCAGAAGAGCAGCCTTGCTGGCCTGGGAGGGGCGGGGCTGCTGCCTCCTGGGGGTGCAGAGGGCGCTGGAGGGAGGGCAGCTGGCTGCAGGCAAAGCAGAAGGTTGGGGAGACCCTGCAGTGGGGGGGGAGGTACCGGCAAAGGGGAACTGGCGGCTGGCGGCGTCTGCAGGAGAGGAGGCCTCGGGGCCGGGGCCTTGGGCTGCTGGCACCCGGGGGTGGTGCTGGGAGGCCTGGGAGTGACGTGTGCCTGGGGCTGAGCTGCCACCTGGCAGGAGGGGTGGGGCGTCTGAGGAGCCTGGCATAGATGCAGAGCCCTGGCCCTCAGGGCTGAAGAGGCTCGGGGAGGGTGTGCACCCCTGAAAGCTCCCCGTTGGCCGGCGCCGTGGCTGGTCACTGGCCAGCGGAACGTGGGGTGCTTTCCCCCTGGGCCTTACCCAGCGCCGAGGACAGTGCAGAAGGTTCCGGGAGGCGTGGGCTCCAGTGATGGGCACACTGCACCCAGGGAGCCCGCAGAGCTAGGCCAGGCCCTGGGACGCTCCTGACCTCTGTCCCTGCTGGCGGGTGGCGCGAGGCACTGCCGGCCGGTCCTGCTGCAGCCGCCCCCCGCGTGTGACCCCTGCCCCCACAGATCTGCTGGAGGTTCTGGGCGACATAGACGAGATGTCCCGGCGGAGACCCGAGATCCTGGGCTTCTTCTCGGTTAGTGAGCGGGGCCTCCCGGGGGCGGACCTGCTGCCCCACGTGGGCTCCTCCTGGGGTGTGGGCAGCT
>NW_005355029.1:754215-754444 GCF_000412655.1 Myotis brandtii | reverse complement strand
CAGAACAACCCCAGGTGAGCCGCGTGGCGGGAGGAGTGGGGGCGGGCCTGGCCGTGGGCTCTAGAGTGGAGTCTGGAGCCTGGGCCGTCGGGCGTCGAGGGGAGGTGCCCACTGAGCACATGCCTTCTCAGCATCGCGGCCGACTTCTTGCCCACGTTCATGTACTGCCTGGGCAGCCGGGACTTCGAGGTGGCGCAGACGGCCCTCCGGAACCTGCCGGAGTACACCC
>NW_005355029.1:753225-753441 GCF_000412655.1 Myotis brandtii | reverse complement strand
CACGCAGACCTGCAGTGACTGGGCTTGGCCAGCTGAGCGGAGACTGTGTGAGGGGCAGGTTCGAATGAAACTTTCTGACCTCAGTGCTGGCTGCTGGGCTTGTCTCCTGAGGTGTGTGGTGTTTAGGGGTGCGGAGCCCCGCCTGTGGCCTGGCCAGCCTGCTCCCCGCGGGTGGGCATGTGGGGTGACTGGGGTCCTCTGGAGGCAGGAGGGCTC
>NW_005355029.1:751359-753202 GCF_000412655.1 Myotis brandtii | reverse complement strand
GGTCCCCGGCTGCACCAGCGTCTCCTGGTCTCCCTGCCTTCACTGTGGGTACTGCGTCCCACCCACCCTCACCCGCAGCGGCCGAGGGTCTTCCCGGCACAGAGGCCGCCATCCTACCTCCCGCGGGCTCCCCACTAGCTGAGCACTCGGACCCCTGTCCCCGCCCAGGGCCTGCCAGGGCTCAGGCGCTGGCTCCCAGGTCCACCTGCACCCCCAGGCTCCTGCTCAGCGGGGCCACTGGGGGGCGCTGTGGTTAAAGACGGGCCAGGCCCCTGGAAGCCTTGGCTGAGTGGGGCGAGACCGGACTGGTCCTGGGCCCCTGGAGACTGGCCCTGGGGGGACGGGACAGGGTCTCCTCACCCAGAGCCCCTGGGGACTGCAGGTGCCTCCCCAACTGCAGGTGGCTCAGCCCCCTCCTCGCTGGCCCTTCCTCTCCAGGCACCCCTGCTCCTGTCCCCAGAGCCCCTGGCATGTCTGCCCGCAGGCCCCTGCCCCTACAGCGCCCCCCAGTGCCCACGTTCTCCCTGTGTGTCCCGAGTGGGTGGCTTCTCGGCCCCGTGGTGTTTCCCGCAGGACCTCGCTCGGGACACAGAAACCCGACGGCCACTCCTGGGCGAGAGGCTCAGCCCGGCCCAGGGAAGGGCAGGCTCCAGGTCGCATAGCACAGGCGTGGAGCTGAGGGGCCCTCGTGCTGCCTGGCCTGGGTGCCGCGTGTGCGTGTGCGTGTGAGTGTGTGTGCATGTGCATGTGTGTGTGCATGCGCGTGTGAGTGCGTGTGTGTGTGTGTGTGTGTGTGTGTAGGGGGGCCCCCTGCCCAACGGGCCCCAAGCCTGGTTGCCAGGAACTGCCATGTCTAGGAAGCCCCCTTTGCGTCATGTCACTTACATAACTCCCCACACCACCCACCCAAGCTTGGGAAACAGCCATTAGGACACTCGGGTGCCCCAAAGTGCCAGGGCCCCAGAACTACCGGCAAGTAGGTGGTGCATGTCTGTGTGGGGCTGGGCTGGGGCTGGGTGTGAGGGGCCCTGTGCGTTCCTCATGGTGCCCTCCCACCAGCATCGGGGCCCTGTGCCCGTGGCCTGCCTCCCTGTGCAGTGTGGCAGCAGGGGCACCTTCACATGGGGAAAGCCCAAGGTGGGCGACTGCTCAGCTGTGGGCAGTGAGTGGCGACGGGTGGGAGGCCCGAGGAGGGGCTGGCAGCACCTGCAGGGCCCACGCGGGCTGGGCCGAGCGCCGTGGCGTTAATGTGGCCGGAGGCTTGGCTGTGGTGTGACCTGCGTTGGGTGCGAGCGTCCTGTCGGAGCAGGTGGCAGGGCTGCGCGGCCTGTCAGCTGGTGCAGGCTCAGGCCACACGGAGGTGCCCCTCAGGCGGCACCATCTCTTCACATGATGGCACAGGCCCCAGGGGACGGGCTGGCGGCCGGGTCTCCCTGCTCTGGGCAGAGCTGAGCTGTGAGTTCTGGGTGCTGCAGCCAGAGGCGGCCTCACCACCGGCCGCGTGCACCCCGCAGGCAGAGCCAGAGTCAACTCGCCCCAGAACCCCGTCCAGACCCCGGTCCTGCAGCCCGGCCTCCAGGGCCTGAGGTTGGACCCCCACAGGCCATGCCCTGGGGACTCAGCAAGGGCTGTTGAGAGCAGGTGGATGTCCAGTGGGTCTTGAAGGGCGAGGAGGAGTTTTCTGGGTGAGGGCTTCATCAGCCCACAGCGGGCACAGCTTTCGTCAGCCACCACGTGTGGGTCCTCCCGGTGCCTCCTGGTACAGCCTGGCCTGGCGGGGCCGTGCCAGCGGGAGCCTGGTGACAATGTCGCTGCCGTCGTGGGCAGGGGCTGTGTCTGCCCA
>NW_005355029.1:747613-751259 GCF_000412655.1 Myotis brandtii | reverse complement strand
GGGGCTGCAGCAACAGCGTGAGGATGAATAATGCATTTATAACACAGCGTCGTGGTAGCCAAAAATGATCTATAAACGGGTGGTAAATGTTTTATAATGTTTTTGTAACCCGTTATAAATGATAAATGGCAGACTATAGATGCCGGATCAAATATTTATGACGCGTTGTGTGCGACGTTGGCTGCCTCCGTTCAGGAAAGCCATTAATAATAAAGTGGATGGAGATGTAAAAGTTGCCGACATGCCCAGCAAAGCCATTTATAATGAAATGTAAGTGTCGGCGTTGGATGCAGCTCTCGAGCCCCCGTGAAGCCCGGCCGGGCTCTCCCAGAGCCCAGAGAGGAGAAGGTTGTGAATTATTTGTGAGAACGGATAGCACCCATGGCACACCCTATAGATGTGCCATTAATACACCTGAGGCGGACGCTGGTGTGTGTTACTCATGGTGCCTAATTAATTAATGGGAGACCCCTAAAATGGGTGTCAAGCTTACGGCTCCCTCCTGCCTGGGGCTGTGGGCGTGGCGCTGGGCTCTATGGGCAGGGCCTTGGGAATTGAGAGGAGGGACGTCCCTTGGTCGTTCCGTATCTGCCTCCCACGGCACAATCCATCGCTAGAGGGCCACAGGGCGGCCCTGGTGCCATCTGCCCTGCACCCCCAGGAGGAGGGGTCTTCTGACTGAGCAGGGAGTGAGAGGCCCCTGTCCTCGAGCGGCACTGTGTCCCCTTGGAGTGCTGTCCCAGGTGCAGCTCAGTGCTGGTTGGTGCACATGTATCAGTCAGGGAAGGGTGCAAGCTAGCTGCTGTAACAAACAGGCCCAGGTTCCAGCAGCTGAGCTCAGCCCACACGTGTTTCTCAAGCTGCTGTAACAAACAGGCCCAGGTTCCAGCAGCTGAACTCAGCCCACACTTGTTTCTCACCCAGAGGCCAGCACAGCTGTTCCTGGGCAGTGTTGGCCTCCACCTGGCCCTGCAGTGTCCAGGCCTCTGCGTCTGTGGCCCCATCATCTCTGAGTCCTTAGTATCCAGCCAGTGTGGACCCCGGAAGTGGAGAGCCTCTCCCCCCACTGGCAGGGACTCAGCCACACGGCCCCACCTGCCTGCAAGGGAGGCTGGGAAATTGGGTCCAGGCAGAGAAAAGAGCTGGTGCAAAGGTCCTGAGGCAGGGGCCTGGGGGCGTCCACCACGCAGAGAGGAGGCTGGAGGGCCCATGGTGAGGACTGGTGCTCTGTGTGAGGGGGCCTGGGAGGGCTTTGAGCAGGCGCACCGCTCTCATTCCCGACGTGAAGGGTTTTGTGGTGCCAGCAGCACACAGAAGGCCCCTGTACAAAGCCAGGCTGACACCAAGGGGGGGGGGCGGTGCCATGGGGGAGGCGCAGGGGGCAGCTTCCTGGGACCAGCAGGGAGAGGAGAGGAGAGGAGGCAAGGAGCCCTGCAGGGACCTGTGGGCGGGAGTGGGCGGGAGTGGGGGTCTCCGAGGCCGGGAGCGGCTGAGTGCAGGTACCATGGGCCAGACTCGGGCGAGGAGGGCAGGGTGGGCGTGGGAGGGTGAGGCCAGGGAGCAGCAGGGGCGAGAGGTTGGACGGCGCGATAAGGTCCTGGACTTTATTCAGAGGCTGTGGAGGCAGCAGGGTGGGGCTTGTCCCTCAGCTGCTGGGAGGGTGTCCCTCAGCAGACGGATGGGCGGGCGGCCCGAGCGCGGGAGGGAGGGAGCTAGGGGAGGCAGGGGAGTGAGCAGCCAGGAAAATCCCTTGGCAAGTGGCGTGGGGAGACTGAGGTGGTTACGCGAAGTGTGTGGCCGGCTAGTCATTCCTCCCTCCTGCTCTAGGACAGACACGGAGCAAACGGCTCCCACTCCTCCCGACCGGAGGGTGAGCCGCTGAAACCAGCCACTCGGGGAGGCAGCAGAGACCCAAAGGTGCCATTGCCGGCCGCCCCGAGGGCGGGTGACGCTAAGGGAATAAAGCTGTGGGTAGTCCACTGAGATGCTCCCCAAGACTCCCCTAGACTCCCAGCCTTTAACCCCGAGAGCCAAGGCCGGGAGGGGTGGGAGGGTGGAAGAGGGTGTAGGGTGCACGCTCTCCCTCCCGGGAGCACACGGGCCTTCCCATCCCCCTCTCCTTCCCCCGCAGGCCTGCACCTCCTAAACGCTCAGGGTCCCCAGGAGGCTTGTGACTAGGGGAGCATGGGCCGCGGCAGCTCCCCCAGGTTTACCCCCAGCTGGTCTCCAAGGCCCCCTGGGCCTCCTGCCCGTCCCATGTCAGTTCCCAGCTTTAATAAACACACTTTTCCCCCCATTGATTTCAGAGAGGGAGCGAGAAAGAAACATCAATGATGAGAGAGAATCATTGATCGGCAGCCTCCTGCACGCCCCCTCCTTGGGGGTGGGGGGAACGAGCCCATAACCCGGGCATGTGCCCCTGGCCGGATTCGAACCTGGGACCCTTTAGTGCGCAGGCCGACGCTCTATCCACTGAGCAAACCGGCTAGGGCAATAAACACTCTTAAAGTCACCTGGACTCACCCTCGCTGGTTTGCTCAGTGGATAGCGCATCGGCCTGCAGATTGAAGGGTCCTGGGTTCGATTCTGGCCAAGGACACATGCTCGGATCGCGAGCTTGATCCCCAGTGAGGGGCGTGCAGGAGGCAGCCAATCAATGACTCTCACATCATTGATGTTTCTCTCTTCCTCTCTAAAATAAACAACTATACAAAAAAATTTTAAAAATCACCTGGACTCGTCTTGTGAAACTGCCCGCGTGGAGTCTAGAACCCACACGCCACCAGCTGGCGGGGGGCAGACCTGCCCATGGCCGGGTCCCCTTTGGGGACGGGAGCTGGCACAGCGGTCAGGATGAGGTGAGGGTGGTTGCATGGGAGGCAGAAGGAGGTGGGCCGGGGGGCCCTGGCTTGGGGGCCCGGAGAGGAGCAGGGCCCCCAGAAGGAAGTGCTGTGTGAGGTGCTGGTGGGGACACCCCACAAATGCGCCCAAGTCACTGCCCCAGAGCAGCCCGCGTGGGGACATCTCACCGGCTTTTCCAGTTCTAACTGCTGCCCTGCGGTCGAGAAACCCAGTTCCCTGTTCTGGGCCGGCCGCCCGTCTGGCTGAACCGGCACCCTCGCCCTTTGTCCTCAGGCTGGGAACCCCCGGCAGGTGTGGGCAGCAGCCCTGCCAGCGAGCATCCCAGGTCACATGCCCGAGACGGGGAGCTCACCGCCTGTGCCAGGGCCTCACGCACCCCGCTGGGCGGCCGGTGTCCACGCCTCAGGGTGAGCTGCAGGGACGCTGGGATGCCGAGCGGGTCTGGGGGGAGGGCCCAGTTTCTGCTCCTTCGAGGGCACGGACCACGCTGCCTCCCTGCCAGGGCCACGCTGGGCCAGCAGCCTGCTTCCTTCCTTCCTGCAGCCTGGTCTGGACAAGCCTGGGGCTGGCCACCAGTGGGGACCTCACGTTTGGTGTCAGTGTTTCCGGCTGTCTGTCCACGTGGCCACAGGCAGGGCTTCCTGGGAAGAGTGTGTAGGGAGCCGCCCGATGGCTGAGGGCCCTCGAGAGGGGCTTCTCCTTGGCCACTCGCGTCACAGACACGCAAAGTGGGAAACGGAGACATCGCCAGGACCCCACGGGGGCCCCCTGCCCCAGAGGCAGC
>NW_005355029.1:746971-747515 GCF_000412655.1 Myotis brandtii | reverse complement strand
AGGACGGAGGCCGGTGGCCCACACCCGGCCCGGCCTCAGGCGCCTCTTTGTGAATCAGGGAGTGAGCCCCGCCTTGCCCGCACCGCCCAGGCATAAACCCGGAAGAATGCTTGCCTTTTCTTCTTTAATCCTCACCTGAGGACATGTTTGTATGGTTTTAGAGGGAGGGAGGGAGGGAGAGCGAGAGAAACATCCATCAGTTGCCCCCCATACATGCCCCGACCAGGAATCGAACCCGCGACCTTTTGGTGCATGAGACCATGCTCCAACCAACTGAGCCACCTGGCTAGGGCGGAACCCGGATGGGAAAGTCCTTTCCCCCCAAAACTGCGGTGCTGGCTGTAGGGGCGCTGCGGGGGGGGTGCCGAGGGGGGCACGTGTTCCCGGGAGGCCACAGGCAGGCCAGCGGGGGTCCATTTCCCGGTCATGGGATCCCGGCAGCCTCATGTCCCGTCTGCGGGGGCCATGAGGGTGGTGGTGAGGGGGCATCGAAAAGAAGGACAATCCCGAAGCCTCCGGGGGAGCAGCGGGGCCGCACCCCAGG
>NW_005355029.1:744021-745877 GCF_000412655.1 Myotis brandtii | reverse complement strand
CCGGAGCCGGGGGTGGGGCGCGTGTGCAGGGAGGGGGGAGGCAGCCCAAGCTCGGGACGCCTGCGCTGCAGACGGGGAAACTGAGGCTGAGGGGACACCGTTCAGGTCACAGAGCGCGTCGGGCAGTCAGGGCTGCAGTGGGGCCCTCCCTGCGCCCAGATGCCCTCTGTCCTCCAGGGACTGTCCTGGGCGCCGGCCTCTGGGGCCGCGGTCTCGACGCCTCTGCCCTCCGAGGTTCGTCCGTGGGGCCTCCTGGGAGGCAGACGCTGTGGGGCATTTGTGCTTCCACGTTGAGCCCCGGAAGCCGAGCTCTGTGGGGTTGGGTGGGGACTGGGAGCGGGACCCGGAGGGAGCAGAGGTGGGCAGGCAGCGTCCGCATGAGGCCGGCTGGGTCCCAGCCCACACAGACCCCACGAGGCCGAGGCCGGCAGGAGGACCTGCGAACAGAGGGAGAGCTGGTGCCGTGGTCGGGGGCTCAGCCGCCACACGGATGTAACCGGAGACTTGGGGTCTTTCTGGGCCCCGGGAGCTTCCCGGCTGTGCTGGGGTTGAAGGCCGTGCGTGTGCGTGTGCGTGCGTGTGTGTGTGTGTGTGCACGCGCCTGTCCGCCTGTCCCAACACGCCCTGCTGCCTGCGGTGAGCCGGGGCTCGCACACCTGGGCGTGTACAAGCGCTGGCTCGGCCGGAGTCCCGCAGCCGCTCACCTGGCCGTGGAGGCCTGCCGTGCGCTCAGCACTGCGTCTGCGCAGTGAGGGGAATGAATGAAAGCTCCAGGCCGCTTACTTCTGAGAGAGAGCGGTGAGGGCCGCCGGGAGGAGGCCGCCCGCCTGGCCTGTGCACGTGACCTGCTTGCTGACTTGGCTGCGGTCCATCTGCCACTGGACTTTCGGCTCCAGAAGGTGGGGCGTCTGTTTGTTCTGTTCACCGCCGTGTCCCCAGCGCCTGGAACCGAGTCCGGCCCATGACAGGTGCTCAGTGGATATCAGCGCACAGCTGGAGGTCTAGAGATAAGGGCTTGCCCTTGGGGCTCCGTAGATATGGTAGGAGTTCGGTAGTTGTCTGAAAGCAGGGGCTGTGCAGGGGCGAGTGCAGAGGGCGGAGGGGCGGCCATGTGACCATGGAGGCGGATATTGGAGTGATGCGGCCACAAGCTAAGGGCTGCGTGGAGCCACCGGGAGCTGGAGGGACAGGGACCAGCATCTGCCAGCCTCCGGCGGGCACACCGGGCGATGTCCGGCCCCCAGGGCTGTGGGGATAAACGTGTGTTTCCAAGCTGCCCGGTGTGTGGTCATTTGTTACGGCAGAACCAGGAAGTAGTGCAGGCTTCCACCTGGTGGGTGTGGCTCAGTAGATACTGGCTGAGGGAGCAGCTGAGGGAGCAGCTGAGGGGGCTGTGGGGGGGGGTGTGTGTGTGCACCTGAGTGTGGGCACCTGAGTGTGGGCATATACTGGCTGAGGGAGCAGCTGAGGGAGCAGCTGAGGGAGCAGCTGAGGGGGTGTGTGCACCTGAGTGTGGGCACCTGAGTGTGGGCACCTGAGTGTGGGCACGAGCCCTTCCTTGTGCCCGTGTCTGTGCCTTCAGCACCCACCTCCACTCTGACCCCTCCGTGCCTCTGGGCAAGGTGGTGGCTGGGAGGGGCGTCCCCCCAGGAAGCAGTGAGCTGCCCGCCGGCCGCGGAGGGGCCGGGAGGACCCGCAGGGAGAGACCACCCCCTCCGTCCGTCCGGTGAGACCCTCTGCAGCCGGAGGGGACATCCTGGCCCCGGGTCCCTTTGTTCGTCTCAGTCCTTCCTGCTACAGGGGAGCCGCTTCCTCTGGGCCTGGCGGAGGGAGAGGCCGTGAGGAGCCACAGGAGC
>NW_005355029.1:742285-743501 GCF_000412655.1 Myotis brandtii | reverse complement strand
CCCAGAGGGGTAAGGGCCCAGGGCCAGGCAGGGCGGCTCCTGGACCACGATTCTAGACACGCCTGCTGGGGGGTCAGGAGACTCCCGGGAGCCCCCCAGCAGCTGAGGCAGCACTGTCCCTCCCGCATGAGGTCAGCAGGAAGTGGCCTGAGGACAGAGGCCTTCTGTCCCCGTCTGAGGGCCTGCTGCCCAGCCTTCCGGCCAGAATCTCTGGGATGGACATGGGGGGGCTGCAGGCCCCCCTCCTTGGGGACGGCCCAGGGCCCAACGCCCCCCGAGACCCCCACCCCGGGCACCGGAGCAGCCCCAGGGCTGACCCCTCTGGCTGGGTGGGGGGCAGGGTGGTGCCGGCCTGGGGAGGCCTGAGCTGGGCAGCTGCTGAGGTGCCTCACTTGCCCACCGCGTACAAGAAGGGGGGCCTCAGGCACCTCGTCCCTCCGGCCACCCTCTCCCCATGTCCGTCCCAGGTGTCTGCCTTGGGGTCACTTTCCCTCGAGCCCTGTCTCCCCCTCTCTCTGCTGTGTCTCTCCCTCCAGCTCTCTGTCTGTCCCTCTGCCCCCCTCCCCCCTGCTCCCTTCACGCAGGATTAACTCCAGATGCGCTGGGGGTGCCTGGAGAAAGCTCGGGAATGGCTTTCCCTTCTGTCTGGCCCCTCGGCCCCAGCGCCCCCCACACCCCCTTCCACACCCCACCCCCAGGGCTGCATTTTGTTCCAGGAAATAAACAGCATGAGGCCAGCCGCAGTCCCGGCCAGTTGTGGCCGTGAGAGGCAGGCAGGGGCGCAGGCCAGGCGAGACGTTGCCAGAGGCCATGCGGACCCCGTGGGGCTGTGGGTGGTTCACTCGTAGGTCACTCGTCGGAGTTGAAAGAGTAAGTGGCCCAGCCCAGTGGGCTCAGCGGCTCAGCAGTTGAGCGTCGACCTAGGAACCAGGAGGTCAGGGTTCGATTCCCGGTCAGGGCACAGGCCCGGGTGGTGGGCTCCATCCCCAGTGGGGGGCGTGCAGGAGGCAGCCGCCAATCCATGGCAATTCTCTCTCATGGATGTTTCTCTCTCTCCCTCTCCCTTCCTCTCTGAAACCAATAAAAATATATTTTAAAAAAAGAGAGAGCCGGTGAAGGCCAGCAGAGCGCTCCCTCCGCGGGCACTGATGGGGCACCGGCTGTTTGCCTGGCCCGTCCCCGAGGACCAGAACCTCGTGGTCCAGCGAGGCCTGAG
>NW_005355029.1:740289-741495 GCF_000412655.1 Myotis brandtii | reverse complement strand
CCACGCTCTCCCCGGCTCTCCCTGCTGCGAAGCTTCCAGAACAATCCAGGCCCCACAGACAGCCCCCTGGACAGACAGACAGACAGACAGACGTGTGTGTAACCGCCTCCCGAGCCGCCTGCTGGTCTGGCTGTGTTGTCTGCTCAGAGCACCCTTCCGGGTGCCAGGGGCCGTGGTGCCCACGGGCGTGTGCGGGGCTCCGGGCAGCCTGGTGACGGGACCCTGTGGCTGGGACGTCCGGCCCCTGTGGCAGGTGTGTGTGTGGGGGGCGTGGCTCTCATTCTCAGCCACGAGGACCAGGCTCTGTTCCCTGGGGAGGGGGCTGGGCACCAGGTGGGCGCTTAGTACACGCCCAGCCCGGCCGCGTGGCTCGGTGGTTGAGCATCGACCTAGGCCAGGAGGCTGTGGTCCGATTCCCAAGTCAGGGCACAGGCCCGGGTTGTGGGTGCGATCCCCAGTGTGGGGCGTGCAGGAGGCAGCTGATGGATGACTTTCTCTCATCAGTGATGTTTCTGTCTCTCCCTCCCTCTCTGAAATCAATGAAAATATATGTATTTTAAAAACCATGCCCCAATTGGTCGAACCTTAACTCCCCTGGACGCTGGGGCCATGGCCTGGCTTTGGTCTCTGCTGGGTGACCTCAGGCAAGTCACCGAGCCTCTCTGTGCCTCATCCGTGAGAGGTGGGCATCGATAGCGTGGGGTGTGAGCACCGACTCAGTGGGTGTTTGGGGAGGTGCCTGGGGATCAGGGTGGGGGGTGGCCGAGTTCTGTCCCTCATCGCATGTCGCTGCCCCTGCCCTGGAGCCCCCCATGTCCACCTGAGGTCCCATCCCGGGACATGCCAGGCCTCTGAGCTGTGCCCTCGGTCCAGGGCTGGGCTTGGCTGTGCCGGCCAGCAGGGCCCAGGGCCCGGTGCTGGCTGGCCCTGCCCTCCTGAGGCTGCGGCGACCACATTCCTTCGCCGGCAAACCGCACACGCACCTCGGTTTCCCCCCTCGGGCAGGCTGACCCCGAGGCCCCCAGCCCTGCCTCCCGGGTCTGAGCTGCTTTGCATCGTCACCTTCTAGGGACTTCGACGCACTCAGGAAGGAGAACGTTTACGAGAACAACCAGCTGGTGAGTCCCTGTCCTGCCGCTCCCGCCGGTCCCGGGCGTGTGGAGGGAGGCTGTCCCTGTCGAGCTGTGCATCTGCCCATCCCGTGAC
>NW_005355029.1:739492-740043 GCF_000412655.1 Myotis brandtii | reverse complement strand
GGAGCCTCCCCGGCCCAGCCAGCCCGTCTCGTTGCTGCAAAGTGGGCTCCGTGTCCCGGACGCTGGGGACAGAGGGCAGAGCCCGCCCCTCGCCCTCTGGGTACCCTGTGCCCCACGGGGTGGGCATTGCCATCCGGAGCCCGGGGGGCTGGCTCCCGAGCGCCTTCCGTCCTGCGTGGTCGGGACGTGATCCCCATTATGCAGACGGGTAAACTGAGGCCCCGGGAGGACACACAGGCCGGGCTGGAGCCTTGGGCCCAGACTTTCCTGGGCTCCCAGTGGGGTCCTTGCTTCTGGCACCTCGGGGAGAGCTGGTGGCCAGGCCGCTCCTGCTGACCGTCCCTCCCCAGGCCTTCCGCGTGGCCGAGGAGCAGCTGGGCATCCCGGCCCTGCTGGAGGCCGAGGACATGGTGGCCCTGAAGGTGCCGGACCGGCTGAGCATCCTGACCTACGTGTCGCAGTATTACAACTACTTCCACGGCCGCTCGCCCAGTGAGTGCTGCCCCGCTGCCCCTGGCGGGCACCCCCTGCCCCGGGGCGGGGGCAGCTCC
>NW_005355029.1:728449-729734 GCF_000412655.1 Myotis brandtii | reverse complement strand
CCGAGGGCTCCCAGGCCCAGCTCCGATGTCCCCCCGTTTGGTCCTGACGCGGTGGCGGGAGAGGCAGCCTGCCATTCTCTCCCAGCGCTCTGCTTCCTGCTCCCCCCACATTCCGCGGCCCGGCCTTAGAAATCCCCGGAATCGCTCTGGGCCTGTCTGGGCTCGGGGCCAGCCCGCCTCCCCGCCTTCCATCCACTTGGTGGAGAAACAGCAAAGTCCCCTCTCCTGACCCCAGCAGTCCCACCCCCTCCCCCATTCCAGGCCCCAGCTGGGCACCCACATCTCCAAGGGCTCAGGCCGGGGTGGCCCAGACACTGGGAGCCGGGTGGGGGCTGGGCCGGCCCCTGACCCTGTGTCTCCTGCCAGTTGGGGGCATGGCCGGCATGAAGAGGCCCCCGTCCGAGGCCGAGGAGGAGCCGTCCGGGAAGAAGGCCTCGCCCCAGCCCGCCCGGGGGCTGCCGCTGTCTCCGGTCAGCACAAACGCCATGGTCCAGCGGAAGGACAGGGGCGCAGAGGGCCCCCCGCTGAAGGCTGTAAGCGCCAGCCCTGCCCGCCCTCTGGTTCTGGGTTCCCACGGGTTCTCCCTGAGGGGGCTGGGCAGGCTGTTTGCCCCTGAACCTGTGCCGGGGGGCGGGGGGGTCCCTTGGGGTCCACTTGGGTCCGGGCCCAGTCTCAGCAACGTTTACCAGGAGCCCACGGGGACTGGCTCCCGAGTTCCTTCAGTCCTGTGTGGTCGGGATAGGCTCCCCATTGTGCAGACGGGTAAACTGAGGCCCAGGGAGTTCCCCGCCGGCTAAGCTTGAACCTTGAACCCAGACATATCTGGGCTCCGAGTGGTTTTCTCGACTCCGGCTGCTCCCTCTCCCGTGGGTCCAGGAGAGAAAGTGGGTGTGTCTTCCCTCCTAGGCCGCCCCACACAGGGAGCTGTGTCCCCACTTTTCAGGGGGTGGAGCCTTGAAGGGGCCATACCTTGTGCTCAGGCGCCCCCTGCTGTCCCCCGGCCATCACACAGGCTCCCGGGGCTGGGCCCGACATTCGGGGTTGGATTGGATTTCTGTGCCTTGGGGTGGGGACGTTGGGGGCCTTGGTCCTCAAGAACCCCCAGACCAAGCCTCCAGCCGCACCCCCTTGGCCAGGCTGGAGACCCTGGACTTGGCGTCCAGCGGGCCTGGGCTTGGGCCCTGGCTGCGGCTCTGTGGCCTCAGCTCTCCGGTCTGTGAAGTGGGATCTTCTTGCGGCTGACGGGCCGCCCGAGCTCAGACGCCGCTGTCCCTGTCCCCGGGCA
>NW_005355029.1:726041-727418 GCF_000412655.1 Myotis brandtii | reverse complement strand
ACCCTCCGAGGCCGACCGCAGGGAGCAAGCGCTGAGCTGTCTCCGGAAGGCCCTTCCCGGGCTCGGGGGCGCTCAGGCGCCAGGCAGGTGCGTGGGGAAGGAGGACTGGGGTGCCCCTGTCTGCCCGTTGGGGATCCCAGAGGCCAGAGGGGTTGGGATGGTTGGGGTTCTGCGCCACCTGGCCGTGTGATGGTGAGGCCTCACCCTCCAGCCTCAGTTTCCTCATCTGGGAAATGGGAGAATGAGATCGGGGAGCCAGAGTGCTTGGCGGGCAGCGGGAGGGGGACACAGCTACCATCTGAGGCTGCCGCCTGCATGCCGTTGGGGGTACGGGTACAGCGGCACTGCCACGGGGTCCCCAGGTGGCTCGGTCCTGCTGAGGACCCCTGTTTAACACCCGGGTGTCACCTGTCTGACCCGGGGGTTCTGAGCCACCCGTGCCTTCTGCACACAACCGGAGCGGGTGCCATCCCGGGATGGAGGAGGGTCGTGCCAATGTCCCGGGCTGGGCCAGCCCAGGCTGGTGTGCGGGCAGCGCTGGAGCCCAGGGTGGGAGATCGAGGTGTCACAGGGCGGGTCCTTCCTGCCTCTTCCAGCTTCTGGTGCCCGGGCACCCCTTGGCTCGCGGCTGCCTCCTCCCCTGCCTGTCACCACGCCTGTCTCTCTGTGTCTGTCTGCCTGTTGTCTCTCATAAGGACGTGTCATTGGACGTGGGGCACCTTAATGCGGGATGGCCTCACCCTCACTGATTACACTGGCAAAGAGCCTGTCCCTGCCGGGGGCAGGAATTGTGGGGACACCATTCAGCTCACTACTCACCTAGCGAGTAAGGAGATGCCATGCCCGGCTGGCACACTGCCCACTGCCTTGTGCTGCCCCCTGCCCAGAGCGGCCATGGCTCCCGGGTGGCCACGGACCAGGAGGGCGAGCTAGGCAGGCCCGGGCGGGCCACGGCTCTGCACAGGCGGGGGAGGGAGGGACAGGGTGCGGCCGCTCCTCGCACACCCCATACCTGATGTGTTCGGGGGGCATTTGAACCTCATCCCACACCAGCCTTAAACAGGAGAGTCAGGTCAGACGTACGGCAGTGCCGGGAGCGTGTCCACGGCCTGTCCCGCCTCCCTGGAGGGGCCTGCCCTCCCCCAGGAGGGTGGGCATTGGAACCAGCCACCGAGGGAGGCTGAGGGGCTTCTGCTGGCATCATGGGAGGGACTCCTGGATCCACCTGTGCCTGATCCCTGCTCTCGCACCCACAGGCCCTCCCCAGCCACTGCCTCTGCTTCCAACGGCCTTCCCAGAGCCGAAGGGCCACGAGCAGGTCCGTCGGCCAAGCTGCCACAGTCGGCGTCTCCCCCGGCCCTCACCCCCCCGGCCAGG
>NW_005355029.1:724491-725757 GCF_000412655.1 Myotis brandtii | reverse complement strand
CCCGCACGGACAGTGGGCAGGCGCGGGCTCACAGGACACACTTACCTGTTGGGCAGCGGGGAAGGTGAGGCCCAGAGAGGGCGGTGTGAGTCCGGAGGCCAGGCTGCAGGCCTGTGCCCGCCTCCCAGCAGCGCTCCTTCCCGGGGCCCTGGCTGCTGGGGCGCCTGCGGGCAGAACGGCTGCAGGAAGATGGTGGGGCCCAGCCTTTCCCACAGACGCTCCCCAGAACCCCCCAATATGTCCGGTCTCTGCCCCCGCAAGGCCCGAGTGCTGGCTCCCAGAAGGACCAGGTGGATGGGCCGGCAGCATGGAGGGGCCGCCTGAAGCCCGTGGAGAAGAAGCACCCGGCTGAGAGGTGAGGGGCGAGGGGGCGGGCTGGGGGGCTCCTGCGCCTGGACTTACCTTGTGCCTGTGGGTTTGTGCTCACGGGGCCCGAGCAGGAGCCCGTGTCCCAGGTTTGCCCGGGGCCTGGCACATAGTAGGTGCTCAACAAATGCTCCCGAGTAAAAAACACACATCAGCTGATCAACACACCCACAGCAGGGATGTGGGCACGTCCCAGCATCGCAGCTGGGCAGCCGAAGCCAGCTCTGCCAAGGGATGGGACAGTTCACACCAGCCTGAGCGGTCACAGCAGCCTGTCCCTGAGTGACAGGGGGACGGCTCACACCAGCCCGAGTGACAGGGGACGGCTCACACCAGCCCGAGTGACAGGGGACGGCTCACACCAGCCCGAGTGACAGGGGACGGCTCACACCAGCCCGAGTGACAGGGGACGGCTCACACCAGCCCGAGTGACAGGGGACGGCTCACACCAGCCCGAGTGACAGGGGACGGCTCACACCAGCCCGAGTGACAGGGGACGGCTCACACCAGCCCGAGTGACAGGGGGGACGGCTCACACCAGCCTGAGTGACAGGGGGTGGCTCACACCAGCCCAGGTGACGGGGGGCCGTGTTCCCATTGGAAAACTGGAAAGGCAGGAAGGTGGGTGGCTGGGTGGGTCCATCAGGGGCCCTGGAATCCTCACTCGGTGAACCGGCCTCGGTGGCTGAGGGACAAGAACACACAGTGGGCCTGACCCTGGAGTGGGCCGGGGCCCCCCCACCCATGTGTGGCCGTGGGAAGGGGCGGCTCCCACAGACACGCCCCAGGCAGGAGGGTCCAGCAGGCACTTGAGTCCACCCTGGTCTGGGCAGTGGGCCCAGGGTCAGCTGCCCAGGGCGGCCTGACCCCCGAGCACGTGCCCCACCTGCGGGGGGGGGG
>NW_005355029.1:723984-724382 GCF_000412655.1 Myotis brandtii | reverse complement strand
GGGGAGCCGAGGGCGGGGGCTGGGCCCCAGAAGGTCCCTGGGAGCTCCGAGGGGGGCGTCTGCATCACCCTGACCCCCGTGCGGCCCAACAGGACACCGGGCCCTGCTGGCCCCCAGCCCAGCCTCTCAGGTAGTTCCCAGCAGGGGACAGGGTCTAGGGGTCGCCCCTGGGGGCGGCGTTTGGGGCTGGGACTGTAGGCCATGCTCCCGGGAGAGAGAGTGGTCCTGGTGGGCAGTGGTACATGCATGTGGCATGTGCATGGGTGAGCACGCGTGTGCCTGTACATGTGCACGTGTGTGTGAGTGTTCCCACCCTCAGTCACCCCTGCATCCCCTCTTCCTGCCTGGCCTTAAGCGGCCGCCGCCCCAGGCTGTGCTGAGGATTCTGCGCGCTGCTG
>NW_005355029.1:720197-721722 GCF_000412655.1 Myotis brandtii | reverse complement strand
CCAGGGGACACTGGCTTCAGCTCCTCCTGCTGTGTGTGTGGGGGTGGCTGTGGGGGGGGTGGCTGTGGGGGAGGGTGTGCTGCTGGGTGTTATGGGTCGGGTGGCCAAGTGGCTTGGTCCCGAGCCGTTTCCGTCTCTCTCTCCGTGTCTCTCCCTGTGTCTCTCTTCGCGTCTCTACCTGCGTCTCTCTCCACGTCTCTCTCTGATTCTCTCTCCGCGTCTCTGTGTCTCTCTCTGCGTCTCTGTGTCTCTCTCTGCATCTCTGTGTTCTCTCCACGGTCTCTGTGTGTCTCCTGTGCCAGCCTGGCTCCTCTCCGCAGACGCCTCCGAGGACGCGCTCATGGTGGACTGGTTCCGGCTCATCCACGAGAAGCAGCTGCTGCTGCGGCTGGAGTCGGAGCTGATGTACAAGTGAGAGCCCAGCCCCGAGGGCCTCCTGGGGCGGGCAGGCGGCCCTCTCTGTGTCTCTCTCCGCGTCTCTGTGTCTCTCTCCGCGTCTCTGTGTCTCTCTCCGCGTCTCTGTGTCTCTCTCCGCGTCTCTGTGTCTCTCTCCGCGTCTCTGTGTCTCTCTCCATGTCTCTGTGTCTCTCTCCGCGTCTCTGTTTCTCTCCCCATCTCTGTGTTTCTCTCCGCATCTCTGTGTCTCTCTGTCTCTGTGTCTCTCTCCATGTCTCTGTGTCTCTCTCCGCGTCTGTGTTTCTCTCCCCATCTCTGTGTCTCTCTCCGCATCTCTGTGTCTCTCTCCGCGTCTCTGTGTTTCTCTCCCCATCTCTGTGTCTCTCTCCCCATCTCTGTGTCTCTCTCCGCGTCTCCGCGTCTCTCTCCGCGTCTCTGTGTCTCTCTCCGCGTCTCTCTCCACTGGGCGACTGGTGAGGCTGGGGGAGGCCGCGCGGGGCGGCCTCACCGTGGACGTGGTCCTTCCTTCTCCTTCCGTCTGTGTTGCCTGGAGGCACCCTCTGTCCCAGGTGCCCGGAGACCCCACCCTCCGGGGGAGGGGCCTGGGGCTGGAGGAGGGGACACTGTCCTGAGGGGGGCAGGGCCCGGCTGACGGCCGCTGTCCCCACAGAGGCTCTGAAGTCCCCCCAGGACCGGCAGCGGGAGCAGGACCTGCTGACTCAGTACGTGAGCACCGTGAACGACCGCAGCGACATCATCGACTTCCTGGACGAGGACCGGCTCCAGTGCCTGCAGCGGCCTGAGGGTGGGGGCGGGACTTCACATTTTATTTCAGTTTATTTGTTTATTTACTTACTAGGGGCCCCTGCACGAAGTTCTTGCTCCCCCAAGGGGAGCGTTGGTCCCTAGGTCTGGCCGGATCAGGGCCGATCGGAGCCTTCGTTCCCTGCCGCCCCCTGGTGGTCAGCACACGTCGTAGCAAGCGGTCGAACTCCCGAGGGGACCCTCTGCATATTAGCCTTTTATATATGGATTGTGTTAATCCTCACGGAGGATGTTTTCCATCGATTTTTTCTTTTTAGAGAGGGTGGAAGGGAGGAGACGGAGAGAGAAACATCAGTGAGAGGCA
>NW_005355029.1:713906-714423 GCF_000412655.1 Myotis brandtii | reverse complement strand
GCTGCAGCGATCCAGGGGGGCGGTGATGGCCACAGGTGCATTTGGGGGCATATATCTTTCTGTTTAATTGCTATTAAAATTTAAAAAAAATTAATTTCCAGGGGGCGCTGAGTAATATTTTTTCTGGAAAGGGGGCGATAGGCCAAATAAGTTTGAGAACCACTGGGTTAGGGTGAGGGTTATGTATATGGTTGTTGACAGGATGTACCCGTTAGTAAAACTTACAAGGCAACATGCTGCCCACACTCCACACCCAAACTTGCATTCTATTCATAACCCTAACACCTTAAGCCCTCAATTATAATGCAAACAACAACCTTAACTGTAAACATGAAGTAAAATGTACACAACCCTATGAGAACACTGGTCCTAACACGGGCCTTAATCTGAAGCATTCCCGACCCAAACTCATAATCCTAACCCTAACCCTAACCCTAACCCTAACCCTAACCCTAACCCTAATCCTAACCCTAATGGTAAACCTAACCCTAACCCTAACCCTAACCCTAACCCTAAC
>NW_005355029.1:710362-713015 GCF_000412655.1 Myotis brandtii | reverse complement strand
AGCAGGCTGGAGGGGCAGAGGCCTGGGGGAGCGTTAGGAGGACCTGGACCGGCCCCTGTCCCTCCGGCTGAGACCCGCCCTCCGCAGTGCGGCCTCTTCTCCACCAGATGGAGGCCGAGGGCCACCCAGCAGGGCGGGCGGTTTGCTGATGAGGACGGGCTCAGAGAGGCCATGGGACCCCTGAGCACAGACCCACCTCCCAGGCGGCGGGGCGGCTGTGGGGTCCCTGAGACGGGCACAGAGGGCTCCGGCCCATCAGCCGCGGGCAGTGGGCTTCGTGCTGTGGGGACCCCCTCAGAGGGAGCCTCCTGGGTGTCGAGGGCGCAGTGGGGGCAGTAGAGGCGGCCACTCGTGGTCCAGGCCCCAGGCCCCAGGCCCTGAGTGTCTCATGGCTGTCCTTGCTCCACACCAGGGCCGGGCCTTGGACCCCACAATGAGGACAGACACGGCCACACGGGACCCCCCCCCCCGTCGCTGCAGGACAAGCACCAGCCCTGAGGTCACTGGGGTCACCAGTCCTGTGACATCCATTCGCCCCAGGGAGGAGCAGGGGGTCTGTGGGGGCCACTGGGGTGCAGGGGGGGGCCTGGCTTCACCACTGCCCACCCCTAACCTGGAGGAGTCAGCCCAGGTCCCACCCACCCTGGGGGCCCCCAACAACTTGCCAGGAGGCCTGGGGGCCACACCCCAGATGAGAGACTGGCTCAGCAGGTTCCCGGGGCCACGGCTACTGAGAGGCGCAGCCGGACGGGCCCACGTGGCTGGGCTCCTGCCTGCGCTGCAGACCTCGCACGGCCAGGCCTCTCCCTCCCCGACGAGGCCAGAGACACCAGTTTCCAGTGGACGTGGGGGTGGGGAGCAGAGGGGTCCCTGCTGGCACCCCTCACACTCAGGTCTTGCGGGTCTGGGGCCTGCGGCCTGAGCTGAAGGACATTGAGCAGAGGCCGTGGCCAAGGCCTGGCCGTGCAGAATCGGGGGAGCCGGGCAGGCACTGGCTGCAGCAGGAAGGGGGTCGGGACGGAAGGTGGAGGGGCAGCCACTCGGGAAGCAGCCCTTCAAGGAACTGGTGGTGGAAGCAGGGCTCTGTCCCTTTGACAAGAGGGGAAACTGAGTCACAAAGGAGTGCCAGGCTCACGTCAGGAGGGGCGAGGCCCCGTTGCACTGGGGTCTCCCCGAGGAAGGGCCTGTGTGACGGGCACATTGTTACTGGATGGAGCGTGGGGTTACATTGTTACATTGTTACGTTGTTACATTGTGACGGGATGGAGCTTGGAGTTACATTGTTACGTTGTTACGTTGTTACATTGTTACGTTGTTACATTGTTACATTGTGACGGGATGGAGCGTGGAGTTACGTTGTTACGTTGTTACGTTGTGACGTTGTTACATTGTTACATTGTGACGGGATGGAGCCGTGACATTGCTAACAGATCCCACACACACCTGCCGGCAGCGGGCAGACACTACAAAGTGCGTCGGATGTAATCCAATTGAAATGGGTCGGGACGGAAGGTGGAGGGGCAGCCACGCGGGAAGCAGCCCTTCAAGGAACTGGTGGTGGAAGCAGGGCTCTGTCCCTTTGACAAGAGGGGAAACTGAGTCACAAAGGAGTGCCAGGCTCACGTCAGGAGGGGCGAGGCCCCGTTGCACTGGGGTCTCCCCGAGGAAGGGCCTGTGTGACGGGCCAGGGTGGGCGTCTCTGCCTCTCGCAGCCTGGCCCCCGTCCCTGAGCTGCTGTGGCTCCCAGGCCACCCAGCGGACTTGAGTCTGTACTTGATTCCTGGGGCCTCCTGCCTGGGCCTGCCTCCAGGGGTCCCGGCAGCGGCCTCGCCCGGCGGCTGTGGCAGGTCCTGAGAGCCCGTCTGTCAGCCAGTCAGCGAGTTGTCTCGTCCTGGTCCTCGGTCCTGGTCGGAGTCCCAGACTCTGTGGCCCAAGCCTCCGGTGCCCGCTGATGACGAGGGTGGGGCCAGAGTTACATTGTTACGTTGTTACGTTGTTACATTGTGACGGGATGGAGCGTGGAGTTACGTTGTTACGTTGTTACGTTGTTACGTTGTGACGGGATGGAGCCGTGACATTGTTACTGGATGGAGTGTGGAGTTACATTGTTACTGGACTGAGCGTGGGGTTACATTGTTACGTTGTTACATTGTTACGTTGTTAGGGGAATGAGCGTGGAGTTACATTGTTACTGGATGGAGCGTGGGGTTACATTGTTACATTGTTACGTTGTTACATTGTTACGTTGTTAGGGGAATGAGCGTGGAGTTACATTGTTACTGGATGGAGCGTGGGGTTACATTGTTACATTGTTACGTTGTTACATTGTTACGTTGTTAGGGGAATGAGCGTGGAGTTACATTGTTACTGGATGGAGCGTGGGGTTACATTGTTACATTGTTACGTTGTTACATTGTGACGGGATGGAGCTTGGAGTTACATTGTTACGTTGTTACGTTGTTACATTGTGACGGGATGGAGCGTGGAGTTACGTTGTTACGTTGTTACGTTGTTACGTTGTTACGTTGTTACGTTGTTACGTTGTTACGTTGTGACGGGATGGAGCCGTGACATTGTTACTGGATGGAGTGTGGAGTTACATTGTTACTGGACTGAGCGTGGGGTTACATTGTTACGTTGTTACATTGTTACG
>NW_005355029.1:708657-710142 GCF_000412655.1 Myotis brandtii | reverse complement strand
CTGGGCGTGGGGCTGTCCCGCCACCGCCCCCACCTCCCCTGGCTTCTCCCCGCATCTGCGTCCAGCTGCCCCGACACGGACAGTCATGCGTGCAGGTGCCTCCGGGGCCTCATCTCAGCCTGGTCGTCAGCAAGACCCTCTCCCCAAACAAGGTCGCAGGCGAGCTCTGGGTGCCATGAAGTTTGGGGGCACCTTCCAGCCACCTCCTCTGGGGCGATGGCGCCCCTTTGTTTATAATTTCCCCGGGTTTTCTGACATTCGCAGGTGAGAGCGTCCTGGGGGGGCGGTGACGGGACAGCGGCCGCGTGTGGACTCGCTGGGCAGGAGCCCCTCCCGTGTGGGCAGGGTCGTTGGGAGGGACTCACAGAATCGGACCCGGGGCCCGGGGGGCAGAGGACGAGGGAAACGGGAGGGAGCTGCTATCACTCCTCGTGGCCCCGGGAGAGGGCGGGGGCAGCCGGCACCAGCGTGGGGCACTGCGGAGCGGGGGGTGGAGGGGCGGTTCTCACGTCCACACGGAGCCCCTGCCGCCGTGAGAAGGCAGAGGAGGGCTTCGCAGGAGGAGACGGATTCCAGGTCCCACAACCTCCCTGAAGACGACAGTGTGGTTCTGGGAAGGACACCCCCGCCTCGTGGGCCACGTGGGACTCGCGGGGTCACAGCAGCCAGCGGGCGGCATGAAGGACACGCCGCCATCAGAGCCGGGCAGGCAGGGCTGGGAGACGCCTGGGTCTGGGCTGAGATCCTGCGCTGTCACTGAGCCCGCCAGCCATCTAGAAGCTTCTTCAAAGGGACGCCTTGTTCTGAGGATAACGCACCAGGGTTAGGGTTAGGGATAGAGTTAGGGTTATGGTTATGGTTATGGTTAGGGATAGGGATAGGGTTAGGGCAGTGATTCCCAAAGGGACGGAACCGCTCCCCCGGTGGGCGCTGCAGTGATCCAGGGGGGCAGTGATGGCCACAGGTGCATTTGGGGGCGATGAGTAACTGCAGGGATAGGGATAGGGTTAGGGTTAGGGTTAAGGTTAGAACTGAAGTTAGGGTTAGGGTTTGGGTTTGGGTTAGAAGTAGGATTAGGGTTAGGTTTAGCATTAGGGTTAGGGCTAGGGTTTTGGATAGGTTTATGGTTACGGTTGTTACAGTTAGGCTTTGGGTTTGTATTATGCTTAAGGATAGGGTTATTGATATATCTATGGACAGAGTCAGTGTTAGGGCTTGGGTGAGCCTTTTGTATATGGTTGTTTATAGGATATACCCCTTAGTAGCACTTAGAAGGCCACATGCTGCCCAAATCCACATCTAAATTAGCATCCTATTCATAATTCTAAGAATTTAAACCCATAATCATAATGCAAATAATAACTTTAACTGTAAACATGAAGTAAAAAATATATATATCACTACCCAAAAACTAAGCCTATACCTAATGCTAACCCTACCCCTAACCCTAACCCTAACCCTAACCCTAACCCTAACCCTATTCCT
>NW_005355029.1:704294-704540 GCF_000412655.1 Myotis brandtii | reverse complement strand
GATGGCCCGGATGCTGAATTATTAAATTATGAATATTAATACAAATCAGACACAAAAGAGGTAATAATTTTGCTGCCCTACAGAAATAATTAACATAATTTTGATAAATTACATGATAAGAGAATCTCAAAATGGAGGTAGATTTATCTTAATTAATATCTTGGACCCGCTGGAAAGGTAACTGCTCCTGGGGGCTGGGGCGGGGTGAGGCCGGGGGAGTGGGCCCCGGCCCGGCTTCCCTCTGAC
>NW_005355029.1:702637-703896 GCF_000412655.1 Myotis brandtii | reverse complement strand
GCAAGGGTGGTGGACACGCCTGAGGCAGTTGGCTCCCAGGACACCCCGGCCGCCAGCCGGGCCAGTCTCAGACCCAGCAGCCCGCCTGTGGGGCCGGGGACCATGGCGTCCATCGTGTGCTTCCACAGGACAGCCGCGAGGACATGACCTGCACTGTCCCCGACCCTGACAGGCTCCTGCCCCCTGGGCCTCAGGTTCCCTGCTGTGGGCCTGCCCCCGAGCAACTAGCAGAGCCTGCTGCTCCGGCCCAGGGAGTGCGTGTCTGAGGCAGAGCATTCAGGCAGGGCTGGCATGTGCCAAGGCCCTGGGGCAGGTGGTCTGGTGGGGAGACAGGGAGGAGGCCACTGTGGCCCCACAGAACAAGGTGCGGGGGCACAGGGAGGAGAGGTAAACACAAGGGCCTGGCGGTTCCTGCTGTCCAGGCCGCCCCGAGGTGGTCTCCTCGTAATATGTTGCAGGTGAGAACCCGGGGCTGGGAGGGCCGTGTGCTGGAAGGTGGTCGAGGAGACGGAGATGGAACGCCTGTGCAGACACCTCTGCGCCTGGCAGCCTCGGTGTTCCCATCTGTGAAATGGGAAAGTGACGCCTCCCTCACAGGTGGCCCCCGGAAGCCGGCCTGGCATTAGGACGTCTTTTGAACAAGTGATGAGCCGTGAGGCACACGCCGTGGTGACCTCCCTCCCAACACTGGGCCTGCAAATGCTGCCGCCTGGGAGCCTAGCCATGTGCTCCCAGGGCGGCCGGGAAGGCTCCCCGACTTGTGTGAGGTCAGAGGCCTGGGCCGCAGGGGTTGGCCAGGGGGTGTCAGAGGAGGGCAGTTTCCCGTCCACCTGGTGGGCGGGTTAAGGACTCGGTTTGCCCCGGCCCGTGTGGCTCAGGTGGTTGGTTGTCACCCGGGAGCCCGAAGGCTGTGGTTCAGTTCCCACCCCGGGCACGGGCCGGGCGTGTGGGCTTGGTCCCCAGCAGGGCGTGTGCAGGAGGCAGCCAACAGCCGTTTCTTTTCCTCCCTCTCCCTTCCTCTCTCTCAAAATAAAAAATATTTTTAAAAAGTAAAAGGCCTTCGGGCTTGATCCTAAGGGGTCCTGGGAGCCTTTGCAGGGTGTCAGGCTGGGGCGACCTCGTCGATCTGGTTTGTTTTTTCTTAAATGTTTAATTATGAAATAGAAGTTGTCCCCACTTTTCAGCCGAGACCCCTAAAGCTGAGCACCGGCTGCCCGAGGCTTGGAAACTGGGTAAGAGGGTCCCTGGCCGGCCTCCTG
>NW_005355029.1:700839-701179 GCF_000412655.1 Myotis brandtii | reverse complement strand
TCTGCACCGTCCGCTCCGTCCGCACCGTCCGCTCCGTCCGCACCGTCCGCTCCGTCTGCACCGTCCGCTCCGTCTGCACCGTGGAAATGTTCGAGCGCCGCGTGCGCAGAGAACACGCCTGAGTTAGACTCCGCGGAACCCCGACAGCAAACAGGATGTCACTACCCGCGGCCCGGCTCACCCGCGGTTACAGCGCAGAGAGCTCTTCGGTGCAAAAAGGTTGTGCGAGGGGCAGGTTGTTACCTGACAAGCCGGGGACAGGGCACGTGACAGGCCTGCCCGGCGGAGGAGCGTGAGAGGGAGGAAGGTGGGGGGAGGGGAGGCTGCCTGAGGGGCCTTC
>NW_005355029.1:698410-700253 GCF_000412655.1 Myotis brandtii | reverse complement strand
TTTTTAAAATCCTGATTTCCGGGCCTCATCCTCCGGAAATTCTGTTTCTTTGTTATGGGGTGGGGCCACAACATTAGTAACAAAGAGACAGAATTTCCGGAGGATGAGGCCCAGGAACCAGGATTTTAAAAAGATTCCCAGGTGATGCTAATGTGCAGCCGAGGTTGAGAACCACTGCCCTACGGGTTGAATTGTATTCCCCAAGCGACGCTGAAGTCCCCCCATCGTCCTGTGAATGTGAGCTTCTTTGGAAAGAGGGTCTTTACCGGAGAAACCAACCAAGACGAGGTCCTAGGGGTGGCCCTGGCCCAGGACTGGGTGCTTCTGAGAAGAGGAGGGGCCGTGTGTGGAGAGAGGCGGGTGCACAGCCAGAGCCCGGGACGGCCGGCCACCCCAGAGCCCATCAGGTGGGCAAGGTGCTCCCCTGGAGTTGGCCCCGGGACACCCTGATCTCGGACTCTGGCCCCCAAACGGACACAACGGATTCTGTTGTTTCCGGTCACCTGGTTTGTGGTACTTTGTTCAGCGGCTGCAGGAAACCTCTACGACATGGGATACCAGTCACCCTCTAGAGCCCCCCCCCCCCCCCCCCCCGCCTCTCTGGGGCGACTGTGGAATGGGCCCAGCGGGCGGAGGGCAGGACTCGGTGCCCCGGGGCTGCGGCATTGCTTGGTTCCCTCTATTAACTGCTTTCTTACTGCCTGTGGCTGGTGCCCTGACCTCTGGGGCCCTGCTCACCTGCAGGAATGACCTCCCAGGGTCGGCCGAGTCCCAGAGACAGAAAACCACCTGCCCAGGAGCACGCCTTTCAGATGCACCCCCCGCCCAGAGCCCACCCCCCTCCTCTGTGGGCTCCCACACTCCGGCTCTGGCCCCTGCCCTCGCCTCCCAGGGCCAGGTGCCCAACAGCGAGGGACACAGGTGCCCCAGAACCTGCTGGACTGATCCAAGCAGCCGGCCCTGCGCCTGCTCGCCCTGCCTCACCTGTGCCCATGGAAGCCACAGTGGAGGCTCCTGTCCACGCTGCCCCCACTCTGCCGCCGGACCAGCCTCTGGTTCCCAGGACTGAGTGTAACACGGTGTCCTCCTTCACGACACTCAGCTCCCAAAGCGAATTAAAACAAACCGGCACCAGCGAACCCGCCCGCGACAGCGGAGGACTGGGCACGCGCCCCCAGCAGCACCTCCACAGGACGGCTCTCCAGGCATCATCTCCCTCAGCCCTCACACCAGCCCTGCAGTCAGAGGCTGTCGCAGATGAGAAAAAGGAGGCTCAGAGAGGTCAGGCACCTTGCTCCAGGTCACACAGCAAACCAACGGTGCAGGGGGGGTGGTACAGAGAGGGACCCCACAGTGGACCGATTCCCAAGGCCTGGGCCCCCAAAGGTGAGGTGGCCTGGGTGGTCCCAAGGGAGAGGGAGAGAGAGAAACATCAGTGATGAGAGAGAATCATTGATTGGCTGCCTCCTGAAGGCCCCGCTCTGGGGATCGAGCCCTGACCTGGAATTGAACCGTGACCTCCTGGTTCATAGGTCAACCACTGAGCCACACCGGCCGGGCTCCAGGATGTTTTGACATCAGGGGCTCAGAAACCCATTGTAGGGAGAGGCGGCCCTGTGATCGGGGGAAAACACAATTGTTTAAAAGAAACAGTCTCTGATGGATTCAATTATGTGTAATTTATATAATGGCTGCCCAAGTTTCCATCCAGAAAATAATAATAATAATCGCAAGACTTTCCTTCCAGGGCCCCAGAGACAAATTAAAATAATGCGAGCGAGTTCCTAATTGGCGTGGGCTGCGGGAGCCGGCGGCCTTCAGGTGTGTCCACGCCCGCTCCCCG
>NW_005355029.1:697637-697961 GCF_000412655.1 Myotis brandtii | reverse complement strand
CAGGGGCTTCCAGAGGCAGCAGGTCCCCTCGTCCTGGAGGCCCCGAGCCACCCCTTCCCGAGAAGCACAGCTGTCACCCACTGTGGGTGCAGGGCTGGCTCTAGCGTTCAGGGTGGTGGGGGTCCCTGGAACCCCAGGCTGGGGGTCTGGTCAGCAGCCCCCCACACCCTCAGGGCTCTGTGGTCCATGTGCCCCCAGCATGCGGGCGCCCCGCCAGGGGTCATGGTGGGGCTCTGGTTGGTGAGGGGCCAGGCCTCTTAGGGTCCCACCAGCCCCCGATGGCCCCTCAGGCAGCTCTTAGCTTTCCAGTCGCCATGTCCCCTC
>NW_005355029.1:697225-697556 GCF_000412655.1 Myotis brandtii | reverse complement strand
ACTCCTCCGGGCACAGCACACAGGAGCCCGCGCCCAGGGCCGGGCGTGGTGCCCCCCACGAGGGCGCAGCGCTTGGCTTCCTGTTTGGAACTGATGGACATGGATCTCCTTGAAATGAACCAATATGTTGAAAAACCAACAAATGGACGAATGAGCATGTTGTGATGGAAAAAAATACAGGGAGACACGAGGGAGGAAGGAGGAGACGGGGGAGAGGAGCCAGGCGGCCGGGGAGGCTGGTCTGCGGGGACCAAAGCCGCCCGCTCTCCCCACGTCAACCGCCGGGGCCGAAATGAACAGAAACCCTGACCTGGAAGACCGAGCTCCTCGC
>NW_005355029.1:694713-695791 GCF_000412655.1 Myotis brandtii | reverse complement strand
CTGCCCCTGGGGGGTGGAGGGGGGTTGGCAGAGGGCTTGCCGTGACCCCTGGGTGAACAGATGGGAAGCTGAGGCCCAGGGCTGGGCAGTGTCTCTGGAGGTCGCAGGGGAATTTAGGGACATCGAGCAGGGACAGCCCAGGGCACGCTGGGAGCAGCCACGTCCAGGTGACCGGCGGGCGGTCCAGAGGGCCCCACAGGCCACACTCGCACCCTCTGTCTCCTGGAGGCCCCCATAGCTGGGGCCCATCGATCCTCCAGGGTTTGGAGGACGAGGGGTGGGGGGCTGGGGGAGAACAGGGACCTTGATCTGGGGGTGTGGCCAGCAGGTTCTGAGTGTGGCATTTTCCAGGGTGGGTCCTGCTGGGGGCCCTGGGCAGCCCCCCGTGTCTCTCCTTCCAGTCTTGCCCCCCCCCTTCTGGAAGGTCCTCCCTTTCTCATCCTGGGCACTGCAAACCTGTCTATGCTTCAAAGAGTGGTCGCAGATGGGCCCTCCTCCAAGAAGACCTCCTGGATTTCCCCTTAGACTCTGTTGGAAAGCAGGTGCCCATGGCCATGTTTTCCTTATATTTAGCAAAGTGAGACCTTGCTTGGCTCCTTAAGAGTAAAGTCCGAGCCCAGCGGTGTGGCCCAGTGGTTGAGTGTCGACCCCCCAAGGTCGCTGGTTTGATTCCTGGTCAGGCCACATGCCCGGGCTGTGGGCTAGATCCCTGGTGGGCGTGCAGGAGGCAGCCGATCAATGTTTCTCCTCTCATCAATGTTTCTCTCTCTCCCCCTCTCCCTTCCTCTCTCTGTAAAAATAACAAATCCCCGCCCACTCGGAATCCACGCGAACAGTTTACTTCCCCTCTGGGATGGCCGTTCGGCTGTTTCCAGTCTCTAGTTATTACGCAAAACCTAGTAAGTAGCCCTTCGCTCCTCTCGATGCGTAGACCCTTCTCTAGTTTTAAAATCTTAAACTTTGTGACTACAAAGCTATTTAACAGAGACACACGGGAAAGGTTCCTGTGGGTCCAGGCGCCCAGGCCCGGGGTGTCTGGGAAGCCAGCGCTGGGGTCCGGGCGGGGAGGGGGTAAGGG
>NW_005355029.1:691603-693055 GCF_000412655.1 Myotis brandtii | reverse complement strand
GGGGGGCTGCCGGGAGCTGGGCGGGGGGGGGGGGGGGGTCTCCATATTCCTTATAGTTTTATCTTCTCTCTAATATCTCTCGCGCTAACTTCATTATGCAACACAGGCGTGGTGATGCAATTATTGAAAAGTAATTTTGCAATAAATGGGTTTAAATGTGTTGGAGTCCGTTATAAATTCAATCTCCTGGGGAGGGTGGCGGGTGCAGGCGGTGGCAGCGAGGGGCGCGTCCTGCGTGGAAGCTGAGAAGTCCTGTGGCCCCAGCCGGGGTCTCCTTACGCCGTGAGGGACAGGCTGGGGCACTGGGAACCCCGCCGACAGGGCCACTCCCGTCCTGCCCCCTGGGCCCCAGCTGCCCTCCGTCCCCAGCCACGGCCCCTGTCCCTGTCCCCCACAACCACCCCAGGCCACATCCTCTGTCTCTTGCTGAGGACCCAGAATCAAATGCAGACCCCGTCTTGGCCGTCCTCCCCTCCCTCCCCTCGCAACTCTGAACCTCCTCCCACTTTGACTCATTCTCTGTCTGCTCTCCTCTACCCCAGGGCCTTTGCACGGCTGATCCATCTGCCATGTTTCTCTCCCCCATGTTCCCACCCTGGGGCCTTGCTGTCCACCTGAGCCATCCCCACCCTTGGACACACTCTGAGGCCACTGACCACCCTGAGGTCACCTTAGCTGTTCACCGTGGGCCTCTTCTTGGCCTCGGCCCTGCCCGCCAGGGTCACTCCCCAAACACCAAGCACCCGTGCAGGCCAGCTCCGACCTATGAACCAGGAGGTCACAGTTCAATTCCCCGATCAGGGCACATGCCCGGATTGCGGGCTCGATCCCCAGTGTGGGGCCTGCAGGAGGCAGCCGATCCACGATTCTCTCTCATCACTGATGTTTCTATCTCTCTCTCCCTCTCCCTTCCTCTCTGAAATCAATGAAATATGTATGTTTTAAAAAGGGCGAAGCAGTGGGTCCCAGTTCCTCAGCCAACAGGCCACCCAGTGACATGAAAGACTGGGCTCCTCCCAAGGGACGGGGACCCCCCGCACCCCGAGGAGCCGCTCAGACCCCGTGAGGCCGTGGGTCCGTCCATCTCCCGTAGCGGCTGTGGGCACTGAGGAGACAGCCGTACAGGTGAGAACATTCATCCACCCGTCCAATCCCTCCGCCCTCCGCAGGTGGGGCCGATCCCTCCTCCCAGAGCAGAGGTGATGGAAGGACCAGCGCCCTGCGCCCTGCGCCCTCCGCCCTCCGACCTCGCCACTCCTAGAACCCTCTGCCCCCGCCCCCCGGGCAGCACAGCCCCCTCTCTCAGGCCAAACCTGACCAGTAAAGGGGCACCTCATTGATGATGAGTGAAGTGTGAATTGCTCTTTGCAACCAATCCTGACGCCAATGCAGCGGGGCTGCTTGTGAGCTGCGCACCTCGGGCTTCCAGGCGGCAGGGACCTGGGCACCGGC
>NW_005355029.1:689565-690455 GCF_000412655.1 Myotis brandtii | reverse complement strand
TGCAGGGGGCAGCGGGGACGCAGGAGGAGGGGCAGGAGGGGCCGACGCATGTGACTCCCAGGGCTGCAGGGCATTGTGGGTGCACACCCCTGGTGAGGAGGCTCGTTCAGGCCCCCGCACCCCCTGGCCTCGCACACTGACCAGCAGGCCCGCGGCTGAGGGTCAGCACAGTGTTTGCCGGGAGGCTGTCCCCACGGCCGGGCTTCCAGGTGGACCCGCCTGAGTGAGCCAGGCCGGCACCCAGCTACCAGGACCAGCGGTTTATCCAACATTTAAAATGCAATTAATACACAAAGTCCATGATGCGCGCATCACGGCGCAAAATAAAGGCGAGAGGGGTGTCGTTTCTTCTTTGGGCCTCAGGCTCCGAGGCCCTGGCTTAGCCTCAGACCCGAGGGGTTCGGCCCAGCAGGCCCCGCCCCCACCCCGTGGGGCCCCGTCAGCCGTGGGCTGCAGGCGCCAGGCAAGGCTGGTGCTGGGGCCTTCGAGGGGACTGTCCATCGGGGTGGGCGATGGGACAGGGTGTCCTGGGGTGGGGTGGGGGCAGTGGGTGGGAGAGCACAGCTGAGGACCCTCTCTGCCCCCCTCCCTGCAGGGTAACCCCCCGGAGGGCGATGCCGGGAGGCGCAGGGTCTGGGCCTGCAGAGGGCGCGGGGCCTCCAGGTGGCTCTGCGGCTCCTGTGGGCTCAGCAGGAGGGGCCCTGCCTCCTTACCACCACTGCTGTGTTGTTTCTGATGACAAAGTAACAGGGGAGGTGGGGCAGGGAGGGGACAGGGAGGGGACAGGGAGGGAACAGGGAGGGGTCGAGGCAGCGCAGCTGGAGGGCTCGGCCCAGACAGAGCCCAGGGCCTGGCCAGGCCACAGGCAGCAGCCACGCCCAGGGCCAGGG
>NW_005355029.1:689142-689523 GCF_000412655.1 Myotis brandtii | reverse complement strand
TTGGGGAGCCGGCAGGGGCGAGGAGGGGGCCTCGTGTGTTTTAAATACAGCACCTACAAAGGGTGGGATAAATATTTAATTTCATTCTATTAAGCACCAAATTGGTGAGGGCTGACACTTTATTAAAGTGTCAAAGTGAGTGCTCGAACGCTAATCATGTGTTCCAACGGGCGGGGAGTCCAAAGGCGGGAGGCCACGGGGGTGCGGGGCGTGCGGAGCTGCGAGGAGGCCAGGGCGGCACCGTGAGGTCGCACCTGTTAAACTGTTATTAGCACCTGGAGGCATCTCACTACTGCCTCCCCCAGCGCCAGTGCCCAGTGGGCTGACCCGATCCCACAGGCCCGGCCTCCAGCCCAGCGCGGCCTCCATCCCAGCCCAGCC
>NW_005355029.1:686967-688869 GCF_000412655.1 Myotis brandtii | reverse complement strand
TCCATCCCAGCACGGCCTCCAGCCCAGCGCGGCCTCCATCCCAGCACGGCCTCCACCCCAGCCCGGCCTCCATCCCAGCCCGGCCTCCAGCCCAGAACGGCCTCCAGCCCAGCACGGCCATAAATGAGCCGGCCTCTCCCACCTAATTGAATTCCTGACAATGGGATGCGGGGGCCACAGGCTCCTTGCCTCCTGGGTTCCGGGCTGGTCTCGGCCACAAACCCCGAAGCCCTGACACCCACCTCTGGCCCTGTGCCCCGTCCCTTCACGCCCCGGGCCCCTGGCTTTGAGCTCAGGGGGCGGCTGTGTCCAGCTCCAGCGGTCACAGCGCAGCTCTGGCCGCAGAGTGAGGGCCACCAGGAGTGACTGTGAGAATTAAGGCAGAGAAGGACCCGCCGGCACCACGATGGCTTCCTGAGGCTGCCCCTCCATCCTGGGCGTTGGTGGGAACCCCTGCCTGATCGGACCCGCCTCGCGGGGCTCCCACTTCCTCCACGCCCTTCCTCCTGCTGGGTCCCCTTTGGCCGCCCCTGCTGGCCTCCAGGCACCTGAGCTCACCCCTTTCTCTCCTGCTGCCCCTTCGACCCACTGGCTGCACATCCACTCCCCACCTGCACCCCCGCACAGTCACCTGAGCCTCGTGAGGCCTGCAGCCAGCGCCCCGCACCCCAGAGCCACCTCCAGAGCAACCTCCCTGCTCTCTGTCCAGGCACCGTCT
Organism: Myotis brandtii; assembly: GCF_000412655.1. Taxonomy (NCBI): domain Eukaryota; kingdom Metazoa; phylum Chordata; class Mammalia; order Chiroptera; family Vespertilionidae; genus Myotis; species Myotis brandtii. The sequence continues at coordinate 688,151 of NW_005355029.1, read as the reverse complement.
TTCCATCCACCATCCACCACCCACCCATCATCTGTCCATACATCCAACCTTATCTATCCAACCATCCATCCACCATCTGTCTATCCATCCATCCACCCATCCATCCATCTACCCATCTAATCATCCACCCACCCATCCATCCATCCATCCACCACCCATCTGTCTATCCATCCATCCACCCATCCATTCATCTACCCACCCATCTACTCATCCATCCATCCATCCATCCATCCATCCATCCATCCGTCCATCATCATCCATTTATTATCCATCCATCCACCCATCCATTCATCTACCCACCCATCTACTCATCCATCCATCTACCCGCCTAATCATTCACCCACCCATCCATCCATCCACCACCCATCTGTCTATCCATCCATCCATCCATCCTTCCACCCACCCATTTACCCATTCATCCACCCATCCATCATCTATCCATACATCCAACTACTATCTATCCATCCATCCACCACCCATCTGCCCATCCACCTATCCACCCATCCACTCATCCATCCATCTACCCATCTAATCATCCACCCACCCGTCCTTCCATCCACCATCTGTCCATCCATCCATCCTTCCACCCACCCACCTATCTACCCATCTATCATCTACCCATTTATCTACCTACCTACCTGTCTATCATCTATCGATTCTTTATCTGATTGTAAGAGTCCATGTTCGTTGTAACATCAGAAAAGTCCAGCGCACACAAGAGGGAACAGTCTGGCCCGCAGACCCCGCTCCGCCCGCAGCTCCCGGTGACGTTTTGTTGCACATCCAGGGCCATTCGTGCCGGACGCTGTCGCAACACGAGGGCCACCTCTGAGTCCTGTTCTCTCTGGACCAGTGAGGTGGGAGGAGCCAGAGGTCTGACCAGGCGTGGCTGAGCCAGGCTGCCCCCGTCCAACCCGCAGAACCTGGGAGCAGGTACCTTAATGCAAAAGGCAGTTTGCAGCCCGAGCAAGGGCGGCGTTGAGACCGTCCGGGGCCTGAGGTCGGCCAGGGCCTCAGAGGCGGGCAGGTGTCGGGGAGGTCAGGAGACACGAGGCTGCTGGCTGTGAAGACAAAGGAGGGGGCGACGCGCCAACAAGTGCCGGCGGCCCAACTGGAAAGGCAGGCCCGGACCCTCCCGGCACCGGCACCGGCAGAGGAGCCGCCCCGCGAGGCACCGGGATTCT
>NW_005355029.1:683621-683904 GCF_000412655.1 Myotis brandtii | reverse complement strand
TCTGACCTCTGGGTGCACGAAAACAGGCTGTTGATTAAGCCGCGGAGTTTGGGGTCACTGGTTTTAGCGGCTGTAGGGGACGGACCCGGGACCCCGAGGCTTGGCCTGTAGGGTGAGCGGCCCTGGGGGGAGGGCTGTCGGCATTTCACCATCTCCAGCCACAGCTTTCTTTTCTTACGTGGACAGTTCAGGACATTACGCCCATCCACACGCTGTGCCACCATCCCCACCACCATCTCCAGAACCTTCCATCTTCCCAGACGGAGACGGTCTCCATTGACAC
>NW_005355029.1:675674-683255 GCF_000412655.1 Myotis brandtii | reverse complement strand
CCCTCCCAGCCCCACCCTCCTGTCTGTCTGTGACTGTCTCCTCCAGGTCCTCACAACCCTGTCCTTCCCTTTCAGGCTGCGTCCTGTTCCTCATGTGGGTGGACACGTTTTGCTTAACTATCCCTCCATCCGGGACCCGGGGCCCCCCTGCCTGTGGCGTGTGGACACTGAGGCTGGGAAGAGGGGGGGGGTGGTATCTCTTCAAGACACTGTTTCAATCCTCCGGGTGGACGCCCTGAAGGGACCCGGTCATGTGGTCACCGTGTTTAACCATCCGGGACCCGCACCTTCCCACAGCGGCTGCACCCTTACGGCCTCACCAAGGGGCCAGGCTCAATTCCCCACACGGGGTTCCAGGGGTTTTGGGGGGCAGCCATGCTGCTGGGATGCGGTTGTGCGGTCTGGTTAAGGGCACCTGGCTGTGGTTGAGCATCGACCCAGGAACCGGGTTTGATTCCCGGTCAAGGGCACAGGCCCGGGTTGCGGGCTCGATCCCCTGTGTGGGGCGTGCAGGAGGCGGCCGATCCGCGATCCTCTCCCATCATGGATGTTTCTGTCTCTCTCTCCCTCTTCCTTCTCTGAAATCAATAGAAAGATATTTTTTTAAAAAAGAGCAGCTGGTGTTGTGTCCTGGTTCCCAGTCGTGCCCTGTCCTGTGGGTGCGACCTGCCGGCCTCTAACCTCCGCCCGGGCACCCACCTTCCCAGCTCCCCTGCGGCCGGTGCAGCTGAGCCCCCCCTTCCCCTCTGGCCGCTCGCCCCTCCAGTTCCTCTCTGACTCTGTCCCCTGTCTGTCCCCGTCCCTGGGGGAGGGGCCCAGGGAGCCAGGCAGTGTCTGCCTGGCCTAGGGCCTCCCCTCCCCCATCCCCCCCTGTCCACTGTGGTGGCCACACTGCTCCCCGGGTGACTGGCTCTGCCGAATGGGCCTCACCCGCTGCTGGACAATGACCGCCCAGCCGCTCAGGGGACAGCGGGCGGCCGCAGGTTTTTTGGATGGGGCTCCGCACAGGGTCAGGGGTCCTCCTTAGGGTCTCAGAGCGGACAGGAAGCCGGCAGACACCGGGCGTGTGGATCTGAGCTTTGCCAGGGATGCTGTGTGTCCCTGGGCAAGTCGCAAGCCCTCTCTGGGCGGGGAGAGGAGCAGGTGGGAGAGGTGAGGTCTGAGGTCTCCATGTTGGGATCTCGGCTCTCCCTCAGGGGCGGGCACAACCCATCTGCCGCCCCCACCCCCACTTCCCTCCACCTGGGTTCTCACCTGTTTAGTCCCATCTGGGCCCCCCTGGAACCCACACAGGCAGAGGCAACAGAAAACAGGAATCCGCACCCTCTGCGGGCAGGGGGGGCCTTGCCCACGTCCTCCCAGGTGGTACCCGTGTGGTATCCGTGTGGTACCCGTGTGGCACTCGTGTGGTACCCGTGTGGCACCCGTGTGGTACCCGTGTGGTATCCGTGTGGTACCCGTGTGGCACTCGTGTGGTACCCGTGTGGCACCCGTGTGGTACCCGTGTGGTATCCGTGTGGTACCCGTGTGGCACTCGTGTGGTACCCGTGTGGCACCCGTGTGGTACCCGTGTGGTATCCGTGTGGTACCCGTGTGGCACTCGTGTGGTACCCGTGTGGCACCCGTGTGGTACCCGTGTGGTATCCGTGTGGTACCCGTGTGGCACTCGTGTGGTACCCGTGTGGCACCCGTGTGGTACCCGTGTGGTATCCGTGTGGTACCCGTGTGGCACTCGTGTGGTACCCGTGTGGCACCCGTGTGGTACCCGTGTGGTATCCGTGTGGTACCCGTGTGGCACTCGTGTGGTACCCGTGTGGCACCCGTGTGGTACCCGTGTGGTATCCGTGTGGTACCCGTGTGGCACTCGTGTGGTACCCGTGTGGCACCCGTGTGGTACCCGTGTGGTACCCGTGTGGCACCCGTGTGGCACTCGTGTGGTACCTGTGTGGTACCCGTGTGGTACCCGTGTGACACTCGTGTGGTACCCATGTGATACCCGTGTGGTCCCCGTGGGCTCCCAGGGCCGCCCCACCGTGATTTACGAGGCTCCCACCGCGTCTGCCTCGGAAAGCATCTGGGCTGGGCTTTGATGGTGGGTCTGGGAACCTCTCCCGGGAGTGATCCCAAAACCACACCGCACCGGCCAGGGGCACCGCACAGCGTTCCCACCGCGGCGCCGGGGACGCAGGGAGAGGCAGGCGGGCTGTCCACAGGCCCCGGTGCCCCAGCTGCTCGTGGGGACCACAGGAGGCACCCCGTTGTGCACTGAGGAGTTCACATGTGAAATGACACCAGCTGGGGTTTGTGTTAAAACTCACTCCTGGGCACTCGTGTGGCACCTGTGTGGTACCCGTGTGGTACCCGTGTGACACCCGTGTGGTATCTGTGTGGTACCCGTGTGATACCCGTGTGGTACCCGTGTGGTATCTGTGTGGTACCCGTGTGATACCCGTGTGGTACCCGTGTGGTATCTGTGTGGTACCCGTGTGATACCCGTGTGGTACCCGTGTGGTATCTGTGTGGTACCCGTGTGATACCCGTGTGGTACCCGTGTGGTATCTGTGTGGTACCCGTGTGATACCCGTGTGGTACCCGTGTGGTATCTGTGTGGTACCCGTGTGACACCCGTGTGGTACCCATGTGGTACCCGTGTGGCACCCGTGTGGTACCCGTGTGGTACCCGTGTGGCACCCGTGTGGTACCCGTGTGGTACCCGTGTGGCACCCGTGTGGTACCCGTGTGGTACCCGTGTGGCACCCGTGTGGTACCCGTGTGGTACCCGTGTGGCACCCGTGTGGTACCCGTGTGGTACCCGTGTGGCACCCGTGTGGTACCCGTGTGGTACCCGTGTGGCACCCGTGTGGTACCCGTGTGGTACCCGTGTGGCACCCGTGTGGTACCCGTGTGGTACCCGTGTGGCACCCGTGTGGTACCCGTGTGGTACCCGTGTGGCACCCGTGTGGTACCCGTGTGGTACCCGTGTGGCACCCGTGTGGTACCCGTGTGGTACCCGTGTGGCACCCGTGTGGTACCCGTGTGGTACCCGTGTGGCACCCGTGTGGTACCCGTGTGGTACCCGTGTGGCACCCGTGTGGTACCCGTGTGGTACCCGTGTGGCACCCGTGTGGTACCCGTGTGGTATCCGTGTGGTACCCGTGTGGCACTCGTGTGGTACCCGTGTGGCACCCGTGTGGCACTCGTGTGGTACCCATGTGATACCCGTGTGGCACTCGTGTGGTACCTGTGTGGCACCCGTGTGGCACCCGTGTGGCACTCGTGTGGTACCCATGTGATACCTGTGTGGTACCCGTGTGGTATTCGTGTGGTATCTGTGTGGCACCCGTGTGGTATCCGTGTGGCACCCGTGTGGTATCTGTGTGGCACCCGTGTGGTACCCGTGTGGTATCCGTGTGGCACCCGTGTGGCACTCGTGTGGTACCCATGTGATACCCGTGTGGTACCCGTGTGGTATCTGTGTGGTACCCGTGTGGCACCCTCCCTGGCTGCTTATGCCCCTTGGGCTCTAGGAAGGCCCTTCTCCCCGAAGCTTAAGCCTGGCTGATGGCAGAGCTGGGCTGAGGACCCGCTCACCCGTCCCGGGAGGGCCCTGGAGGGGTGGGGACCGTGTGCGTGGAATCTCCCCCCGGCTCACGGGCTGGGGCACCTGGGCCAGACCTGCTGACCCCACACCGGCCGCCAACAGGGTGGCCAGATGGCCGGGCGTGAACCCCCTCCGACCAGGGCCCTGGCTTCTCCCTGCACCCGATTCTCTGTGAGTGACAGACGCGGTGCCGTGATGGGGCAAGGACAGCACAGTGCTCAGCCACGCCTGCGAGTCCTGAGGTCCTGTCAGCTCATCATCGTCCTCACGGCCAGGCCGACCGGGGGAAGGCGGCCTCAGAGGGGCCTTGGGGTCCCCTCACCCTCTGCCAGATGCCTGTCCCTGCCCCTTGTCCCCCCCTGAGGGGGGTGGGGGCACCAGGTACTTAGGACTTTGCCCAGGACCAGGGCCCCTGACCAAGGGCACATCTAATCAGGGATCCAGCCCCACACAGGGGCCCCAGGGGAGGGAAATCGTTTGGGACGTGGCCGCTGCTCGCTGTGTGACGCTGGGCGGGTCGGGTGGCCTCTCTGGGCCTCACGTTCCACATCCCAGCTCCCCTGAGGGCTCCCCTGGGACCCTGCTGCCACGGGGAGGAAGCCCAGGCAGCCACATGGCGGCGCCACCTGGAGGTGTCCTGGCTACAGCCTGTGAGGCCGGGGGAGCAGGCTCCCAGGACTCTGAGCGTGGGCGTCAGCCAGACCACGGGGCTCACTGGCCACGCCCGTCCCGGGGAAACCGGTGAGGACGAGGCGGCCAGTGTTCCGGGCCCAGCCCAGTGCTGACCCTGGGAGGGCGTGCTGACCCTCGGGGAGGGACAAAGGCAGCTGGGGTCCCCTCACTCTCAGCCCCAAGGACGCAGGACCCCACCTCCACCCGGTGAAGGAGGCCCGGCTCTCCTTCCTCCCTCCTCCCTCCTCCCTCCTCTCTCCTTCCCTCCATCTTCCAAGGCTGCCTCCTCCTAGGACCTGAGCAGGAGGCGGGCCCTGGTGGCGGGTGGCCCGAGGGCTGCCTGCGGGGCAGCTGGGCTGCTTGAAGCCAGGGAAGGTGGGGCCTGGCTGTGTGTGGCCACCTTCCTCAGCCCCTGGGTGAGGGGTGTGGGGACAGACCTGGTCCGCCAGCTGCAGACCACAGTGCAGTCCCTGACTCCTGCCCCTGCTGCCCGGCCCGCGCTGGGCTCTCTGTCCTGGACCCTCCTGGGGGCAGCCCCTGCTCCCCCTCTAACGAGGAGCCCTCGCCTCGCCCTGGCCTGGTGCCCCCGCCCTTCCCTTCCCAGGGCTGTGTGATCAGGGTTCTGGGCACGGCTGCTGCGTCCCAGGGTTCCCGCGGGGCCCCTGGCCTGGAGGGCGACAGGGCCCAGCCACGCATCCGAGGGAATAGATGTGACCGCGCTCTGGCGGGAGGAGGGGCTGCGGGGCGGGGGTCCTTTAGTCTCCGTGTGGGAGGGTGACAAGCCCTCGATGGTGTGAATGGGCTGAATGTCCCAAATGGACACAAAGTGGTTAAAACAGCAACCTTTATAGAAAACTAGTGGCCCGGTGCACGGATTCGTGCACATTGAAAGGAAATTAATTAGAAGAAATATTTTAATACGCTATTCGCCCTTTCTCTATAATAGAAGTGTCAACCAAATTCATGATCGGCAATGACAGGTTGAAACACATTTGTGCGATTGGCGCCAGCAACCTAGCCTTTTATATTTATAGAATAAACTTGCTTAATTAGACCTGCTTTCTGATTTAGCTCAACTTTTTCCAGGCCAGTGAGGCACCCCAACTTCCCTTTCAGGTAATTGTCAGCAACACAGCAGTAAACATCAACGCAAAGCAGATTATTATTGTAGATCACGCAGGGAGAACCAAGAGTAAAATATTTAACTGCAGCCGTGTCTGACTATATTCTGTGCAGTGAGAAAACCTGAAGTCATTTTCAAGTTCCACCATTTCTTACTTCTGTTCAGTCGGGTCAAGTTTCTAAACTTTCTAAATCTCTGTTTTCTGGCTAGTGAAAAGAAAATAGGATTCTACCAAGTCTCCTATCTGCCTACTCCAGGACTTCTGTGAGGATCAAATGAGATGAGGCAGGGAAAACGCTTCACAGACGTTTGGTTACAGTGTGAAATGTTTGCACCTGCTATAGAGCAAGTCGTGTTCCTGGGCTGAAGAAACTGCAAGGAGGCTAGTCGCTAGGGAGAGGAAGCCGGGCGTTGCTACATGACATCATTACCCGGCGCCCGTTTCCAGGCTGGGCTGGGCTGTGGGCTGCATTTTGTGCCATGGGGTCTTGGCAGCATTGGCTGCGATTTGGTGGGGTGTCGCTCCAGGGTGGTGGTGGGGCCCACGTTCCACTTGGGGGAAGCTGAGTGTTGCTTTGTGGGCGCCAGGTCCGCAGGGCCTTTTCTCTCTGAGCGTCATGGCAACTCCTGCATTGAATGTCTGCCCCCTGGTAGTCAGTGTACGTCATAGCGACCGGTTGGACGGGCGGACACTTAGCATATTAACCTTTTATATATATATATAGATATTCTTTTCTAAAGCATAAGGGTCATGCAGCAGAATTCATTCTAAAGGAAGATTTTTAAATTCAAAGAGAGCAGACCAAGTCCTGCCTTCCAGCCAGATGCAATAGTGGGGGCAGGAGGCTACTCTCAGGGTAATTGTAAGAAATGCCAAATCTTTGGATAAAAACAGAAAAACAGGCGATTTCCTGACAGGCCTGGAAGATTAGTGTATTTGTAGGAAGACCAAACACTGTTACTACCCTAGCAACTCCAATTTACTGAGCAGCTACCATGTGCCAGGATTTGCCAAATCCCGTACTTAGCATCCTTACAATGATGCTTCACGGAAGGCCTGATTATCCCCTTAACTGACCAGGAAGCTCTGACTGGCAGGTGCCTCGGACAGGTGGCTGTCTGACCTGGTGCCCAGGCCTCCGCGCAGCAGACGCCTCTGAACCCGGAGTGACGAGAGCACAGCTCCCTGCAGGGGGCACGACCTCTCATGTCTTTCCAGGAGCCCCAGCCACACTTGCACCGTGTCTGACCCGTGTCGCGTGTCCAGTACATGACAAGGAATCGAACGTTTGGTGGCATCCATCCATTCACACACCAGAAGGTGGAAGAGGGGCTGTGTCCTTGAAATGGCCCCATGTGGCTGCAGTGCCCAGGCCACGGTCACTGTGAGGTGGACAGACTGTCCGGGATCTGCTGGGCTCCACGCGAGGACACGCGATCCACACACACTGGACTGCGTGCTGCACGCGGGAGCACTGGGCGTGTCGCCTGCACCGCGATGCCCTGGGTAGAACCGAACGAAGTGCCTGATTCTGACGATTGAACAGAGATGGATGACGTTTCTGTGTCCAGCCTGCTGCTCGGAGGCAGGTGGTGGCCAGGTGTGGGGTCTGCCGCCCACGGTCACTCGGGGGAGGTGTTCACTAGACCGGCCCAGCAGGGCTGCACCTGAGCGGGAGGCCAAGGGGGGGCGGTGGGGGGACCAGGGTGGCCCCTCGCCTGCAGGGCTGCCTTCACGGTAATGAAACGCCACCCAGGGCTGACCTCAGGCGGGGCCAGGCCCTGGTGAGGGTTATGGAGGAGGTAGACAACGCGGGAGGGCTTCCTGGCAGAGGCCCCGCCCGCGGGTAAGGGGAGCCCAGCCTGCGGCTGCAGCCGGGGAGCCCTCCATTTAGCAAGTGGGCAGGGCATCGGAATCCGCTGGAACTCCAGCTACAAACATGGGGAGAGAATGTGGGTCGGGCGAACTCGGGGTTCCTTGGGAGCCCTGGGCGTTTGGGGTGCAGAGCTGAGCGTCCAGTGCCCAGGAGGAGGGACAGGAGGCCACAGTGGCTCTTCCCCTCGTCCTGGGCCTGGGGCTCCTGGGCCGCAGGAGGCTGCCCTGTCCTGGAGGCCCCTCCGGACCCAGCCGCCCCGTGTGGCCCGGGGTGTGGATGGAGCTCGTGCGGCTGGGCTTCTGCCGGCT
>NW_005355029.1:673967-674492 GCF_000412655.1 Myotis brandtii | reverse complement strand
GAGCGAGGCCGGGGCAGGGGACGGACACAGGTTCAGTGAGCGAGGCCGGGGCAGGGGACGGACACAGGTTCAGCGAGCGAGGCCGGGGCCCGGGACGGACACAGGCCAGTGGGCTGGGACGAGGGCCCAGGAATAAACCCGCGCTCACTGCCGTGGAGTCTGTTGGGGCCAAGACCGTGCGGTGGGGGGTGGGGAGGACATATTCCCCACAAATGGTGCTGGGTCCCTGGCCCGGCCGGAGCACACGCTCATCTGTGTCCAGACCCAGGAACCTGAGCTCGGATGGAATCACCACCTAAATGTAAGTTACAACCAGAAAACTCTTCAGAGGAAGCGTAGGCGCTATCTTCACGGCGTTGGGTTCGACACCAGGAGCAGAGGCTGGTGAGCCCCCCATGTGGACGGCCCCCCCTCCCCGCTACGGATGGACACCCCAGAGCCTGCAGGGCGCAGGGCCGGGGGCTGTGGTGACGGGGCTGCAGCAGGTGCACCCGCAGGCCCCGTGGGGGCCTGTGCCCCAGCCTT
>NW_005355029.1:673421-673837 GCF_000412655.1 Myotis brandtii | reverse complement strand
TTCTCCCCAGCCCCGAGGGGCTGCTGGGGGCCGGCAGGGCCCAGCCATCGACTGCGCGCCCGCTCGGCTCAGGACTAATCTGGAATTTTAAGCACAACTAACGAGGGGAGGGGGCGGCAGAGCCTGCAAACGCGGTTTAGCACGAAACCCGGTGCAGGGCTCCCGGACGGCGCCGCTGTCGATAGAATGGATTCTCCCCGCGCTGCGGCCGCGCCAGTCATTACCGCGGAGCCTGCGACACGTTCCAGAGAATTCATTAGGGAAAGAAAACACTGAAATTTGAAGTTATTTGTAAACCAACAGGGGAAACATGCATCGTTTGGAGGAAGGAAATGTGTCGATTCCAGACGGAGGGACCGGCTCCTCAGTCAGGGGCCTGCCGCCGCGGAGAAGGCGCTGCGTGCGGTTTCCAGGAG
>NW_005355029.1:667551-669324 GCF_000412655.1 Myotis brandtii | reverse complement strand
TCCCTGGCTCAGACCCCCTCCGGGAGGCGGCAGAGCTGTGCACCGGGTCCCTGCCCCGGTTCCGTGTTAATTCTGTATTTATTTGAAAGTGGGACTGGAAGCGGCGTCAAAGTGAGGCTAAAGTAATTAGGGCTCCTGCTGATGGATCGCACGGGAGGGACGGAGGGTCATTTATTACCGAGTCACTTGCCGGAAAGGTTAGAGGCTGAGAAGTAATTATTTTTCCTCGCTCCCCCCACCCCATCCTCTTCGCAGCGGGGACCATGCCCCCCACTGCCCTGCCCCAGGGGCCTCAGAGCAGCTCACCCACCCCTCTCCTCTCTTGTTCCCTCCCTGGCTCAGGTCCCAGGAAGGGAACGCGCTAACTTGCTGTGGGCCCAGCCCTGTGCGGGCCAAGGGACCCCAAGGCAAAATAGCAGCGGCACAGCAGGTGCCAGGGCCCTGGGTGGGACACGCTGGCAGCCTGCAGGCTGGGGCGGGGGAGTGGGGCCGGAGAAGGGAATGACAGAGGCCAGGCTGTGGGGTGGGGGGACCTGTGACCCACCCACTCCCCTCACCTGATCCAAGTGGGTTTTCAAAAGCACAAGACTCCCCCCAAGCCTCCACACCTGCCCCAGCCCGGCCCAGCCCTGCACTGGCCTCCTGCTCCCTCCCGTGGCTGCACGGCTCACCTCTGGGCTGCCATGGCGATAGGAAGTGGCAGCAGCCAGGGGCTCAAACAGAAGACGGAATTTGCCTCCTAGAGCTGAGCCATCTGGGATGGATCTGGCTTCAGGCACGGCTTGATCCAGGGTTCACATGTTATCACCAGCATCCCGTCTGGACTCCGATTTTTCTGCAATGGCAGGTCTACCCTCAGGCTCCAGACAGTGCCTGAGGATTTCCATTTCCACCCAAGATAAAGTAACAAGGACTAGATTTCTCATCCCATCCAAAACAATTATTAAAAAAACAAAACAAATGTGATACGTCACATAAACAAACCGAGAGACAAAAATCACATAATCATATCAATCGATGCAGAAAAAGCATTTGACAAAATCCAACACCCTTTCTTGATAAAAACTCTCAGCAAAGTGGGAATAGAGGGATCTTACCTCAACATAATAAAAGCCATATATGACAAACCTACAGCCAACATCATACTCAGTGGGCAAAAACTAAATCCATTTCCCCTGCAAACAGGAACAAGACAGGGATGCCCACTCTCACCACTCCTGTTTGACATAGTACTGGAAGTATTAGCCATTACATTTAGACAAGAAGAAGAAATAAAAGGCATCCAAATTGGAAAAGAAGAAGTAAAACTGTCCTTATTCACAGATGACATGATATTGTACATAGAAAACCCCAAAGGCTCCATCAAAAAACTACTAGACCTAGTAAATGAATTTGGCAATGTAGTAGGATACAAAATTAACGCCCAGAAATCGATGGCATTTTTATACACCAATAATGAACTCACAGAAAGAGAAATGAAAAAAAAAATCCCATTTACCATCGCACCAAAAAACTTAAGATACGTAGGAGTAAACTTAACCAAGGAGATAAAGGACCTGTACTCAGAAAACTCCAGGACACTGAAAAAAGAGACAGAGGAAGACATAAACAAATGGAAGAACATCCCATGTTCATGGATTGGTAGAATCAACATCATTAAAATGTCCATACCACCCAAAGAAATCTATAGATTCAATGCAATACCTATTAAAATACCAATGGCATATTTCAAAGATCTAGAACAAACTCTCCAAAAATTCATCTGGAATAAAA
>NW_005355029.1:666802-667270 GCF_000412655.1 Myotis brandtii | reverse complement strand
AAAAAAATGAAACTAGATCACCAACTTACACCATACACAAAAACAAACTCAAAATGGCTAAAGGACTTGAATGTAAGATGGGAAACCATAAAAATCCTCTAAGACTCCATAGGCAGCAAAATTGCAGACATGTGTTGTAGCAATATCTTTACAGACACAGGTCCTAGGGCAGGAGAGACTAAGGAGAAAATAAACCAATGGGACTACATCAAAATAAAAAGCTTCTGCACAGCAAAAGAAACCATCAACAAAACAACAAGAAGCCCACTGCATGGAAGAACATATTTGCCAATGCTATCTCCAATAAGGGTTTAATCTCCAATATTTACAGGGAAATCATACAACTTAACAAAAGGAAGATAAACAATCCAATCAAAAAATGGGCAAAGGACCTAAATAGACACTTTTCGAAAGAGGACATTCAGAAAGCCAAGAGACACATGAAAACATGCTCAAAGTCACTAATCA
>NW_005355029.1:660893-664971 GCF_000412655.1 Myotis brandtii | reverse complement strand
GGGTTGGGGGGCGGGAGGGGGGGATAAGAGACCAACCGAAGGACTTGCATGCATGCATATAAGCATAACCAATGGACATAGACACTGGGGGGTAAGGGAGGCCAGGGGATTGTCAAGGGCGGGAAAAAAAGGAGACATATGTAATACTCTTTGTAATACTTTAAGCAATAAAACAATTTAAAAAAACAAAACAAAACAACAACAAACAAACAAACAAAACACTCTGCTGTCTCACACTCTTAGTGAGGTTATTAACAAGGGGTGGCATCTTCATTTTCCTTGGGCCCTGAGGATCACGTAGCGAATTCTGTGTGGAAAAGTCGCAAGAATGAAAATAGATGTTGCCTCCCACAGCTGGGCAAGAAGACACTTCAGTAACCGTCCAGCGGAAATGGACTGTAGGACCATCATGGCAGGTGATAGAGTGGCCCCGGGCTTCCTGGCCTCACACCGATGACACGACCCCGTGACCCTGCAGGCCGCCCGCTCAGAGGCTGGCCATCTCCACCCCGTGAACTGGTGCCAGACGGGGCAGGTGCCTGCGCGTGGATGGCTCTCCTCAGCTGTGTTTGTGTGAAGAAGCTGGCTGGCCCACTGAGTCACACCAGACCCTGACTGACGTCCCCATCGCCCTGGTGGCAGCCAGCCCACCGCCAGGAGCAGCCTCCGACGGAAACCGCCTGAGAGGGGGACTCCGGGCTGCGGGCGGTTGTAACACGGCGGCAGGTAATGACCGTCAGCAACTCCCAAATCCCAACCCCACCTGTGGGTTTTCACTTGCTCATCTGACTCCCAGCTTTAACATGTTAGGTCCGTGGTCGGCAAACTGGGGCTCGCAAGCCACATGCGGCTCTTTGGCCCCTTGAGTGTGGCTCTTCCTAAGCCTTAGGAGTGCCCTAATTAATTTAATAACAATGTACCTACCTATATAGTTTAAGTTTAAACCGTGGTCGGCAAACTGCGGCTCGCGAGCCACATGCGGCTCTTTGGCCCCTTGAGTGTGGCTCTTCCTAAGCCTTAGGAGTACCCTAATTAAGTTAATAACAGTGTACCTACCTATATAGTTTAAGTTTAAAAAATTTGGCTCTCAAAAGAAATTTCAATCGTTGTCCTGTTGCTATTTGGCTCTGTTGACTAATGAGTTTGCCGACCACTGATCTAGACGAGTCTCAACTGGGCTGACTGGGCCCTTCAAGTCTCCACCACGTATGTTCCACGCCAGTAGCCACCTCAGGAATGTCCTCGTGGAGATGACAGAAGCACAAGAGCAAGGCCTCTCGAGTTGTAGACTTAGAAGCACCGCACTTGCACTTCTGCTTCATTCTATTACCCAAAGCCAGGCACATGGTCAAGTCCGGAGACAGAGGCAGAGGACACTTCAAAGTGAAATGCCCAAGGGGGTGATGCAGAGAGGGTGAAAGATCATTCAGCCCATCAGCAAGACCTATCAATTCTGCCTTGGAAATACTCTCCACACCTGTCCAATACTCCTTCTATCTTATTGCTCCCACCTCTTCAGTTCACCATGATCTCTCTTACCTATCACCACCGGACTGTCCAAATCTTTCTTGTCCATTCCTTCTCAGACCATTCTCAATGCAGCAACGGGAATAAACTTAAAAAGAAAACCTGCTCTGACCACTCGTTGAATTAAGTCTGCCAAACGGTTTCCTATTGTTCTCAGGACAAAGTGAAAATCCTGACGAAATCCTGACGAAGGCCTGAATTGTTTTCAATTTTCAATTGAGGGATTATTTTAAAGCAAATAGATGAACCGGGTGAAAGGGAGAAAGAGAGTGAGGAGGGAGTGTGGGAAAGAGAGGCTTTGTCATGACTTCCACGTGAGGACAGCCTGGGACCCCTTTGTCCAACCTCATCTCCTTCCATCCTCTCTTTCACTTTACGGTTGGAACACATCCCAATTCCCCAACTTGTACACTATTTCAAGCCTCCGGGGTCTTCTGTGGTCTGCTCTGGAAGAACTGCAATAATAAATCAGAGATTAGGATGAGATAATAAGCAGTCAATATACCCATAGCTCTCCCAATATGCTCTCTTGATGTTCTCACCATCTTTTCATCTAGATAAACATGTGCACGTGGCTATGCTGGGTGAGGTGAGAGTAGGATACAGGTGTGACAACTCATCCGAGAGGTTTGTGAGCCTGAGTCTGAGATACAACGTTCAATTCGCTTTGCGGAGAAGAAATCTAAGAGGATGAGGTCAGAGGAATGGGATGGAAAACATACCCATGGTGCAACTTCTTCACTAAGTTAGGCAACCCGCTCTCTGGAAAAGGACTGTTAAGCCAAGACTTTCTTCAAGACCGAGGCTGAGCAGATGCCTTCTAGTCCACAGGGAGTTCTCCTGTGATTCCTTCAGAGTCTGAGAAGGCTTCTCAGGAGCCAGGCACACATCACCTTATTCCCTGTCTCTTCTCCCCAATTTTCTCAGGGGAATATTTCTGAATATTAGAGACATGGAAAGAAATGACATATTCTCCTTTTCTCTCTCCTCATGTAGGGATTTCACAATGTAACTCCAGGGGCCTTGTTAAATTCTTTCTGTCAGTGATCAACAAGAGGCAAATGTGAGTGCTTCAACCTCAACAAGTGGTCTTAGTTGAATCTACCAGAAAAAGCAGGTGATTGAAACTCTCTACTTTAGGCCCTAAAAAAAAGAGAGGAGAAGAGTGTAGATTGGTTTGGCTCAGTGGATAGTGCTTCGGCCCGGGGATTGAAGGGCCTGAGGTTCGAATGCAGCCAAGGACGAGAGAGAGAGAGAGAGAGAGAGAGAGAGAGAGAGAGAGACGGATGAGGGGGGAAAGGGAGGGAAGGAGGCGCAAGACACAAATTGAAACTTTGGACTTGGAAACTATGAGGTCTCACATGGAAAACACTCCAGGTGGCATTAAAGGCGATTCCGATACGTGGGAGAAGAAAAGATTCCTGAGCTCGAAGGCTAGTAACAGAAGCTGCCCAGACGAGAAACAGAACAGAAAATGTTTTGTCGTAAAAATGATCATTGGCGCTGGCTGCTGTGGCTCAGCTGGGTGAGTGTTGGCCCACGAACCAGGAGGTCACGGTTTGACGCCCAGTTGGGGCACATGCCCGGGTTTCGGGCTCGATCCCCAGTACGGGGTGTGCAGGAGGCAGCTGATCGATGATTCGTTCTCATCGTTGATGTTTCCACCCCTCTCTCCTTCTCCCTTCCTCTCTCTAAAAACGTAATTTTTTTAAAAAAAGACCATTGGCTGTCCGTGAGACAACTCCCAGTGGCTAACGCATGCGCGACTGGAGCTCCTGAAGGGAAGTGGGGAGAGACAAACTCTGGGAAGAAGTTTGGCTGAAAATTCACGAAATCAGGTGAAAACTATGAACTCATGGATAAAAGCTCAATCAAATGCAAGAAACAGGAACAAAACCGCAAGCTGCACCTCATAGTGAAGCTGCGTAGAAGCTGTGACAGAAAGTCTGAGAGCAGTCAGGGCAGAGGGATGTGCAGACAGGGCAGGGGCTCTCGCGGGGGGGGGGGGGGGGGGGGGGGGGGGGGGGCATCGGAAAAGCACGGAGAACCCGTCAACCTAGAATTCTGCACCCGGCACAGCACCCTTCCCGTCTGCCGACGGAACAAAGGTGTTTCCAGACCACAGACAGGAACTCAGCAGCAGCCCTGCCCCGGGGGAGAGGGTCGGACAGACAGAGTGACGCTGCGGCAGCGAGAAGCCGGGACTGCCCCCAGGTGGCGAGCAGGCGACGGTTTCCGCGTTCCCTGCGTCCATTTCAGTGACGGAGTGAACACAGGTGGGAACAGGCACTGGCGCCTCTAAGACGCGTGGAAGCGAACGGATTCCAAACCATCGCCAACACCCTCGCCCAGTGGTTCTCAACCTTGGCTGCACATCAGAGTCGCCTGGGAATCTTTTAAAATCCTGATTTCCGGGCCTCGTCCTCCGGAAATTCTGTTTCTTTGTTATGGGGCGGGGCCACAACATGAGTAACAAAGAAACAGAATTTCCCGAGGATGAGGCCCAGAAATCAGGATTTTAAAGATTCCCAGGTGATGCTAATGTGCAGCC
>NW_005355029.1:660133-660835 GCF_000412655.1 Myotis brandtii | reverse complement strand
GGTTCTCGTGCAAACGCCGCCCGAGCTGCGTGTCGGTGGCCTGGCTGCGAGGTCACAGCAGAGTGTGAGATGCCGCATCGAGGAGGGGGCGCAGGGGGGGGGGTCATGGCAGGGTTTCCTGTAGCTGCGTGTGAATTGACAATGACCTCAACATTAAAAGTTTAGTTACATAAAGGCAATTGGGAAAAGCCATGATGAACAAAACATCTAAGTTTGAAGTAAAGACGGATATGGACGAGGAAAACTGTCAGAGAGAGAGAGAGAGAGAGCAAGAGAGAGAGAGGGGGTGGTGTGAGAAAGAGAGGGTGTGTGTGTGTGTCTGTGTGAGAGAGAGGGGGGGTGTGGGGTGCCTCGCAGCAGACACGCAGGAGGGCCTGCACCCCCCCCCCCCCCCACTCAGGGCCCGGCTCCGGTGACATCCTCTGCGGCCGCACCTCCTGGTGGGAGGGAGGTTCTGGGGGGCAGATGGCCGAGCTGCTGGGCCTGGGCCCTGAGGGCGGTGGATCAGGGGGGCAGGAGGCTCCCCTCGGCGGCTTTGCTCACCTGCCCTCTTTCCGGTCTGTAGAATGGGCACGTGTATCACCGCCCCTCGCAGGCGCCTGTGGGAGCTGCTCCTGCTGGGCCAGGGCCTTTTCTGGGGGGACCCACCCCCCCGACCCACCCATGGCTGTGCGCACGGAGGCTCCTCCTGCCTGGAGCCCC
>NW_005355029.1:659550-659881 GCF_000412655.1 Myotis brandtii | reverse complement strand
CCCTCCATCTCACGCACCGCACCCAGCGGCCCTGTCTGTCTGTCTGTCTGTGCGGGCGCCTGCCCACCGTAGCTGGCGGGGCTGCAGAGCGCGCAGCTGTTTGCCGGGCTTGTCAGGAACCAAACGCGTCACTGTTTAACGATCGAGCCGCCTAATGAATATTGGGCCAGATATTTTCGAGGCCTGTTCCGACTGATTACTCGGAGAGCTGAGTGCGTCTCCCAATTACCCAGGCAATTAGGCGACTAATTAAACACTTACCCTCCGTTTCATAAACAGGCGCGCGCGGGTGGGAGCGGGAGCTGGCTGGGCGCCTGCCTGGTGCTGGGAG
>NW_005355029.1:655042-659444 GCF_000412655.1 Myotis brandtii | reverse complement strand
CCCTCTGCTGCTCCCAGGGGCAGGGCCAGCCGGCCAGCCTCTGGCCTCCCAGCCCCTCCGCCTGACCCGCGAGCCTGATTCCTCTGGAAGATCCACCGCCCAGGGCAGGTCTGGTGGCTTTTTGTTCTTTAAATATATTTTTATTGATTTCAGAGAGGGAGGGAGAGGGGGAGAGAGAGAGAATCATGGATTGGCTGCCTCCTGCACGCCCCACACCGGGGATGGAGCCCAAAATCCAGGCATGTGCCCTGACCGGGAACTGAACCGTGACCTCCCGGGTCATGGGTCGGCGCTCACCCGCTGATGGCTTTAAAGCATGCCCGGCCGTGCCTTCCGTCCATCTCTTCCGGGATCTGCGTCCACCTGCGGGAGAGGGGGCGCTCTCCCTCCGGGACGGACAGCGCGTGGACAGGAAGGCCCGGACCGCCAGCTGCAGGGACAGGCGCCCGTGCCCGCCCCGCCCCACAGACGGGCAACTTCGATCGACGGACGAGCCGTGCCTCCCAGCCTGGAGGCCCCGTCACCCTTGACCTCTCCCGCCTGTCTGTCCAGATTCCCTCTCCCTGTCAGGTCACCGCCACTGGACCCGGCCACCTGACCCTGCACGGCCTCACCTTCCCGCGTCACATCCGCAAAGACCTTTGTTCCTAACGCGGCCACGCTTGCAGGCAGCCGGGTGCAGACTCGCGTGTCTTTGGGGCACACGATTCGGCCCCCAACAGCCACCACTGCGCTGGGCACCCCGGGGCCCGGGCGTGCCCTCTCTGAGCCTCGGTTTCCCTCGCAAGGCTGAGGGGAGCAGGCCCTGGCCCCTTTCTGAGCTGCCAGGAGCCCTGAGCCCAGCCCGACTTCCCACTCAGCCTGGGTCCCCGCCAGCCTCTGCCCTCTTAGACCCGAGGTTAAGCCCTGAGGTAGCCTCGTGTCCAGCCTGGAAAACGTGACCGTCCTGCGCCTCTGCGGCCGAGCGAGCCTCAGGCCCTGGAGAGGCCGCCTAGGGGCCAGGGAACAGAGGGCTGGTCGAGCAGGGATCATCTCAGCCTCCTCCTCCAGGGAGAACACCTGGATTTCCTCCACGCCACCCTGACCCCTCCATCCCGTTCTCTGCCTGTGGGAGCGGTTCAGGCCTCTCACCCCGGCCTCCGGGGCCTCGGGACCACAGCCAGCACCCAGCCCCTTTGCTTTCCTGCGTCCAGGCTTTTTAAAATCACTGAGGCTTTGTTTTTATTGATGAGAGAGAGAGAGAGACATCCATCGGTTGCCTCCTGTATGTGCCCCGGCTGTGGATCGAACGTGCAGCCTTTTGGTGCACGGGGTGATGCTCCAACCACTGAGCCACCAGCCCGGCCAGGCCCTGCGTCCAGGCTTCTGCTCAGCCAGGCCACCTGCCCAGAGGCCTCTGCGAGCTGCCACAGAGGGTGCTCAGCCCCAGCGAGGAGCTCCCCGGTGTAAGTCTGGCACTGGGCGGCCGGCTGGGCACAAGGCCTCCTGGGACAGTCCGGCCCGGAGCCTGCCTCGGCCTGATTCCTGGCTTGCCCCATCTTCCCCTTCTGGGACTGGGGGCTCCTGGGGCTGTGGTCAGGGCTTGCCCACAGGCCGGGGAGCCAGGAACCCGAGACTGGCCCCGATTCCCGTGTACCCCCCGGGCCCGAGCCCCGCTCTGCCCGCCCGCCCAGCCCTGGGCCTCGGAGGGAAGCCCAGCCAGACAAAGGCCCTGTGTCGGCCCAGCTGGCGAGGCCGTATTTCTGGCGGCCGGGAGTTTAGGAAAACAGGGCCGTGGGTCCAGGGTGCGCGGGCGGCGGGGAAGCCGGAGCTAATTAAATCTGCCGGCGGCCACAGAGGCCGATTGTGCGGGAGAGGATGTTAATGCGCATTTTAAATATTTATTGTGACTGAGGTAGGTTATGAAAACAGACAGGCCTCCTTTCAACACGCCCTGCGTCAGATTTAGGGCTTGTCTGGCCGCTGAGTGATTTCCCAGCAGCCGGCGAGGCCGGAGCCCATCCATTATGTCCCCAGGGGCCGTGATGTTGAAAGATTAGCCGGCAGATTTACGGCTGGCGGCGCGAGGGGGCCGCGCACACCTGTCGGGGCTCGTGGACGAGGTGCCCTGGACGAGGGTGCGGTGGGCAGCTCTGGGCCGAGGAATGTCCAGGCGCCAGCTGTCCTGAGCCCTGGTGACGGCATCGAAGGCCCCACGCCCGCCCTCTACGCACGTCACAGCCAGGCTGGGGGCTCCATCTCCTCACCCAGAACATGGGGCAGGGCAACACGAGGTACAGTTGGCGGGAGTAACGTAAGAAGGGAAATGACGTAGGTTTGTCGGTTTCTGTGGGTGGATGCCCCACCCGGCAGTTTCAAGCTGCCCGCTCCGGTCACCAGAGGTCGAACACAGAGCCCTAAACAATTGACCCTTTGAACTAGCGCAGCCGTGGGCTTGGCACACAGGCCTGGGGCCCAGGGTCTGGCACTGCCTTCCTGGCTTCCTGTCCTCCTGCTGTGATCAGAGGCCCTGGATCACTCTGCTCCGAGTGAGGATGAGGGGCTGGGGGTGCAGAGCCCGGGGCCCAGGAGCAGAGGGGAGTCAGGCAGGAAGGGTGGGCTGGGCCTCTGGGCAAGTGTGGGTGTCTGCTGTAATTGGAGCCACACGGGGGAGGGGGACTGGGAGGGGCAGCTGGATTCTGGGAGGACTTGGGGGCTGGGGATGACCAGCTGGGCCCTCCCACTTGCTGGTCATCCTTTTGGGAGGGGTCTCTGGGGACAAAACCTGCACCTGCCCCAGTGCCATGCTCAGCTGGGCAGGCCCCGGGGACACTGCTGAGGTCCATGTGTCCACTCCAACCTGCAGAGCAGGAATCCTCTCTCAGACCTCCTGCTTGCATGCCCCCAGTGACGGGCAGCTCACTACCTCACAGGCAGCTTCAGCCCGCCCCACTTCACTGATCGGTCCAAAGGGAGCCAGGGGGGACTCAGCCCATGTGGGCAGCACTGAAGCTGACGAGGCAGGGGAGCCCCTTCCTGTACCCCCACCTGTGGCCTCAGTCCTGTCCTCCTGAGCCAGGGTCTCTGTCAAGTCCCCTCACATCCCACCCACAGTCCCCAACCTCCCTGTACCCCAGCCACTCACTGATACCCCACCTGCCAGGCTGGCTCCAGGCTGCCTCTGGGCTCATGGGGACAATTCTCAGAGTTGGGGGTAACCGGTGCTGCCCTCGGTGCTCACTGGTGGGCCCCTCCTGTGTGCTGACACCCCTGCTCACGGCTCTCTGGGTGCTCCCTCCAGACCAGGGCGCTGGGTCTGCAGTCCGCTGGGCGGACCCCGCGGCTGGCCTCCCAGACAGACACGCATGTGCCCGGCCGCCTATTAGGACCAGCGGCCCATCGATCGCCTTGTTAGCGGAGCTCGGAGGGAGCGAGCAGGTGGTGCGGCCGGCCGTGGGGACGCGTGGATGGCTCCCCGCCTTGAGGATCGATGGCCCCCCACAGGCTGAGGGGAGAGCAGGGGCTCCCTGAGGCTCGGCCCGGGGGAGGCATCCCCCAGGCCCCCTGACCCAGGCCAGCCCGGACCCCACCCGTGCCAGGGCCCCGTGCAGCCCCGAGGGCCCCTGTGGGCACTGGGCGAGGCCGAGCCGTCTCAGCCGGGCAGAGCGGCATGAAGGGCTTCGCTGCTCCTAATCCTTAGAAAAATAGCAAACCCGGCTCGAAGCTTCCAACGTGCAAACACTCCTCGCGTGAAGCTCTGAGGATGGGGTGAGCCTGCCCCACCTCCTCGGGCGGGAAGGGCTCTTGCGGGGTGGGGGGGTCCCCACAGCTCAGGCACAGCCCGCCAGGCTGTGGGCAGGGGCGCAGGGCCCATCTGACGTCCACCCAGGCAGTGCTGGGCCCTGTCCGTCTGGCCGGCTTCGAGCACAGTCCAGGTCACCCCAGCAGGGCTGGGGGCGTGGTCTCCCCAGGCCCCCCCCGACCTTGGTTTTACAGCGCATCATCGGATCACTGAGCAGTGATGTGAGGCTACAGCCCAGGTGCAGTTGGCAAGAGCACTCAGTCCCTCAAGAGGGGGTAGAGGTGGGGGCTGAGGAGGTCCCCGCCTCCCGGGGGAAGCGCCCCACCTCCCCGGGTCCCGAGACTATAGACCAGGCCTCCTGCGCACCCGGTTTCCCTGGAGACCGGAGGCGACCTCAGCGGCAAGGCGAGGCTCCTGGGCCCCGACCCCAGACACAGGGGCCGGCCGCGAGCAGACCGCCCCGTCTTTCCCACAACCTCCCCGGCGTTGGGTGTTTGCTCCAAAACCAATCGATTTCTCGCCGCCGCCGCCCAACAGGGTCTCCTGATGTGGCCGCCAGGGTTACAAACAGCCGGTGTCTCCCAGGCTGCCCTGCTCTGGCCGGCCCAGCCCCAGCCCCAG
>NW_005355029.1:647924-648266 GCF_000412655.1 Myotis brandtii | reverse complement strand
ATTCCCGGGTCGGCGTACCCGCCCGCCGCCGGTCCGTCAGCCAGATGGTCGCTGCAGCAGGGGAGAGCGCCTGACACACCATTTCAAACCGATTTCACGGCGGCCCCCGGAGAGCCCTGAGAGCTCCTGACAATCCGATCTGTCGTGAATAAATGTGACAAAATTGCCAATTACGGGAGAGGGGCTTTAATGTCGCGGGCCGGGCGGCCGTGCCGTGCACTCGGGGTTGACACAACCGGGGAGACAGCCCAGTGGACCGAGAGCACCGAGGCCAGATGAAGGGGAGCTGGGCCGGGGCCAGACGCTGCACCAGCAGGCACAGGGGGAGGGGGTGGGGAGAGA
>NW_005355029.1:646422-647880 GCF_000412655.1 Myotis brandtii | reverse complement strand
CCCCGTGCACGCCTGGCCCTCAGCTGAGAGCCCCCGCCAGCCTGGCTCGGGTGGCGGTCTCCTGGCTGGCAGCTCCCAGGACACGGTTCAGAACATCACCCCCTGCCCGTGTCCCAGCGGAGCCCAGAGAAGGGCAGGGCCACCCCCCCCCAGCAGCACACGTTTTAGAACATCACCCCCTGCCCGTGTCCCAGCGGAGCCCAGAGAGGCCCCCCCCCAGCAGCACACGTTTTAGAACATCACCCCCTGCCTGTGTCCCAGCGGAGCCCAGAGAAGGGCAGGGCCACCCCCCCCCAGCAGCACACGTTTTAGAACATCACCCCCTGCCCGTGTCCCAGCGGAGCCCAGAGAGGCCCCCCCCCAGCAGCACACGTTTTACCCCCCCCCCCCACACAGCAGCAGGGGAGCAGAACTCAGAGGTACGAGGCTCCCCACCCGCCACGGGCCACCCAGGCCCCAGACCAGGCCCCTGAGCCCAGACCGGCCTGGCCGCCTGCCAAGGCTCCGGCTGCCACCGTGAGACGTGCACCAGGCTTGTCAGGTGGGTAAGACAGACGCGAGACCACTCATGGCCACGCGGAGTCACCGGGTGGGTGGGTCAGGAGGTGAGGAGCTGTGGGCGTGGCCCTGAGCCTTCGCTGTGGTTTTCAGGGTGCAGCAGGCTTAGATGTTTGAAGAACTTGGGCTGTAGGGTGGTCTCCAGTTGCCCGGTCCCTGGCGTGGGTGGTGGGGGCAGGTAGGGCTGCCCGGGGAGTGGGAGAGCCTGAGGGAGGGGCTGGGCTGCTCACGGGGGCGCTGCTGGCTCAGGGATTAGCTGGCCCTGGGGGGTGGTTCCTTCCCGGCCAGCAGGGCCCCAAGATGTCAGTGCATCAAAAGATACAGAAAATAGACACACCCGGCACACCCACTCCTCCAGGCCCAGCCTCCCTGTGCAGCAGGGACGGGGGGAGGGGCCCAGCTGTCTGCCAACGCCTGGCTCCCTTTGCTGCCGGCCTGGCTGCACCTGTGGGTCAGCTCTGCCCAGCGGGCTCTCCTCTCCCTCTGCTGGGGGGCGAGCAGGTGTAGACCCCTGACCTCCGCCCACGCACTGCAGCCTCGTGGACGTGGGTTAAAACATCAGCCCTGCCCTTTACCAGGTCAATGACCACGACAGGACACCAGGGGTCCTCAAACTACGGCCCGGGGGCCACATGCAAATACAAATATTGTATTTGTTCCCGTTTTGTTTTTTTACTTCAAAATAAGATATGTGCAGTGTGCATAGGAGTTTGTTCATAGTTTTTTTTTAAACTATAGTCCGGCCCTCCAACGGTCTGAGGGACAGTGAACTGGCCCCCTGTTTAAAAAGTTTGAGGACCCCTGACCTAGAGCATTAAAATTCTATCTAAAAATTATTTTACCTTAAGATAGAAAATCCAGTAAAATAAAATGCTTTCACCGCCCCCCCCCCCCCGCACC
>NW_005355029.1:643059-645960 GCF_000412655.1 Myotis brandtii | reverse complement strand
CCACCATCACCATCATCACCACCATCACCATCACCACCATCATCATCACCATCACCATCACCACCATCACCATCACCATCACCACCATCACCATCACCATCACCACCATCACCATCACCATCACCACCATCACCATCACCATCACCACCATCACCATCACCATCACCACCATCACCATCACCATCACCACCATCACCATCACCATCACCACCATCACCATCACCATCACCACCATCACCATCACCATCACCACCATCACCACCACCATCACCACCACCATCACCACCATCATATTCCTGGTGTCATTCCCATCCCCTCCTTCCTCCCGAGCTCCTGAGCTCCCTGATGGACAAACAACTTCCTCCCATTCTTGTGGGCCCTGTGGCTCTGGAACAGGCTCAGGCCACATGGGGAGGCCCCGGCTCTGCACCAGGTCGACCAGGCTCTGGACAGGGTGCAGGTGGCGGACGACAGGCCTGGGAGAGCCAATCCCGTGCTCACCCCCCAACCGCAGGCCTCCAGAGAAATCACGTGAGGTCTCTGAGCCTCCCTGAGCCCTCCCGGTGACGGGGGGACTCCACCCTCAGGGTCCTTGGGCACACGCTCCTCCCCCGGGGTGGCCCTGCTGAGGCACTGCCTCCAGGAGGTGGCATCCCCGCCCCCCGTACTCCTCGGCCTGCCCACCTCCTGCCCAATCACAGGCCTGAGAGTGGAAAACCCAGAAAAGCTCAGAGGAAACAAAACTTATCCATCATCCCACCACCTGGCAACAAACCCTGTTTGTGAAGTGTTTTAAACGACTACAGTGATAACATGACTTTATGAAAAGTCGGAAAACGGAAGCAAACAGGCCCTGTCGGCCTCTCCGCCGCCCGCCCCAGCCGCTCCTGGCTTCTCACAGCCCCACGCCCGTAGGCACCCTGACTCCACACGCCCCCTCCCCCTCCACATCAGTGGGGGTGTGGCTGCGTGTTACCCCCCTCTCCTAACCATTAAATGTTTTTGTTAATCCTCACCCGAGGATATTTTCCCCATCGATTTTTTTTTAGAGGAAGAGAGAGAGGGAGAGAGAAAAACACTGATATGAGAGACACATCAATTGGATGCCTCCCGCACATGCCCCACGGGGGCCTGGGGATCGAACCACGACCCTGTGGTACACAGGCGTTTCTCTCTCATCGATGTTTCTAACTCTCTATCTCTCTCCCTTCCTCTCTGTAAAAAATCAATAAAATATATTTAAAAAAAAAAGTTTGAGGACCCCTGGGATAGTCCCTACCACCCACAGCTTATCTGAAACACTGAGCACAGCGTCCAGTGCATAGAAAGCACTGATTAAATTATAATTATATTCACCATGACCACTACCACATCTGCCCGCGGGCCGTAGTTTGCCCACGGCTGCTAACCACTGAGCACACGGGCCAGGCCTAATGGTCACTAGTGATTTGCTGAACTGCACCCTGGCTGTTAGACATTTCAGCCGCTTCCAGTTTTCTTGTCATTAAAAACGGTATTGCCGAGTGCCCCCGGGCTAAGCCTCTCCCCGTATTTTGGATAATTTCCTTAGAAGAGCTTCCCGGGCAAAGGTGCCGAGCATGCTCACTGTGCTTTGTTCATGCTGCCAAAGTACTTTCTGGGGCTGCCTGCCCCCTGGCCATGGGGACCCGTCTCGCATCGCCTCCATGAACTGGGACTCCTAGCGCAAGGGTTTATCTGCTACGTAGGGTGTACCTCCTCCCCCCAATGTCAGGGTCCAACCCTTCCACGGGGCCCCATCAGACACCGCCCGGCTCACTTGGACTCTATGTGCTTGGATCAAACAGAGACCAAAACAGTCCAGGGTTTGGGTTTCATGGTGAAGCTGTAGAGGGCATCGGTGGTGTCTGTGTGCTGACCGAGACGGGTGGATGGATGGGTGGGTGAATGGGTGGGTGAGTGGATGATGGATGGATGGATGGGCGGATGGGTAGGTGGGTGGGTGGATAGATGAGTGGGTGGGTGTGTGGGTGGATTGGTGTATGGATGCGGGTCACGCGCTGGTTCTACCTTCCGCTTCTGAGGCCCCTGCACGCTGCGCGGCACCATCTCACCTTCCCGCCAACAGGGCCCGGGCTCCCCGCTTCCCCGCCTCCTCGCTGGCAGCTGCGGCTGTTCGTCTTCACACAACAGGAGGCGCCCTAATGGGGGGGGTCCCCTCTGGTCTTAAAACAGCACATTTCTTAGCGGGAACCCGTGGCCCCTGCTTGGTGGATGCTGAGCCGCTGGCCTGCTCCGCCCACCAGACAGGAGCGGGGCGTGATCACAGACTCCCGGACTCGCCCCGCCCGTGTGGCTCAGGTGGTTGGGTGTCGTCTTGGGCACCAAAAGGTTGCTGGTTCGATTCCCGTGGCCGGTGGAGGCTCAATCCCCAGTAGGTGGCGTGCAGAAGGCAGCAGAATGATGTTCCGTTCTCGCATCCATGTTTCTCTCTCACTCCCTCTCCCTTCCTCTCTCTTTAAAAATAAAAAACAAACAAACCTACTGTAGTGACTTTGCTCAGCCACTGAGATGTGGGGTGTCTGAACAGCAGCACCTGTCCCTCATCCATGTGCTGGGACACCTGGCGCACGGGCACAGCAATCACATGTACCTGCATGCCCGCTCAGACCACACCTGTCCCCGCTCAGACCACACCTGTCCGTGCTCAGACCACACCTGTCCGTGCTCAGACCACACCTGTCCGTGCTCAGACCACACCTGTCCGTGCTCAGACCACACCTGTCCGTGCTCAGACCACACCTGTCCGTGCTCAGACCACACCTGTCCGTGCTCAGACCACACCTGTCCGTGCTCAGACCACACCTGTCCGTGCTCAGACCACACCTGTCCGTGCTCAGACCACACCTGTCCGTGCTCAGA
>NW_005355029.1:632176-634017 GCF_000412655.1 Myotis brandtii | reverse complement strand
TGGGTAAGTGGGTGGGTGGGTGGAAGGGAGGGGGGAGGCAGGGAGGATGGACCTCGCACTGCACTTAGCTGTCACCCGTGCTTAGCTGCCTTCATCCTGGGACAGCTCCTCGTCTGGTCTTTCGCTGACACTGCTGGCCAGTTATGTCGCCCTCACCCTCACCTTGGCTCTGTGAGCTTCCTGGTGACCAGGTGACTTGGGCAGGAACATCATGGAGGCGACGCTGTGTCTTCCCAGGGCCCCACCAGGGGAGCTCGGACATCTGTGGAACTTGGCCATTTGCTGATGCCTGTTGGGTTTCTCCCTTTTTCTCTTTTTAATTAATAAGTATTTTTGGCCTTAGAAGGAAGGACACCTGACCCCGCTCCCAGGTGGCCGGGCCTCGAGGACACTGCTCGGTGGGATCAGCCGGACGCAGGAGGACCTGGGGGAGCCACGCTCACACACAGGAAGTGGAGGGCGGGCCAGGGCGGGCGGGGAGTGTTTCACGGGGCAGAGCCTCAGTTTGGGAAGATGGAAGGTTCTGGGGGTGATGGTGGGGATGGTACAGTGTGACTGTCCTTAATGCCACCGAACTGCACAATTAAAACGATTACGATGGTAAATGTTATGTGTACTTTATCTCCGAGGAGCAAAAAAATATTAAAACGTACTTGGGAGGTCCAGCCGGCGGGGCTCAGTGGTTGCACAACGACCTATGAACCAGGAGGTCACGGTTCGACTCCCGGCCGGGGCACATGGATGGGTTGTGGGCTCGATCCCTGGGAGGCAGCCAATCAGTGATGCCCTCTCATCACTGGTGTTTGTATCTCTCCTTCCTTCCTCTCTGAAATCAGTGACAATATCCATCTTTTAAAAAGTGTCTGGGGGGGTCCGTGGACCCTGGATTCCTGCCCTTCACCTCCTGCCCACTGACTGGCACCGGCGCTGCCTCTCACCCAGCTCTGCCTTCGAGGCAGCACCAGGCCAGCCTGAGTTCAGGGAGCCCAGCTGCCGCACCCCCAGGACCAGCGGTGATGGCCCCACAGGAGCCAGGACAGGACACCCAGCAACGGGGGGCGCCCTCCGGGTCCTGGGACCTCCGCACTCTGCCCCTCAGCAGCTCCCGCAGTGCAGCGGGAGTGGTTCCGCGTGTTCTCTGTAGGTATTGCTGCTCTGGGCTTGGCCTGGGGCTGCAATATCATCTCGCTGGGGAGGGCTGTGCCTGAGGACCTCTGGACCCCACCCACAGCGGCTTCCTCACCCCCCTGCTCTGGACATGGCCACCTGGGGGGCCACAGCCTGGGCCCCACCCCGTTACCAGCTTAAGACCTGGAGGCCTGGCCCTTTGAGGGGCCGCTCTCTCCCCACCGTGTCTCTGAGCCTCCCCTGCTTCCCCGGCTCCGTCTCACGCCTCCCGGCCTCCGAACGAAGCGGGGGCCATTTATCACCCCGATGAGCGCTGTCCTGCCGGGGCCGAGGCCCAGGTGATGAAAGGGCCAGGGCCCGGGCCCCGCCCCACGGGCCACCGACCTCTCGGGCCGGCCAGCGTGAAACTGCTTCTGTGACAAGCGTGACAACCACAACACACCTTGAATTCTCATCTTGGCGGCCGGCCTGGCCGGGCCACTCTGCTCCCAGCCGCCCGGGGGAGGAGTGGGAGTGAGCTGGTGGCAGAGCCCAAACAACTGGCTTGGATCCTGCGGGTCCTCCTTCCTGCTGCCCAGCCACCCCACCTTCCGTGGGAGGGTCCCCCTGGGGTGACGGGAGGCCCCAGCATTCCCGCCTGGAGGCACGGGGTGCCCAGGGTCGCACCCAGCGTGCAGGCAGCAGCACCAGGGCCCCGGCCCCCCCAGGCAGGG
>NW_005355029.1:630358-631794 GCF_000412655.1 Myotis brandtii | reverse complement strand
CCCCGACCCCCAGGCTGCGGCCTGGCCACAGGATGGGGTGGGGACCTGCAGGGGCCCTTGGGGCAGGCCGGGCAGGGGCCAGCCTTGGCTCCACTGAGACCAGCTTCCTGTGTGACCACCTGGAAAACGAGGTGTGGCCTGTGGTGGGCCGTTCAAACAAGCACCTGCAGCCACTGGGGTTTGGTTCCCGAGGGCCCCCCATTGTCTGAGACCTGGGCACCCCCTCCCCTGGGCCTCAGCCTCTCGCCTGTAAAGTGGGGTGAGGAGTCCTGTCTGGGCCTCTGGGAAGCAGGGAGACCGCGAGCTCCAGGGGCTGCCCAGGCCTGGGGGTGTCCACCCCACACGACCCGATTCCCACCAGGCTCCGGAGCCCATCTCCATGCCAACGGTCACCTGACCTGTGCAGTGCCCCCCCCACCCCCGCCCAGCCCCTCCTCAGCCGTCTGGGCTTCTCTGTCCTGAGGCCTCCCGCCCCCCTGCTGGGCTCGGAAGAAACCGCTGTGTGTTTTTTGGGGGGTGCTAATCTGCTGGAACAGGGGCCTCACGACCAGCCTGGGGGCTGCCGGTTCTCAGAGCAGCCAGAGGTCAGGGGTCAGCAAGGTGAGGACAGGGAGGGCGCTGGGCCTTGCAGGGGCTGTGCGGGGGGCCACTGGGCACCCCACCTCCCAGGCGGCTCCAGGCTGAGCTCTGCCTGCTTCCTCCTCTCCAGCACAGCCTGCACCCTTCCCAGGACGGCCGCTCAGCCCCAGCCAGCAGCTGTCCCCACCCTCTGAAGGAGACAGTCAGGGGCACCTCACCCGGGTGGGGCATCTCGGGGTCCCCACCTGCCTGCCCACAGGCCCACCGTTCCACTTCCTGTCTGAGTCCGCAGGGCCTCCGCCCACCGGCACAGGCCTGGGGAGGCCCCCGGGGTGCTCAGCCGTCTGTGGGTTCGCGTCTACAAGACGGGTCTCTGAAAAGCTGCACAGAAGGGGGCATCCACCAGCCCCCCCAGAGGCAGGGCTCTGCCAGCATCCGGGCCACAGGTGTGGGCAGAGGCTGCTGAGTCCGGCGGAAGCCCTGCCCCTCGGCCCCTCCACCTGGCCCAGGCCCCAGCCCCTCCGTTGCCTCCACAGAACGGAGCCGAGAGGACACGGTGCCCACCCCCCACTGCAGCCGGCAGCTCCCACGCCTCCCCCCTCCCCTGGGTCAGCCAGCTGGACCCACCCCATCGCCAGGGTCCGGAGCGGAGGGGGAGGAAGGCTCCCGGCAGACGGCATCTCTTGCCCAGTGTCACACCTGCCATGACGCGAGGAAGCCCAACAGCCCCTGGGCTCCTGCCCTGAGGGAGGGGAGGGTCCGAGCAGCTCCCTGGAGTGGGAAGGGGCCCCCAGCAGGGTGCTCAGCAGGGCGAAGGCCACGGGGGTGCTGGGGGGGACCCAGGGTCAGTCCCAGCC
>NW_005355029.1:629945-630192 GCF_000412655.1 Myotis brandtii | reverse complement strand
GCTCCAGGCCCCGGGGGCCTCTGCCCCCGTCCTCCGGCCTCTGCTTGGGGGTGGTTCCTTCCAGCCCCCAGAGCCTGGATGGCATGTCGACAGCGGCTGGGTCCAACCGGACTGATGAGCACCAGGTGGAGTGCCCACCCGGCCACCCGTGTGCCTCCTCCCTCCCTCCCCGCGGCCGGTTCCACATCAGCACAGGCGGGTGGACCCCCCGACCCAGCTCTTGTGCCAGACGGGGTGCTCCGCCCGC
>NW_005355029.1:628060-629373 GCF_000412655.1 Myotis brandtii | reverse complement strand
CCCCAGGGCCTCAGCCCAGGACAGCCGCTCGAGGCTGCAGAGCACGCCTGGCCCCGCTGTGGGCCCAGCTGCTTGGACTGAGCCTCAGTTACCTCCTCTGTGAAATGGGGAGAGAACGGCACCTGCCTGTGGGCTCCCCCCCAAGCCCTCACCCTGCGACAGACGCTCCCAGCACAGGAATCACAGGCTCCTCTACGGCCCCAGACCCGCTCCGGACACGCCCTGCCAGCGTCCTCCACGCCCGCTGCTTCCCCGCAGACATTCGCCCTTTGACACTGCTGCTCAGAGCCCCCAGCAGCCCGGGGGGGAAGGTGCCCCCCAGCAGCCCGGGAGGCGATGGTGCCCGGAGCCTAGGTGGTGGGCGGCCCCTCCCGCAGCTGGATCCCTGCCTGACGCAGTTTCAGGCCCAGCCACTTCCTCCTGCGTTTCCACACCCCTGGCCGCCGCCACCGCTGGGAGGTTTTGCATCAGCTTCCGGGGAGGACGCGGGTCTGGCTCGCGGAGAATGGGCCGGTGACGGCTAATTGATTTTACAGCGGTACCGAAGGACAGACAATGAAAGTGCCATCAATTTAATCCACTATTTAATGGTTCCAATTTAGCCTCTGTAAATGCTCACTAAACTAATTTCTCTGGGTTCAGCAATCTGAAAAGCTATCATATCTCTAATCTCCTCCAATATATTCATCTGGAAAAGGGAATTTAGCCAATTCTGATGTGCGGAGATGATCTGTTAGCACAGTGTAAATGTTTATAACACGGCAATCGGGTTCGTTTATAAGGATATGAAAAGTTTTATTGGGGAGGGCGCTGGAGTGGAACCGGCGGATAATAGGCAGTTACCCAGCAGGCCCCGGGCGCCCGGGAGCGGGCAGGCATGCAGAAAAAGACTCGGATTTGCTCTAATCCCAAATTGTGTGCTCAAGTTCGGCCCAGCACACAATGCGCCTGGAACTTGGCTGCACAAAGGCCTCCACGCCGCACCCCGACCCTCCCGTCAGCGCCGTGCGCCCCCAAACAAAGGCTGCGGCCAGTGGTGGCCATGGGGGGCCTAGGTCCCCACTGCGGTCTCCCCAGCAGACTCCGGAGCCCAGGCTGCCGGAGGTCTGGCCTCTCCTCTGACCGTGTGGCCGGCGGCTGTCCCCGGCAGGGCGGTCGGGTGGGATTTATTAGGAGCAGAGAGGGGACCAGCTGTGCGCCATCTTCTCCGAGGCTGAGCGGAGGAAGCAGCTTAAATTACCGGGCAGGCGAGTGGGGTTTAGGTTCCACACAAAGGGTTTCCTCCCAAGGAGGGGCGGGGGGCCCGTCCCCCG
>NW_005355029.1:626333-627066 GCF_000412655.1 Myotis brandtii | reverse complement strand
GGGATGGCCGTGTGGGGGAGGAGGGGCTGGCTGCTGACTAGGGCTCTTCCCACCATCCCCCACTCCCAGGTGGGGCAGCCTCAGCTGTGTGCCAAGACCTGGGCCAAGGCCGGCCTGGGGGGGAGGTGGGGCTCCTGGAACCCTCCTGCCCAGGCTCCTGGCTGGGCTGGGGTGCCCCATGGGGGGGCAAGGTCACTCCATTGGGGCAGCACCCCCCCCCCGTGCAGGGTGCCAGGGAAAGGTGCCCCCTCTCCAACCCACACACTCCCGGGCTGCCTGCCGTGTGGGGCTGCCTCAACTCAGAAGGCAGGGTCCACGGCTGCCCAGGGCACATCTGAGCCCTGCCACCCCCAGCAACACACAGGTGTACCTATGTTCACACAGACACAGACACACACCCCAGACCCCAGACCCCACACCCACAGCGCAGGCACACCCCACACCCCACACCCCTCACCCACAGCGCAGGCACATCCCACACCCCACACCCCATAGCGTAGGCACACCCCACACCTCACATCCCTCTCCCATAGCTGCCCTGGATCATTTCTCCAGGCCAAGAACTCAGACTGACATCAAGGGCTCTCCCCAGAGGCAGGAACTCAGGTTCCAATCAGAAGTCATGCAGGGTTGACGGAGACTCCACTTCCATATTCCACAGTCAGGGGAGGCAGCTGTCCTGGGAGGGGCATGATGAAGGAGCTCATTTTCGCTAAAGTGTGAATGACTGCCT
>NW_005355029.1:625661-626306 GCF_000412655.1 Myotis brandtii | reverse complement strand
AGGACACAGGGGCTGGGGTCTCGGGTGGGGGGCGGGGAGCTCTGCAGGCCTGCACTGACCTGGCCATGTGGGTGGGAGAGGCCCTAGGGCCAAGACGAGGTGGGGCGGGGACCTGGTCATCACCTGGGTGGCCACTCACCACCTGCTTTTCTGTTTGGAGGTGAATCTCCCCCGACTTTGGCCCAATCTGAGTTTCCCACAAGGTCCAAGTGCAAGACCGATGTGGCAGCTCAGCCGCTTGGCCCCCCGGCACCGCCGTCCACTCTGGGAAGGGGAAGGATGACAGCGCCCACAGTGAGCACCACCCACCTCCAGCCTGAGGCCCCTTGGCAGGCCGTGGGTGCCCACCCGTGCGCCGTGTGGGCAGGTGGTGGCGACGGAATGTTCTCTCCGCTGTAGATTATATTTAACGTCCCACAGAACTTTACTGCGGTGTGTGTGTGTGTGTGTGTGTGTGTGTGAAAAAGCATGTATTTAACTTCAAGCCCTGGTAAACATCTTTGCTTATGTTGCTATGTGACTCCTTATCTGAGTATTTCGATTTAATTTCACAGTTCATATACCTTCAAGTTTTGGCTTCCCCCTCCCCCTCCCCATTCAGAGATGCCAGCGCCGTGCCCGTCCCAGGGTGGCTCTGCGGGAGCA
>NW_005355029.1:623023-624702 GCF_000412655.1 Myotis brandtii | reverse complement strand
CACCAGCCCAGCCTCCCCACCGCCCATCCCTCTGGGCCTGTCTGCCCTTGGGGGTCCCGCGCCGACGCCCTGCTCTGGGTGGCCTCTGGGCCTACTGTCTCCTGGGACAGACTGTCCCCATCTCTGCCACCCCCACCCCCAGGCTCACCGGTGGTCTCAGCTGCCCATCCAGGTCCTGGCTGTCCTGCCCGGGGTCTGGCCACCCAGGCCCTGCACCCCTGGTGGGGGTGCCTCCCCAGCCCACTGGACCGTGCTGGCGTGCCCCCACCCCAGCTGGCACATGGAGGCAGCCTGCGCCCTGCCCGTCAGCAGCGCCCACCGAGCTGGCCGCTCAGGCAGGGCCCTGGGACGCCGTTCTCCACCAGCAGTGGCAGAGGGAGCGACATGTGCTCGCTGCTGTGGACTTAGTCCCCACGGTTCCTGCCACGGCTTCCCTGGGAGCGGCCCTGCGTCCACCCCCAGAGTGGTCACCGGTCCTGAGAGCCCCTCCCATCACCAGCCACACCCAGGGCCCCTCCTGCCAAAGCACCCACCTGGTGCCAGCCCCGCTGCCCCCCCGAGAGCCCGCGGGGTGGGCATCTAGCAAGTGGAGGGGAAGGAGGGGAGGGGGACGCCTCACGGGCCCAGCACCAGATCCCGTGATGCTCTGGCTGCACTAACCGAGTCACGGCTGCCCCAGAGGGTCTGAAGCGCTTAGTGAGGAAAAGACTCCGCTGGGCGAATGAGGAGAGAAGCCAGAGGTGGGGTGGCCCCCGGGAGGGCAGGCCTGGGTGCTGGAGGTTAAAAACCAGCGGGGGTTGGACTCTGAGCTTCCTAGGGGCCAAGGCAAAGAGGGGAACACACCCCCTTACAGCGTATCATGGCAACAGCACAGGAGAAACCCCCGGCGTCCAGGAGGAACGCGGCCCTCCCGTCCGGAGGCCTGGCTGCCCCGCGTGGATTCCGGAGACGCTTCAGGAGCGGAGCTTGGGTCCTGGGACCCCGACGGGGACGCTGGCTGGCGGTCTGTCCCAGGGTCCCCTCTGGGACCGGGCGGCGCTTCCCCGTGTGAGACGCTGGGAGGCGGCTCTGTGGCTGTGGACCAGGGAGGCAGCGGCTCCTGCTGCCAGGCACGGCCACCGGGTGCGCAATTTAGCATCATTGTTTCATCAGTCACAGCGTCCAAATGGAAAAACAGACATAAATACGCTCGCTCGCCCAGGGAGCGGCTGGAGGACTGGGCACGCAGAGGAGGTAAGTGTGGGTGCCCTTGGGGGGATCGCAGGCTCCCTGGGGCCCACGCGGTGGAGGGGGGCGGTTCACTCAGGTTGGAGGCTGAGTCTGGGCTCTGTGCTCCCTGCCTCCCCGCCCCCCCCAGGAGGCCCAGAGAAATCACCGCCTGGAAAACCGATTCAGGCTTCAAGGGAGCCCGAGCGAGGCTGCCCACCAGACAAAGGGGGGGCCGCCCCCAGCGGGGGAGGGGGTCACTCAGCAATCGGGCCAGGAGTGTTTGGAGGCAAAGTCCCAGGTAAGGAGGCCGGGCTCTGACTTGGAGATCCTGGGCCTGCCCCGCCTCAGTTTCCCCTTCTGTGAAGCACACGATTTCTGTACAAGCAATCGCCCCCCCGGGCTGGGCACCGCTGCCTCCGCTGTGCAAACTGTCAGGTGGGGGGCGGGGGCTGCGAGTGCGTGCGGCCCAC
>NW_005355029.1:620676-622812 GCF_000412655.1 Myotis brandtii | reverse complement strand
TGCCCGGCCCCCCGCCGTGTGTGTGTGTGTGTGTGTGTGTGTGTGTGTGTGTGTGGCTGTGGCGTGACACCCACGCCCGCCAGACCTGCTCTCAGACGCACGTGGTGAGCAGCGCCAACGCAGCCCCACGCGTGCCGGCGCTCCTCTTCCTGCCAACCTCAGGGTGGCACCGCGGCTTCCAAAATCTCATTACCGCCGCCCCGTCCCCGCAGCCCCGCCTCCGCCCCAGACTCCTCTGGAGGACCCGCTCCTCAGCAGCCAATTAAAGCCGTTTGATGTGCACGATGATGAAGCCGTGGAAATTGGAAGTGACACCTGGGAGGAGGACGGGGAGGGGACCCCGGGCACAGGAACGGAGCGTTTTCTCCGTCTCCCCCGCCGACGGGGAAGGCGCGGGCCGGCGGGCGGGGCCGCGCTCCTAAGCACCGATCAATTACAGCCCAGACAAGCCCGTGTCACATGTGATTCACAATGTCAATTTCATGCTCGTGGTAACCATTTAAGAAAGAGCCGGGCCGGTTTTACATTTGATAAGAAATCAGCAGCGTTTGTGTTTGTAAAAAGACCGATCACGGAGTGTGACAGGTCCCCGAGATTGCCCGCGCCGCGGCGGCCCGTCTGGAGTCTGTCAGGGACCCGCAAGTATTTATTTCAAATGGGTTCCCCTCCCGCCGCCCCCTCCAGCCGGGACGTGAAAATAAACTGTCAGTCTCTATTTACAGCTATACAAGCTGGAAATACAGAGGATTTTAGGTTAAATTGTCAGTTAACAGAATTCAAAATAGAAAAGAGAAACGGGCCTGGCTGCTTGCGTTGCACATTTTGATGGGAAAGCTGCCCCTGCCTTGGGCGGGGGGGGGGGGGGGGGCTGCAGGGGGGACGGAGCCCGAGAGGTGGGGGCCCAGGACAGCCCGATGGTTCGGCGCAGGCCTGCCCAGCGTTAGGGAGAATCGGGGCAGGATTAGGGCTAATTAGACGGAGCCGGGAGCTAATGGGACCGTGCCCGGCCCTCGCCAGCTCCCTGCCAGCGCGTGGATTTACAGTCGTGGGGGCGCGGGCATTGCTAATCCAGCCCGGAGGACTTCCCTGGGCGCTCGGCTTCTGCTGAAGACCTAGCTGCCCAGACTCGGTCTGGACGGGAGCCCGAGGGCTCTGCCCGGCACGCTGGACGTGGAGCCCGCCTTGCCACCTGTGCCGGGGGGGCCCTGTGTGCCCTCCGTGCGGGCAGTGAGGACACTGGGTCTGGGCTGCGCCCTTGGATCCGTGTCTTCCCCTCCTGGTCCAGGACGGAGTTCCTGGAGCCGCTCACGATTCCCTGTTTAATGACCGGAGCCGCGGGGGGGGGGGGGAGGGGGGGGCGGCGAGGCCCTGGCACCAGGACAAGGAGGCAGGCTTCCCCTGGCATCTCCAGGGCAACCAGCGGACAAGCTGTCTGGCTTCTCTGATTTCCAGGCAATGAGGCTCTTTGGCACCAGCCTGGTGGGCAGGGGGCGGGGGCTGCAGGGCCCCAGGAGGCTGGCGGGAGGCGCTGGGAGAGGAGGGACCACACTGCGGAGGCTTCCCTCCCCCGTTAGGGGCTTGGAGCAGGGTCTGGCCTTGGGAGCCTCGGTATTCTCATCTGTAAAATGGGGCCTCCACGTGCTGCGTGACTTTGAGCCTTGCCTGCCCTCTCTGTGCTGGTTTCAGCACCCACCTGATGCAGGTGACGAGGCGCGGGCTGGGGGCTGGGGGGCTGGGTTGCTTCTTGCCGAGGGCAGCAGGCTCTCCCCAGCCCTGCTGGGAGCAGGACGCCGCGCCCACACAGAGCCGCCTCTCTCAGCTGCCTGGGCCGTGAGCACGACCAGCTGAGTGCAGCCACCCTCCCGGCGGCTCATGGACCCCAGGAGGCCCAGACTCGGGGCCCTGACCTACGAGATGCCCCGTGGAGCCTGCACAACCTGCCATGTCCTGCAGGCGCCTGAGCGTCTCTGCCCACCACCTCTCCAGGCGCTGCTGCTGCGGGGAGAGGCACTGGGACCCTGCCCACTGGGGCAGGAGGTGCGGTGCACTCAGACCCCCCTCACCGGTCCTCGGGGGCCCCGGGATCAGGCCGGGCCAGGTGAACAGCAGGGCCGTGTGCAGCTGCC
This sequence comes from Myotis brandtii, assembly GCF_000412655.1. NCBI lineage: Eukaryota > Metazoa > Chordata > Mammalia > Chiroptera > Vespertilionidae > Myotis > Myotis brandtii. Next base: position 620,686 of record NW_005355029.1, on the reverse strand, counting down.
CTGGGCGGCC
>NW_005355029.1:620111-620589 GCF_000412655.1 Myotis brandtii | reverse complement strand
GGAGGGCGGCTCTGCACCTGGGTGCCAGGCCTGGTGATGGCTGCTCCTCGTGCAGGGGCGGGACCACAGGAGGCAGGGCGTCGGGGAGAGGCCAGTCACACCAGATGGGAAGCGGCCTGAGTGCTGGTCCAGCAACGTGGCATCCCCAGAGGCCGGCTGGGCAGGCAGCCACCACATGGGGCTGCCGGGAGGGGAGGCTCCAACCCAGGACTCGCCCTTGGGAACTCGGCCTGCACAGCTCTCCAAAGTTTGCAGACAGGCGATGCCCTGTGCCCCCTGCCTTGTCGCACCGACACCCACCAGGCAGAGGAAGAGACCGAGGCTCCAGGAGGTGGGGCCCAAGGTCACAGGCACTGGCGCTCAGCGTGCCTGGCATCCAACCTCCTCTCCCGGGCCGCCTGCTGGCCCCGCCCAGGCCCAGAGGAGCCTGAGAGAAGCTGGTGAGCAGCAGCCACAGACCCCTCACCGCCCACCGCCC
>NW_005355029.1:617834-619706 GCF_000412655.1 Myotis brandtii | reverse complement strand
TGAGGGCCTCCCCGGCCCTGAGCGTCGCTGACCCGCGGACGCGAGACTCTTTCGCTGTGTCTGGCGGAGGGACGATGCCATTAAAATTAACGGCGCCTGTTTCTTTTGGCTTCGGTTTAACGTGGCTGTTTGAGGGTTACCGAGCCTGGGGCCTGGAGACTGGGCTTCCAGGGGCATTGACTTTATTTTAAACTTAAATGTGAAAACTGAAGCGACGACCCATGTGCCTCTGGGCCCTCACCCTGCCCTCCCCCGCTCCCTCCTGTAGCCGCCGGCCACCGCCCTCGCCTCCATGCCTCTGTCTCCCTCCCTCAGATCCCCACTCCACTCTGGCCACAGGCACCCCACCTCACTGCACCCCACCCTCCATCACACACCGAGTCCTGCGTGTCCCTAAGGGCAGGAACTAATGCCCTGCCCAGCACCAGGCCCAGGGCCCCGTAGTGTTTGTTGAATGACTGACAAGCCAGACTCCGCCCACCCAGGTGTGAGTTGAGGTCAGTGGAGGAACTGGGGGAGGAGGCGGCCAGCTGGGGTCCGGGCCGGGGAGGGGGTCATGGGGGGAGAGATGCTATGACTATGGCCAGGACCGGCCGGCCCCCCAGAGGGGCACAGGGGACAGAGGGTGCCCCATTCCCTCGGGCAGGAGGACCCCAAGCGGCTGGGCTCCTGCCACCCACCACCCCCACGGCTTCCTCAGGAGGCCGTCTCTGGACCCCCCTTTGGGAGTCTGAGGGGGGCTGGGGCTCCACCCCCTCGCAGGCTCCATGGTGGCTGGCTCGGTGCGGCCCCGCGATTTGCTAGGAGCTGTGCACTTCCTCTCGCCGTCCAGCCGGAGCCCAGGTGAGAGGGCTCCCTCCACCACAGATGTCCATCTGGCCTCTGCAGATGGACAGGCCGGCGAGTGGGGCGGGCAGGGCTGCTGGGCCAGCTAACAGCCCCTCTGGGTTCCGCCACCTCGAGAAAATCACTCCCCAGAACACCTACGCGGCCTGTCCCACACCCACCGGCCCACCCACCCCTCCAGCCCCACGTCCAGGACCCTGGAGCAGAGCTGACCGCCCCCCCTCGCCCCACGCAGCTATGGCCAGGGCTGAATGAGGCCCAAACCTCTGGAGACCCCACCTCCCAGCCACCCCCCGCACCCTGCCTCCCCCTTTCCTGCCAGCTGTCCCCCCTTCTCACCGGGACCAGCCACCTCTCAGGCCCACAGGGACTCTCCCACGGGCAGCAGGACCTCGGGCCAGAGGCCTGTCCCTGGGCTGTGCCCCATCGGCCAGGCCAGGACACAGCATCTCCGACGGAGCCAACGCTGCTCTCCATTCAGCGCCTTCAAAGCCTTGGCCACCCCCGGGATTCCAGCCCCGGGTCCCAGGGCCCCTCACGGCGTTCAGGGTGACACCCAAGCACCCCGCCCCCCCATCTCCAGGCCCCTGAGCCCAGGCAGCCCCGGGAGGGCGGTGTGGCGGCTTCCGTTTGGACGTTGGGAAGGGGGAGGGCGGAGCACGGAGCCAAACCCTCCAGCTGAGGCAGAAGCTGGTCTCTGTTTCCTGATTATATTTTTTATGTTAAACTTTAGTCCAATCATTGAAAGCAGGTGTTCAAACCAGAACTTGCACACGAATGTTCACTGCAGCTCCATCCACAGCCGACGTCCACGATGAGGAAGGCGCGGCCCACCCTCACCTGGAGGTTGCCCGGCCACACGGCGGAGCCCGCACGCCGTGGAGCCCACTCACATGGGCCACTTCCTCCCGGGCAGAGCCGCTGTTGGTGGGTGCTTGGTCGTCTGCTTGAGCAGGGGCGGCCCTTTGGGCTGGCTCCCCAGGTCTCGGGACTCGCTGCCTCCGATCCGGGCCCTGCCCGCCTCCT
>NW_005355029.1:617252-617702 GCF_000412655.1 Myotis brandtii | reverse complement strand
TGCAGACGCGCCAGACCCGCCCCTCTCCCTGCCCCAGCCCGGCCTCGGCCCCTCTCCCTTCTGCAGAGAACGGTGGTGAGGAACCAAGATCTAGGCGTGTGCTGTGGCCACGGAGATGCCGTGTCGCCAGGCCTCCTGATGGCAGCCCACAGAGTGGGGGTGCGCGCGTGCGTGCACACACACACACACACACACACACACGTGTGCGTGTCCTTGGGCAGCAAAGCCAATTCCATCCAGCTCAGCAAGGAGGAGCTCACACCTGCCCCAGGCGCTGTGCATTGTGCGTCTTTGAAAAGGAGAAATGGGGGCACCGACATCTTCGGTTTGCTCGTCCCCATAACTCAGCCAGTCTGGCCTCAGGGCACACCCTCCCCACGGGCGCCCTGGCTCCTGCCAGGCTGCCTTCCCAAGGGGAGGGAGGGAGCCAGACTGGCCTCTGCATTTCCC
>NW_005355029.1:615662-617213 GCF_000412655.1 Myotis brandtii | reverse complement strand
AAGCAGACTCGGGAGATGAGTGTGATGGCTCCAAAGACGCGAGGAGAAGTCTCCCAGCAGACTCACTCCCAGCAGCCCCAGCTGGGCGGCAGGGAGGGGCGGCAGGCACCGTGGAATACGACACAACCATGAAAAAGGACCCACCACAGATGTACACAAAGACGTGAATTCCACCCCCCCCAAAAAAGAACACACTGTATTGTTCCACCTCTACCACATTCAGAAGCAGGAAACGAATCTGACACAAGCAGAGCGGCAGCCACTGCTGAGAGAGGCAGAGGGGGCTCTGGGTGAGGGAGTCCGGTCCTCCATGGGGGGCTCCGGGGCTGTGCTCTCACGTGAGAACCAACCACACCGTTCTCTGATGCCTATGGACGTCCTGTAGACACTCAGTGTTCCCATCTGTGGAATGGGCACACAGTCCACTCTGGATCCCCGCTGACACCTTGCAGGCCCTCCCTCCTCCAGCACTGAGCAGCCCCCCCCCCCACTGCTCGCTCTACCTCAGGGTCCCCGGCCCCCCAGGATGCTGACCCTGCAGGCCAGCCTATTAGTGCGCCGCGGACTGTTTTGTGAGAGGGAGGTGCGGCCGGCAGGCGAGGGCGCGGGCAGAGGAAGGGTTTATAATGATGATTAGGCCCGAAATTGGCGGAGATTTACAGCGCGGGCCAGGAATGGAGGGAGCGGGGCCGGCGCTGGGAGCGGCCTAATGGATCCGTCAGCGCGTTCTGCTGCTCAGCGGGCCGAGGCCGGTCACCCGGCTTTCCGCTGGCAGCACAAAGCACTTCAATTTCGTTAGGAAATGTATCAATTTAACTGACTTGAGCGGCACACTGAAAAACCTAATGAATCTGGACTCAATTTTCCGCCACACTGCTCCTGAGAACTGTCGGAAACAATGTCTGTGGTCGGAGGTGACGGGGTGGCCGCCGATAGGCCGCCCGGGCTCCCCGTCCCTCCCGCCGGCCGCCCGTCCCTGTCAGCGTTAGTGGAGAGAGACGGACCTGTCTCCACAACCTGGTGACAGCGCGCCACTTCCCTAACAATGATGTCATTATAGGTAAATTGGCCTCTATTTCAGCGGGATGATAGTGCTAATTGAGTGAGAAAATATAATACAGGGAGCTGTTGTCTGCGGCTACAGGGAGGAGGGGCGGACTAAATGGCCCGCCATTGTCGGGCAGGGAGGCAGATGTTGCTTCTGCTGATAACCGCTGACATCGCGGGCTTGTCCCGCGGCTCCTGCCGGCCACGCGGGCCCTGGCGGCAGATGGCTTCGCTCAATGGCCGAAGAGGGTCCGGGCGGCCTGGGGGGCGAGAGGGGCCGCCTGGCAAACGGGATGGGGACCGGACGTGGACCTCCTCCCTGGGAGTGGATTGTCTGAGGCCAGGACTGGGTCGCCAGGAAAGTTCTGGAAGAGTGTGTGTGGTTGGGGTGCTGAGTGAGGAGGAGGCAGGGAGGGACAGGCCGGGCATCTGGGCCAAAGGGCTGGAGGGCCAGGTCTCCCCGAAGCCCTCCGGCAGCTGCTGGACTGAGGCCCCCAGACGGGC
>NW_005355029.1:613462-615322 GCF_000412655.1 Myotis brandtii | reverse complement strand
AGGAGACGAGGCCCATCGGGGTCCCAGACGCAGAGCCTCTCACCCGCAGGGACCCTCCCTCCAGCCCAGTCCCAAGGCCCTGGGTTCCTTCCACTCCACGCCCGCCACCAGGTCAGGAGAGGCCCCGGGACAGGTGTGGGGGTGTCCGCAGAGACCGGAGCGCCTTCTAGAGCTCAGCGGTGCCCCCCGAACTCCTGGCCGCCGAGCCTCAGAGGCAGCAGAGGGTCCCCAGCCCACCCGGGCCGTCCTGGCTGTGCGGCTCGACCAGGTGACAGAGAGGAGGCCTTAGGCCAGGCCTGAGCCAGATGAGCCGGAGAGGACTCGCCAAGCCAACCAGCTCCTGCCTGGCTCTGGGCTGGGCCTGCTGTGTAGAGGCACCCCCCCCCCACCCGGGAGCAGGAAAGTCTTTCCGGAGGGGTGTAAGGGAGCAGGCCCTGAGGGATGAGTAGGAGTTGGGGGCTGGGGCGTGGGAGGGCCCCCAAGCAGAGAACACAGCAGGAGTTGGATGTGGTGGCCTTGGGCGAGGCCTCGAGGGCCAAAGAAGCCCACGACTCACATGCCCAGGACCTGCAGGACACCCCAGGTGACCGGGCCCACGGCGTCTGGCACACTGCCGGCCGGGCCCTCCTCCGCTCACACATTCTATCACTCCGTGCCGGGTGGGGGCCCCCCCCTTTATAAGGGGAGGCTGAGGCCGTGGGAGGCCCTGGCACCTGCCACCAAGGGCTCCGTGCCTCCACAGCCCTCCCACTGCTGGCAGTGCCCGAAGGGGGAGGGCAGCAGAGGCCGGCCGCTCCTGACCCAGATGCCAGGAGACCAGGGGGCCGGGCATCCGGGGGCAGAGGGGAGAGTCCGGTTCACTTCCAGCTGTGCAGGCCGCTTCCCCAGCCCCGTCAGCAGAGTGGGCGGGCTCGCCTCCAGGGTCAGCCGGGCTCTGAATGGGGGGCGGGGGGGGAGTGCGGGCACAGCCTGAAGCACAGGAGTGAGGGGCTGCGGCCCCCGGATGGGCCTGGACGTAGGACCCCACATCTTCCTGTGGGGTCCCCTCAGCCCCTCCCATCCAGGCCTCTTCCCAAAGCCTGAGGCATGCGGATCCTGTCCTGGGGCTGGGGGCCAGGGATCCCACCTGTGCTGCAAAGCCCGCCCACTCTGCCCACCGCCTCCCACCTGGGCCCTGTTCATGGCGGAGGGCCCCTTAGGAGGTGGTTGGGCCGCTCTGAACCTCAGTTTCCTCATCGGTAAATTGGGGGCAGCCCAAGTGCCCGGTTCTCTCAGGACAGCTGGGAGAGTGAGCTGTGGGCCTGTGACGGGGCCTCTCTGTCCCCTCAGCCCCAAGGGCGCATCCTTCCTGCATCGCAGCGCCGGCCTGGCTGGGCCGCCTGGGTTCTGTAGAGCAAAGGGGGGAGCCTTCATCCTGCCAGGGCCACTTGGATGTGTGTAACCTCATTCCTGGGCCACACAGTGCCCACCTTCCCAGTGAGCCGGCTCTACTTGGTCAAACGTTTACTAACTCACCCCAAGGCCTCGGCAGTGGGCCTCCATGGCCCTGCTGCAGAGGATGGTGTCAGGGACCCCACTGCCTGGCCAGGACAGGCCTGCCCGAGCCCAGCCCCTCCCTCTGGTCCTTCCAGTCCCCCTCACCACGTGACACAGGGAGGGTGCAGGCTGCAGGCCCAGCAGCCGGGCCAGGGGCCGGGGAGGGTGCCCAGTGGCGGGACAGGGCATAGCGAGCAGTAAGTGCTCTGGGTTTGGGCCGTGGTCCCGGGCACCCTGGACCTAGGGGGAGGGCTCCATTCTGGTGCCCAGCGGGTGGCCGGGGAGGCCTGCCTTCGCCCCGCCTCGGTGCCGGACCTGTGACAG
>NW_005355029.1:612419-612716 GCF_000412655.1 Myotis brandtii | reverse complement strand
CCCTTGGGGGGCGGGCGGAGGGCAGGGGGTGGAGGGAGCCTGGAGACCAGGAGGGGTGAGGACTTCCCGGGAGAGTTTTCAGAACTGAACCCTAAAACCAGCTCAGGTGGTGGCAGGGCCGAGGGGTGCTGCCTGGTGGACCTTCCCCCCTCCGTCCTGCTGTTCCCACCGTCCTGGACTCCATGTCCTCAGGACCAGCCTCGACGCCCGGCCCCTCGCCCGGCAGCCACGCCAGGGCCTGGGCAGAATCCACAAGGGAGAAGGAGGCGAAGGTGGGGAGGTCCTTGCACCCTCTCT
>NW_005355029.1:609400-612339 GCF_000412655.1 Myotis brandtii | reverse complement strand
CGGGAGGGCCACGCGCCCGGCGCCCCTAATAGCACAGGCCGTCTCCCCTCCTCGTCTCCCCGTCCCCACAGCTCCGTTATTTAAAGTCAGGTTAAGGGAGGAGAAGCCCACAGACAGGTGTGGGGACGCGGAGGACAGGAAGTTAGATATTTACTTGACAGGGTCAAGGTTGGCGCCTTCCTCGTCTCTCTCCCCAGGTCCCCTAGGTGTTAGGCTGAGAGACATTTAATCGCAGGAGTAGCGGTTTCATATCTATAACAAAAATCAAATAATGCAAGATGATTTACTCCCCCTAGCAACCGCGGAGCTCACCCTTAGCAACCAGGCTAGCCTCGGGCTGCAGTGTAATCAGCTTGAAAATATTTCAATTATTGTGTTGATTTTAGTGGATTTGAGAAGCGCGGCGTGGAGAGCCGGGCACATTCTCCCTCGACCTGGAGAGGAAGATATTGATTTAAACAGGTGTCAGGGAGGGAAAGGGAGTAAATTTAAATGCGACTGGAGAGCCGCACGGCGCGGACCGGGCGGGGATGACATTTTGTGCGCTGCCGCCAACAAAGTGACTCGACTGAGCTAGAAATTTCACCTTGAAAACCATCTCCCATCCACACCATCAGGCAGGCCCGCCGCCACCCGCGTCCCCGGCAGCCGGGCGGGCAGCGAGCTCGAGAGAGGCCGGGCGAGGACGGACACAGCCCCTCTCCCGGCCAGCGTCCCCTCCGCAGCCCGGCAGGTGTTTTCGGGGACCCTGGACGCGCCAAAGTCACCTGCAAACGGGACCCAAACCTGCCGGCCAGGCTCGGGGAGAGGGCGCAGCACAGCCCCAGCGGCCGCAGCCCCGTCCCGGGCTCAGCGTTGGCTCTGAATTCACCGCAGAGCTCAGACCTCTCTCCAGGTTCCCAGGCCCCTTCAGAGCAGCAATATGCCGCTTAAACCTGTGTTTATTACTTTCTCTGTTACAAGTGAAAACGTCGTGATGCCATCCGATGCCTCACCAGCTGTCTGCGGGACGCGCCACCCAGAGGGGACGCGCTGGGGCTGCTCTGAGGTCGCCCGCACATGCCTGCCACGTGCTCCCAGGCTGGGACGGGCCACTGTGCCCATTTATGTCGCTGCAGCTGGGAGCGCGGACGGCCTGGTCACCCAGGTTAGTGGCCGATACACCATGTGGGCCCGAGAGGTGGCCCGGTCCTGGCCAGGGCTGGGGTGCGGGGCGCAGGGCATGCGGGTACCGGTACCCGAGTGTGTGGCGGAGACCAGCAGCGTCCCCGTGAGGCTGGCGAGGTCAACAATGCCCGGGTGGGCACCTTCTGTCCAACAACGTGCCCAGCAGCTTCTCAGTCTGGACCAGAGGCTGCAGACTGAGCCTGTAGGTTGAATTCAGGTCAGACTCCCGGCTGCTCCTCGGACACCTGCACCTCTGCCACTCTGAGGCCCACCTCTGCCCGGGAGGCGGCCCCTCCAGCCTGAGAGGAGGTGACCAGGGCCGGGCTGGGCCACGCTGGCTGCCCGCTCCCTCATGCCAGCGCTGGGATCCAGAGCGCCCCTGTGGCGAGTCCAGCCCCGGCCCTGACTTACAGGCTGGGTGGTCTCAGGCAGAAGGAGGCGGCCAGGGGACTCTGCAGACAGCCGTGCCCTTTCGCACTCTCTCCAGTGCCCCTCCTGATGCTCCTCCGTCACCAGGGAAGCGCTGGCCGGTGAATGAACCCACCAGGCCAGGGCATGGCCTGCTCTACGCCTGCCGCACCCCAGCCCTGGAACAGTGTGCGCACACAGCTGGGTTGGAGAACGAGGGGCTCTCTCCTCTGCTGACACCCCCAGCCAGTCCCTCCTGTCCATGACCCTTGTCTGACCCCTGCTCTGAGCCAGAGATCCATTTTACAGGTGTGAAAACTGAGGCCCCACACAGGCCTTGCAGCCTGGAAATGGGGCAGGACCCAGTGCAGGTCTGAGCCTCTGAGCTGAGAGCCCTCCCACTGTGCTCACTGTCCTCTGGAACTCTGGACTAAAACATCTCACATGCACACAGGCACGTGCACACACAGACACACACATGCACAGAGACACACATGCACACAGAAAGACGCACGCACACACAGGGACACACATGCACACACACGCGGACACACATGCACATACACACATGCAGAGACGCACATGCACACATGGACACACACAGAGAGACACATGCACACACCCTCACAGGCACACACACACAGACACACACATGCACATACACAGACGTAGAGACACACATGCACACATGGACATACACGCACACAAAAAGAGACACATGCACACACCCACACAGGCACATGCACACAGAGAGACACATGCACACAGACACACACATGCACACAGCAAGACACACGTGCGCACACAGGGACACACACATGCAGACACAGGCACACACACACATAGAAACACACATTCACACACATGTGCACAGACACACATGCACGTGCACACACAGACAAGGCCCCCAGGGGCCTGCAGAGAAGGCCCAGGTCGGCGAGCTGGGGTGGGTGGAGAGGGTGGCCAGTGGGAGCCCATCGAGGGCAGCAGGGGGGAGCAGGGGGGCACGGCCACAGTCCCCGCCATCACTTTGATGTTCAGCCCACGAAATGTCCCAAATTATGAAAGAGAATCGCTTCTGAGCCTCTAAGTGGCTCTGACTGAACTGACTCCAAAGACAATGAAACCCGACCGGCGACCGGCTCCGTAACGAGGCAGGGAAAATCGTCGGCGCTGGGATGAATGTTAAAAGCCCAGCCCACGAACAACACCCTGGAAACCTGCTCTAGAGGAGCCGAGGGAGGGAGGGAGGGCGATGGTGAGGGCAATGGTCTCGGGCTCAGGAGGCCCCGACCAGGCCAGCGGGGGCAGCAGAGCGGTGAGGAGATGGGGCCGCCCAGCACCCCTGGCCCAGCACACGTGGC
>NW_005355029.1:605940-609382 GCF_000412655.1 Myotis brandtii | reverse complement strand
CCGGAGCTGCCGGTGCGGGAGGAGGCCTGGGGCCCAGGGTGAGCCGGGCCAGCCCACCAGTAAGGTCGGGGGCACCGCACGTGATTGTGCAGGCAGCTCATCTCCACCTGCCCCTCTGTAGGGCGGAGGCGACCAGGGCCGGTCTGGGCTGCACTGCCTGTGGCTCCCTCATGCCAGCCCCTAGGGACCCGGAGTGGGCAGAGGGGACAGGGAGAGGCAGGCCTGAGTGTCAAGGCCGGGTCCGCAGAGGCTGTGGGCTCCTGCCGGAGTGGAGGGGGCTGGCCTCGCGGGAGAAGGTGGCATCAGAGGGTCCACAGCCTGGCAGGACTCTGGAGCGCCTCCCGGAGGGGCATGGGCAGGGCGAGGGGACCGTCCAGTCACACCTGCAGGCACCACCTCTCCCTCTGGTGAGGCCCCTGCAGCCCAACCCCAGCTGGAGCCCATGGCTTTCCTGTGGGGCCCAACCCCCCCACCCGCCTGGACCAGGCAGGCATGTGAACACCAGCCCAGCAATCCCGCAAACAACCCTTCGAGGACCCGCTGGTCCTTCGAGAAGAGGCCAAGGCATCGCCCGCGTCTCCCAGGTGGGAAAACAGGCCCTGTCTGCTGGCTCTGCAGCCCTCAGGGTTCAGGAGGCCCCGGCCCAGGTGGAGTGTGGAGAGCGGCTACAGTGTGTGGACAGGTTCAAGCCTATAGCTGTGAGCTTGACCTTCTGGTCGGAACCTGTGGGCCCACGTGGCTGAGTGACGTGGGCTGCGGGAGGGGCAGCAAGTAAACAAAGCTTGATCAGGTGCATGTGACTGAGAGGATCCGAAACCGCGAGAATGTTGTAAACATCTTGACCAGCCCTTGCTTTGCTGCGTGGGATCTGCTATAAAGTAAAGACCCGGCTTGCCGGCCGTGGTGCTGTCTCTCTAATCAGAGGGCAGCGTCCCACCCGGCCCCAGCTTCATTCTCTGTCTGTCTTTTCTAATCCTTCACCCCACCCCCCGCTGGTTCACCCCTGGCCGTGCTGGCGGCACAGTGGAGCACTGCCCCCCGCCCCCCACAGGGACCCCTTCGCAGGCTGCAGGCTGCTCTCAGAGAGCCGGGGTGACCAGAGCAAGCAGACACCGGGGATTCTGGAAGCCTTTAGGCCTGAACCCAGGGAGGGAGACGGGGAGGTGGAGGGATGGGAGGGAAGAGGGGCAGGAGGAGTGAGGGGAGCAGGGGAGGGGGAAGGGGGCAAGAGGAGAGGCAGAAGGGGGCAGGGGAGGAGAAGGGGGCAGGAGAGGAGAGGGGGAAGGAGGAAGGAAGGGAGGGGAAGGGGGCAGGAAGGGGGCAGGGGAGGAGCTGGAGGGAGCTGCCTTGTTTTGTCCTCGAAGCTGGCTTCCGTGTAATTAAGAGTAAACTTTGTAGCAAGGCCTGGCTGTTGTCTTGCCGCCTCCAGAATGATAAATTGTTAATGAGCACCTGTTACGATGCTAATGAAAGTGGGAGCGTATGTAAATAGAGGAAATTTAATAAGTTAACAAGGTGGATTAAAATGCCCCACCTCCTCTCGGCGGCTAATCTGGGCCAGGCAGCCTCGCTGCCCTCGGAGCGGAGTGGCGGCCGGTGCCTTCACCTGGGCGCACTTTCCAAAATATAATTAATATTTTAAAAATTTATAGAACTGAAATCAGACGTCTTGATTGTAACAAACAAAATATCCATCTTTAATCTGCTACTCGAGGGCCCACGGTGCCCCCAGCACCCACCCCTCCGAGGCTCCGCCGGGAAAATACAAACCAGGCTGCGAGGGAGCGGAGAGGCGGGGGGGGGGGTGACTGACCCTCGCCTCCCACAGCCCCCGCTCTAGAGCAGGCTCTCCCCCACCTCGTGGGGACCCCAGGCAGCTGCAGCCTCCGGGTGGCCGGGCTGTGAGCCCCTGTTGCCTTGACTCCCAGGAACCTGGGCGCCTCCGAGCCGGCTCCCCTGAGGCTGCCCTGGCCAGGCGTCCCTCCCACGTCCATCTGGAGCAGAGGGGACAGCACAGGGACAGAGGTGACTTTCAGGGGAGGGACCGCAGACCGAGCTCTGGGTCTGGGCTGACCAGGACAGAGGGAGAGGAAGTGGGCAGAGCCCCTGCAGGCCAGCCCTGCCCCTCACCCCTCCAGGCCCCAGGGCAGCTTCCCAAGGGAGACCCCCCTCCCCCCCCTTGCCCGGACCAGGCGCTGTCCTTGGTGCTGGGGACCCGGGGACCAGGCCCAGGCCCTGCCCGATCATCTAGTTGGAGTGAAGGAGGTGTGGGCGGGCAGGTGACTTCTGAGCAGAGACTGAGTGGAGTGACAAACCAGCCAGGCAGACCTGCGCGGACGGAGCTGTGCGATGGGGAACGCCAGGTGGAGGGGGCTGGGGCCGGGAGCCCCTGGGGTGATGGAGGTGACGTCAGGGCTGACCCAGGGCTGGCTCTTGGGTCTGCCGGCCACTCCTCCCCACTTGGGGACCCTCTTGCAGGCCCAGAAGGTGTGGGGTGTCACCCAGAGCCCCGGCCGCCTGCCTCAGACCTGCCAGTAGTGTCATGCCTCATGGTGCCGCTGGACGTCCAGTCATTTTTCATGGCTTGACCTCACTTTTAATTAGAGACTAAATTATTCATGCCCTTGGGTGGGGGCGCTGCTCAGGAGGCGCCTGGCCCCGCCGCCCCGCCAGGCTGAGACCATCTTGCGAATCAAGCGTAAGTGGCCGGGAGAGAACAACTTGCCCGCGTGGCCCCTGCATCCCGGGACCCATCACTACCTGCCCACGAGGCTGAGCCTGAGGGCCCCCCTGGGAGAGGGTCCTTCTGGGAGGAAGGAGTTCCCCTCCCAGGAAGGTGGGTCATTGGAGTGGAAGAGTCCACCTGTACCTACACCCAACCCCACCTGTACCTACACCCAACCCCACCTGTACCTACACCCAACCCCACCTGTACCTACACCCAACCCCACCTGTACCTACACCCAACCCCACCTGTACCTACACCCAACCCCACCTGTACCTACACCCAACCCCACCTGTACCTACACCCAACCCCACCTGTACCTACACCCAACCCCACCTGTACCTACACCCAACCCCACCTGTACCTACACCCAACCCCACCTGTACCTACACCCAACCCCACCTGTACCTACACCCAACCCCACCTGTACCTACACCCAACCCCACCTGTACCTACACCCAACCCCACCTGTACCTACACCCAACCCCACCTGTACCTACACCCAACCCCACCTGTACCTACACCCAACCCCACCTGTACCTACACCCAACCCCACCTGTACCTACACCCAACCCCACCTGTACCTACACCCAACCCCACCTGTACCTACACCCAACCCCACCTGTACCTACACCCAACCCCACCTGTACCTACACCCAACCCCACCTGTACCTACACCCAACCCCACCTGTACCTACACCCAACCCCACCTGTACC
>NW_005355029.1:603767-605090 GCF_000412655.1 Myotis brandtii | reverse complement strand
CTGCCCCCGCCGCCCCGCCCCGCCAGGCTGAGACCATCTTGTGAATCAAGCGTAAGTGGCCGGGAGAGAACAACTTGCCCGCGTGGCCCCGGGACCCCGGGACCCATCACTACCTGCCCACGAGGCTGAGCCTGAGGGCCCCCCTGGGAGAGGGTCCTTCTGGGAGTCCCCTCCCACCCTCCCAGGAAGGTGGGTCATTGGAGTGGAAGAGTCCACCTGTACCTACACCCAACCCCACCTGTACCTACACCTAACCTCACCTGTACCTACACCCAAGCCCACCTACACCTACACCCAACCCCATCTGTACCTACATCCAACCCCACCTACACCTACACCCAACCCCACCTACACCTACACCCAAGCCCATCTGTACCTACACCCAAGCCACCTGTACCTACACCCAACCCCACCTGTACCTACACCCAAGCCCACCTGTACCTACACCCAACCCCACCTGTACCTACACCCAACCCCACCTGTACCTACACCCAACCCCACCTGTACCTACACCCAAGCCCACCTACACCTCCACCCAACCCCACCTGTACCGACACCACCCAAGTGCTCCTCCTGTCCTTGTGCCCTTGGGTGCACCCGGCACACGTGATGATCCCCCTCAATGTGATGCGGAAACACTGAGCCCGACTGGCCGACACCAGGTGTGAGCCTGCAGCTGCGGTCCTGCACGCCTGGGAGAGGTTCCCAGCGAAGAGGCCCAGACAGAGCTGCAGAGGGGCTGTGGGTGCGCCCAGGTGTCCTGGGAGGCTTGGGGAGGAGGAAGGACCCGCCACGGGGCAGGGTGAGTGGGGAAGGCTGGTCTCTCCTTTCTCTCTCTGCCATACCTGTCCCTGAACCAGGGGACCCCACTGCTGGCTGGGGGCTCTCAGGTGGCCAGGAGGGCAGGGGCTTAAATTTCAGCTGAGCAGGACTGCCCATGTCAGAGGCACGAGGAATGAGGGTGGGGGCCACTCTCAGCCCCACGGCAAACTTGTCCAGCCTCCGCTTGCCCTCCCGCCGCCTGGCCAGCCCTCCTGGGAAGGCAGAGCAGGCGAGGGTCCCGCTGCAGGGCCACACACTTCTGCCTCACACCCGGCAGCCCTGCCCGCTGTGTGGCCCCGGCAGGTGTCTGAGCCTCTCTGAGTCTCTGCTCCTCCTCTGTCCTCTCTTCAGAGGAGCCACGAGGGCCTGGGAAGGGCTTTCCATGTCAGCTTCTCCAAGGGTGGGCTCGCCCGTGCGCCCTGGGCAGGCACTGGCTCTGCAGCCTCTGCGTCCTGGAGGGGCACGCGGGACGAGGGCCAGCATGGGGGTTCGGGCTCTGGG
>NW_005355029.1:595268-603692 GCF_000412655.1 Myotis brandtii | reverse complement strand
GGCCCCCGCGGGCGGGCCGCCCCCCAGGCCAAGTGTGCAGCCTGCCCAGCCCCAGCTCAGGCTCCTTTGTCACTGGGTGTGGGGGGAGGGCAGGGAAGGTGGCCCAGCAGCGTTCTCACGGGCCCCTGGCAGGTCTGCAGAGGAATAAATCAATCAGGGACCCGAGCCCCTGGGAGGGCCCCTCAGGGGGGTCGGCGTGACCCGTGCTGCGGGGCCGGATCTGCCCACACTGCGCACCCAGGAGCGCCCTAGCCTCGCGGTGTTCGGAGAAAATAAATTAAGTGCAACAAGATAGTTGTAAAGCGCGTCCCTGTGGCGTCATAGCGCTAAATGACAGATGTTTCGCTCTGAAAAGTGGCTCTAATGTCTGTGCAGTAACTTTGTCTCAAATGATTTCAGCAGACGTCAATAGAGGGGACCAAGCATGGTCTCGCCAGCCACGGGCAGACACGATGCAACCAGAGGCCTTGGGTGGAGGGCAGGGCCAGGGCCTCCAGGGGGCCGGGTGCCCAGGGATGGTGGCCAGGCAGGAGGAAGTACCCTGGACCCGTGGGCTGACCTGCACACGTCGATGCCCTTCCCCGGACCTCAGTGTCCTCATCCGCAAGATGGGTGCACTGGGCGACCTCGCTGTGGAATGCCGATCGGGGTCAGGTGCGGGACTGACAAGGAAACCAGCGGTCCCACCTGCGGGAATCCAGGAAGGCTTCCCGGAGGAGAGGGCACTGGCGTGAGGCCTGAGGGGAGCAGGAGCTGACCAGGCAGGGAGAGGAGGAAGGGCATTCCAGGCAGTGGATGTGGGGTGAGCGGCAGGACAGTGTGCCGATGCCTAGGGGGGGCTGCAACCTGTGAAGGGCCTGAGTGCCTGGCCCTTATTTAGTAGTGACCGGGAAGCCTCGGGGATTTAAAAAAGTATATATCTTTTTATTGATTTCAGAGAGGAAGAGAGACAGAAACATCAATGAGGAGAATCATTGATTGGCTGCCTCCTGCACGCCCCCTACTGGGGATCGAGCCCACAACCCTGGCATGTGCCCTTGACCGGAATTGAACCCGGGACCCTTCAGTCCGCAGGCCGACGCTCTATCCACTGAGCCACACCAGCTAGGGCTTCGGGGGATTTTAAACCAAATCGGACCTGCGACCTGGAACGTTGGGGTGCTTTTCCGTTTTATGGCCCCACGTGTGCACTTTCCAGATTCCCTGTGATGCAAGGAGACAGGTGAGCTACTTGTCAGAAGAAAACAGAGTGAGAAACGAGGGGGCAGAGTCAGCGGGCCGGCCAGGTCCCTGGGCGAGATGGGTCCCCATGGAGCTGAGCAGCCCCCACAGACGGCAGCTGGAGCAGGTGCAGTGGAGGCACATGCGGGGCACCCTACCCACCCCGTGTGGTGCATGCAGCAGCCAGAGCAGGGGCGCAGTGCGGGCATCCCTTACCTACCCAGTGTCATGCATACAGCAGCTCTGGGGGCAGGGAGGGCAGAGGGAAAGAGCACAGGCCTGGCACCAGAGATGTGGGTTTCTGGCCCCACTCTCTCCCACCTCTCTTGGGGCCTCAGTTTCCCCTGCTTTAAACAGAGAAGGCTGGACTTGGGGACCTGGAGACCTCCTGCAGTTTCCCTGGGAACCTCCGGGGGACCCTTTAAGCTACTGACAGCAGCACACCCTTGGGGAGGTGCAGCCACTGCCAGGAGCTGTCTATGCACTTACAGCATCACCTCACTCAGTGCTCCCACAAGCCGACACGCCCTAGAGCCGTGGTGGGCAAACGGCGGCTCCCGAGCCACATGCGGCTCTTTGGCCCCTTGAGTGTGGCTCTTCCACAAAATACCCACTTCTGCACATGGGCCACGAAGTTTCAATCGCACTGTACATACGCGCCCGCACATGGTATTTTGTGGTATTTTGTGGAAGAGCCACACTCAAGGGGCCAAAGAGCCGCATGTGGCTCGCGAGCCGCAGTTTGCCGACCACTGCCCTAGAGCATCTCCACTTTACAGTATGGAAACCTAGGCACAGAGTGATTAAGCAATTTGCTTTAGGCCACACAGCTTACAAGCAGGGAGGCAGGGCCCGGACTCCTTACTCTCAGCTGCTGCCGTCTGTCTGTCCACTACAGGCTCGTTGAGAGCCGCGAGGTGCTTTGCCAACCTGCTGGGGGGCAGGCAGAGCCGACCATGGCCTCAGGGCAGGGAGCTGGGCAGATCCCATGGAAAGCACCAGCCCAGGCCCCCCCCCCCCCCCGCCCCAGCCTGAGTCACGTGGCCAGCTCCAGGCTCCCGCGACACTGCCGAAACCCAAAACCTGACGACATGTCTAGAAATCATTTCAGAACAGCTCAAGTACGACACCTTCTTGCTCAGGAAGAGGGGCGGGCACAGCTCGGTTCTCTTTTCTCTGCGATCACGGTCTTCTCTTTCCACAGAGAAGGGCAGCGCAAGTCCTTGCCGGAAGGCCCCAGCGCGGAGTCCGGCCCCTAGTCCTCTAAGGCCCTTTACCAAACGCCTGTCGTCTAAAGTGTATTTAAATGCCCCTTTTTTGGATTATAATTTTTACTCTTGATTATATGATGACTATATAATCAAATATTCATTGGATAATGATGATTAAAATATATAATCCCCCAAAAGATGTTTAGAACAATTTAGGCTACCATCGACTTAATTACGGGAGTTAGGGGATTAGCAGTGGAAGGAAGGGGTAATTTTTTCAGAACCAATTTCGTGGTTCCTGCGGCTCTGCAGTCAGAGGGAGAAAGGGCCCCAGGGGAAGGCAGAAGACAGGGTGCTGTGGTCACCTCCACCTGGGGGGTCGCAGGCCCCGGGAGGGTCGCCCTTGTGCAGCCAGCATGACCTCGCTCCTTCAGGACGGAGCCCCCACACCTGCCTGCACCTGCCTGCCGAGCAGGGTCACCCCACGGGAACCAGCGCAGGACTGAGATCGGGACCGATGCACCGTGCAGGCCGCCGGAGGCCTCCTGGACGCTGCTTGTTGAACGGCAGCCCCGTGTTACTTCCTGAGCCCGCTCCCCCCGACTCCTCGCCCATGGCCGAGTCCTTCCACCCAGAGGTGGTCAGGGCAGAGCGTGCCCTCGGGCTCCAGGAGACAGGCTCACGCTGTGGGGCAGGGACTGTGCCCTGAGGGTCAGACAGGGAAGCTGCACCCCAGAAAGGAGAGGCCTGCCCGAGTGGCCGCTAGAAAGAGGTGGGCTGGCTGGGGGAGGACCCCCTCCCCTGCTCCCACCATGTGACGGCTGTGATGAAGGCGGGAGAGTCTGGGACCGCCCCCTTCCCTGGGCATGGCTGCACCCCTCCCTCCCTACACCCCGCCAAGCTGGGCCAGGCGGTCTCTGCACATGCCCAAGCCCGCCTTGCAGTGAGGTAGGTGACACCTGCCTGGAGCTGTCAGTGGGTGCGGCTCACTGAGGCTGCAGAAACCCGCCCCTCCCGCCGCCCTGGTGCCCAGGATGCCTGCCGGGGGGGAGGAGGGACAGAGCAGGGAGAATGGGCCACATCCCACAGTCCATGTCTGCGTCATCGGTAGCAAACCTGGGAACATCCTTCCACAGAAGCTCGGCCACGGCCACACCAGCCTCTTCCTGCCTGGATAGACATTGGCTGCCGTTCCGACAGCCCAGCGCAAAGCCCCAGGGGACAGAGAGGGCCGGAGCCCCAGCCTCCTCCCCAGGGGAGCACAGGGGACCCCTCCTCTGCCCTAGCCTAGTATCCTGGGGGACAGAGGGCCCTCAGCCCTTGGAGAGGCCCCAAGGGGGCAACTTCTCCCATGAGGACGCTGAGGCCTGGGGTTCAGAACCCACCCCAACGCCACTTCAGAGCCCAGGTGAGACTGACAACAGCCACCACCAAGGGGACCTCCTTTCGGTCAGGCCTGCGTGCTCCCGGTGACACAAGGTGTATGGCCTGCCAAGGCCACAGGGACGAATACCCCGACTGGGTGGGACTCAGGCCCGAAGCGCGGCGCCCTGGGCTCGGGGCCGGAGGTCGAGACCAAGGCCGGCGGCTGTCCCCCGGGGCTGGTGGTGGTGGACAGCCGTCTCCTCCGTGGTCCCCCCGGGTTGGTCCTCTGTCCGAGTCCAGATCTTTCTTGTAGGACCCAGTCCCACTGGAGCAGGGCCCACCCTCGAGACCTCATTTTACCTTCACCTCTTCAATGACCCCGTCTCTACTAGCAAACACTTCACTTTCTTTTTTAAAAAATATTTTTGTTGTTGTTGATTTCAGAGAGGAAGGGAGAGAGAAAGAGAGAGAGAAACATCAATGATGAGAGAGAATCATGGACCGGCTGCCTCCTGCACGCCCCGCCCTGGAGATCGAGCCCACAACCCAGGCATGTGCCCTGACCAGGGATCGAACCCTGACCTCCTGGTTCGTGACCTCCTCGTTCATAGGTTGACGCTCAGCCACTGAGCCACACCGCAGGGCAAACACCTCATTCTCTGAGGTCAAGCCTTGTCCCCGGGAAGCGCCCACCTGCTCAGGTGAACCTGCGAGGCTCCGAATGGCCTTAGATGTGGTTGTGCTTCCCAGGGCAGCAGCGGCCTTTCTGCCCTGGGTGGAAGGTGTGGGTGTGGGTGCGGGTGCGGGTGGGGGTGCGGGGAGGACACAGAGGGGAGGCTGGCCAGGGCTCTAGCTGGAGCTCCCGGCCACCAGAGGGCCAAGGCAAGACTTGTTGAACGGCAGCCCCGTGTTACTTCCTGAGCCCGCTCCCCCCGACTCCTCGCCCATGGCCGAGTCCTTCCACCCAGAGGTGGTCAGGGCAGAGCGTGCCCTCGGGCTCCAGGAGACAGGCTCACGCTGTGGGGCAGGGACTGTGCCCTGAGGGTCAGACAGGGAAGCTGCACCCCAGAAAGGAGAGGCCTGCCCGAGTGGCCGCTAGAAAGAGGTGGGCTGGCTGGGGGAGGACCCCCTCCCCTGCTCCCACCATGTGACGGCTGTGATGAAGGCGGGAGAGTCTGGGACCGCCCCCTTCCCTGGGCATGGCTGCACCCCTCCCTCCCTACACCCCGCCAAGCTGGGCCAGGCGGTCTCTGCACATGCCCAAGCCCGCCTTGCAGTGAGGTAGGTGACACCTGCCTGGAGCTGTCAGTGGGTGCGGCTCACTGAGGCTGCAGAAACCCGCCCCTCCCGCCGCCCTGGTGCCCAGGATGCCTGCCGGGGGGGAGGAGGGACAGAGCAGGGAGAATGGGCCACATCCCACAGTCCATGTCTGCGTCATCGGTAGCAAACCTGGGAACATCCTTCCACAGAAGCTCGGCCACGGCCACACCAGCCTCTTCCTGCCTGGATAGACATTGGCTGCCGTTCCGACAGCCCAGCGCAAAGCCCCAGGGGACAGAGAGGGCCGGAGCCCCAGCCTCCTCCCCAGGGGAGCACAGGGGACCCCTCCTCTGCCCTAGCCTAGTATCCTGGGGGACAGAGGGCCCTCAGCCCTTGGAGAGGCCCCAAGGGGGCAACTTCTCCCATGAGGACGCTGAGGCCTGGGGTTCAGAACCCACCCCAACGCCACTTCAGAGCCCAGGTGAGACTGACAACAGCCACCACCAAGGGGACCTCCTTTCGGTCAGGCCTGCGTGCTCCCGGTGACACAAGGTGTATGGCCTGCCAAGGCCACAGGGACGAATACCCCGACTGGGTGGGACTCAGGCCCGAAGCGCGCTCGCGAGCCGCAGTTTGCCGACCACTGCCCTAGAGCATCTCCACTTTACAGTATGGAAACCTAGGCACAGAGTGATTAAGCAATTTGCTTTAGGCCACACAGCTTACAAGCAGGGAGGCAGGGCCCGGACTCCTTACTCTCAGCTGCTGCCGTCTGTCTGTCCACTACAGGCTCGTTGAGAGCCGCGAGGTGCTTTGCCAACCTGCTGGGGGGCAGGCAGAGCCGACCATGGCCTCAGGGCAGGGAGCTGGGCAGATCCCATGGAAAGCACCAGCCCAGGCCCCCCCACCCCCCCGCCCCAGCCTGAGTCACGTGGCCAGCTCCAGGCTCCCGCGACACTGCCGAAACCCAAAACCTGACGACATGTCTAGAAATCATTTCAGAACAGCTCAAGTACGACACCTTCTTGCTCAGGAAGAGGGGCGGGCACAGCTCGGTTCTCTTTTCTCTGCGATCACGGTCTTCTCTTTCCACAGAGAAGGGCAGCGCAAGTCCTTGCCGGAAGGCCCCAGCGCGGAGTCCGGCCCCTAGTCCTCTAAGGCCCTTTACCAAACGCCTGTCGTCTAAAGTGTATTTAAATGCCCCTTTTTTGGATTATAATTTTTACTCTTGATTATATGATGACTATATAATCAAATATTCATTGGATAATGATGATTAAAATATATAATCCCCCAAAAGATGTTTAGAACAATTTAGGCTACCATCGACTTAATTACGGGAGTTAGGGGATTAGCAGTGGAAGGAAGGGGTAATTTTTTCAGAACCAATTTCGTGGTTCCTGCGGCTCTGCAGTCAGAGGGAGAAAGGGCCCCAGGGGAAGGCAGAAGACAGGGTGCTGTGGTCACCTCCACCTGGGGGGTCGCAGGCCCCGGGAGGGTCGCCCTTGTGCAGCCAGCATGACCTCGCTCCTTCAGGACGGAGCCCCCACACCTGCCTGCACCTGCCTGCCGAGCAGGGTCACCCCACGGGAACCAGCGCAGGACTGAGATCGGGACCGATGCACCGTGCAGGCCGCCGGAGGCCTCCTGGACGCTGCTTGTTGAACGGCAGCCCCGTGTTACTTCCTGAGCCCGCTCCCCCCGACTCCTCGCCCATGGCCGAGTCCTTCCACCCAGAGGTGGTCAGGGCAGAGCGTGCCCTCGGGCTCCAGGAGACAGGCTCACGCTGTGGGGCAGGGACTGTGCCCTGAGGGTCAGACAGGGAAGCTGCACCCCAGAAAGGAGAGGCCTGCCCGAGTGGCCGCTAGAAAGAGGTGGGCTGGCTGGGGGCGCACCGCCTCCCCTGCTCCCACCATGTGACGGCTGTGATGAAGGCGGGAGAGTCTGGGACCGCCCCCTTCCCTGGGCATGGCTGCACCCCTCCCTCCCTACACCCCTCCAAGCTGGGCCAGGCGGTCTCTGCACATGCCCAAGCCCGCCTTGCAGTGAGGTAGGTGACACCTGCCTGGAGCTGTCAGTGGGTGCGGCTCACTGAGGCTGCAGAAACCCGCCCCTCCCGCCGCCCTGGTGCCCAGGATGCCTGCCGGGGGGGAGGAGGGACAGAGCAGGGAGAATGGGCCACATCCCACAGTCCATGTCTGCGTCATCGGTAGCAAACCTGGGAACATCCTTCCACAGAAGCTCGGCCACGGCCACACCAGCCTCTTCCTGCCTGGACAGACATTGGCTGCCATTCCGACAGCCCAGCGCAAAGCCCCAGGGGACAGAGAGGGCCGGAGCCCCAGCCTCCTCCCCAGGGGAGCACAGGGGACCCCTCCTCTGCCCTAGCCTAGTATCCTGGGGGACAGAGGGCCCTCAGCCCTTGGAGAGGCCCCAAGGGGGCAACTTCTCCCATGAGGACGCTGAGGCCTGGGGTTCAGAACCCACCCCAACGCCACTTCAGAGCCCAGGTGAGACTGACAACAGCCACCACCAAGGGGACCTCCTTTCGGTCAGGCCTGCGTGCTCCCGGTGACACAAGGTGTATGGCCTGCCAAGGCCACAGGGACGAATACCCCGACTGGGTGGGACTCAGGCCCGAAGCGCGGCGCCCTGGGCTCGGGGCCGGAGGTCGAGACCAAGGCCGGCGGCTGTCCCCCGGGGCTGGTGGTGGTGGACAGCCGTCTCCTCCGTGGTCCCCCCGGGTTGGTCCTCTGTCCGAGTCCAGATCTTTCTTGTAGGACCCAGTCCCACTGGAGCAGGGCCCACCCTCGAGACCTCATTTTACCTTCACCTCTTCAATGACCCCGTCTCTACTAGCAAACACTTCACTTTCTTTTTTAAAAAATATTTTTGTTGTTGTTGATTTCAGAGAGGAAGGGAGAGAGAAAGAGAGAGAGAAACATCAATGATGAGAGAGAATCATGGACCGGCTGCCTCCTGCACGCCCCGCCCTGGAGATCGAGCCCACAACCCAGGCATGTGCCCTGACCAGGGATCGAACCCTGACCTCCTGGTTCGTGACCTCCTCGTTCATAGGTTGACGCTCAGCCACTGAGCCACACCGCAGGGCAAACACCTCATTCTCTGAGGTCAAGCCTTGTCCCCGGGAAGCGCCCACCTGCTCAGGTGAACCTGCGAGGCTCCGAATGGCCTTAGATGTGGTTGTGCTTCCCAGGGCAGCAGCGGCCTTTCTGCCCTGGGTGGAAGGTGTGGGTGTGGGTGCGGGTGCGGGTGGGGGTGCGGGGAGGACACAGAGGGGAGGCTGGCCAGGGCTCTAGCTGGAGCTCCCGGCCACCAGAGGGCCAAGGCAAGACCAGCACCCAGC
>NW_005355029.1:594516-595155 GCF_000412655.1 Myotis brandtii | reverse complement strand
GGCCTTGGGGAGGTGGGAGGGTGAAAAGGAGAGAGTGGAATCCCAGGCGGGCAGGAGGGAGAGCAGGAGGGGAGCCCGAGGAGAGAGGAGGGAGCCCATCCTCGGGTCCAGAGACCCAGCCACAGCCCCTCCTGACGCCCGTCCTCCACCCTCAGGAGTCCTGCCCGCCAGGCCTCCCCTCTCCAGGTCTGAGCCCGCTCGGCGTGGAGGCTTCCTGGGAGGAGGGGGCGGTGGGGGTGGGTGGAGGGGTCCAGCAGAGGCCTCAGCCCTCCTATGGGGTCCGGATCGGGTCCTTCAGAACCGCCCACTGCCCCCAACAGGGACCCAGGGCACAACTGGGGGGTCAGCTCCCTGCAGCCACAGGCACAGGTGACACCTGGACACCACCAGCCGCCTTTCAGCCCTGAGCTAGGCCATGCCCTCCCAGCCCCTCCCGCCTCGCTGGACCTCGGCCTGGGCCTCTACCACCCTCCTCCATCTCCCCTGGCTCTCTGGCTGGGCCCCAAACTGCGGTGAGGTCGCCTCGCTTTCCTCTGCTCAGGTTTTGGAGAGCACGCGCCCCAGATGACATGCGAAGTCCCAGGACGCGCTGGGCTCAGCCCCCGCAGAGAGCCCCGGTCAGTGCCCAGCACCGTCCAC
>NW_005355029.1:593239-594198 GCF_000412655.1 Myotis brandtii | reverse complement strand
AATCCTGGCAGCACATCAACAGCTTGATGAGGGCAGCGTCGTAGTTACACTCTTTAAATTAAGTGAATAATTAAAAAGAAGTTGATTATCAATTAGCTAATTAAATAATCCATTTTCACTTTCACATGCCCACCTTTCCCCCGGTTTTTTCTTTCTTACTTTTTTTTCTTTCCCCCTTTTTTTCCTCCTTTATTTTTTTATTTTCTTTTTTGGTTAATCACTGTGGCCGCGGTAATGAGCCGCCTCGGGTTGCCAGGCAACCAGCTCCCAGTTAAACAGCCACAGCTGCCTCCCGCCTGCGCCCTGACGGCCCTCAGCCCTTGGAGAGGCCCCAAGGGGGCAACTTCTCCCATGAGGACGCTGAGGCCTGGGGTTCAGAACCCACCCCAACGCCACTTCAGAGCCCAGGTGAGACTGACAACAGCCACCACCAAGGGGACCTCCTTTCGGTCAGGCCTGCGTGCTCCCGGTGACACAAGGTGTATGGCCTGCCAAGGCCACAGGGACGAATACCCCGACTGGGTGGGACTCAGGCCCGAAGCGCGGCGCCCTGGGCTCGGGGCCGGAGGTCGAGACCAAGGCCGGCGGCTGTCCCCCGGGGCTGGTGGTGGTGGACAGCCGTCTCCTCCGTGGTCCCCCCGGGTTGGTCCTCTGTCCGAGTCCGGATCTTTCTTGTAGGACCCAGTCCCACTGGAGCAGGGCCCACCCTCGAGACCTCATTTTACCTTCACCTCTTCAATGACCCCGTCTCTACTAGCAAACACTTCACTTTCTTTTTTAAAAAATATTTTTGTTGTTGTTGATTTCAGAGAGGAAGGGAGAGAGAAAGAGAGAGAGAAACATCAATGATGAGAGAGAATCATGGACCGGCTGCCTCCTGCACGCCCCGCCCTGGAGATCGAGCCCACAACCCAGGCATGTGCCCTGACCAGGGATCGAACCCTGACCTCCTGCTTCGT
>NW_005355029.1:592751-593057 GCF_000412655.1 Myotis brandtii | reverse complement strand
AATCCTGGCAGCACATCAACAGCTTGATGAGGGCAGCGTCGTAGTTACACTCTTTAAATTAAGTGAATAATTAAAAAGAAGTTGATTATCAATTAGCTAATTAAATAATCCATTTTCACTTTCACACGCCCACCTTTCCCCCGGTTTTTTCTTTCTTACTTTTTTTCTTTCCCCCTTTTTTTCCTCCTTTATTTTTTTATTTTCTTTTTTGGTTAATCACTGTGGCCGCGGTAATGAGCCGCCTCGGGTTGCCAGGCAACCAGCTCCCAGTTAAACAGCCACAGCTGCCTCCCGCCTGCGCCCTGA
>NW_005355029.1:589752-591706 GCF_000412655.1 Myotis brandtii | reverse complement strand
GGGGCCTCGGGTGGGGGAGGTGGGCCTGGGGCTGGGCTCTGCCCGCTCTCCCCTCCTGCCGACCCAGCTCACCCACCCCAGTCCGGCGCCCCTCTCAGCCGCCCAGCCCTCCCTCCAGCCCCTGAAACCCCCTCCAGGCTCCAGAGCACCGTTTCCCCAGATGTCAGTTTGGGATTCATCACTTCCATCCACCAATTTTCAAACAAAAACGGATTGTCGCCGAGCTCTTAACCCTGGGTTTGCCACCAAGTGCGTCTTCTCTCACGGGTGGCAGAGTAGCTCTGGGTGGTCCGTGCCCAGGCATCGTCCAGCCACCCAGGTCCCCCTAAGTTTGCACTGTCCCAAGGCAGGGCTGGGGCCTGTGTGCATCTGTCCCAGGACCGACAAACTGTCAGGAATGAGACAAACATGGGGGGGGGGCTGCCAGAGCCCCCCACGCCCAGCCTGGCTCAGTCCCACCGCTGCCTGCCTGTGGGGAACCAGGCGGAGGGAGCTGGGGGAGCCAGAGGGGCCCCACGCAAAGCCAGATCTCAGCTCAACCAGGCGGAGGGAGCTGGGGGAGCCAGAGGGGCCCCACGCAAAGCCAGATCTCAGCTCGGAGAGGCTGAACTTGGCAATTACCAGGGATAACAAGAACAAATGGAAAGGCACTCACTGAGTAACTGATATCAATTATGAACCCGGCTTCGGCGTCTGGAATAAATGATAGGGGAATTGGCCGCAGAGAGGAGGGGAGCGGCGTGTTATTATTTACGCCAGATTAAGAAAAGTATCCAATTTGCTGGCCATCTCCCTCCCTGTGGGAACTGGTATCAATTTTATTATTGTTCCTCCGATTTTAATATTCTCTAAATGAATTACTATTGAGTGAGGTAGTTAGTCAATAGTTTAATGCAATTAATTATCTTTAAATCACTTTGTTATCTTTTTTTTTTTTGAAAGAGAGATTCTTAACTCCAGCAAGCAGTTGCTTACAGGAAATGTGAGAGGGTGTAGGGGTTGGGGGGAGGAGGAGCCTGGAGCTGAGACCAAGGGATGGGTTTTCCTGGTTCTGAAGCAGAGCAACCTTGGATCCCAAATCCACAGAAGTGCAAGGTATGGGCCAGGCAGGGAGACCCTCCACGTGGTTGAACCCAGCGCACACAGGAGGCCGAGCAGGCACGGCACAGCCTGCGAGCCCTGGACGCTGGGCATATGCAGCCTGGGCAACGCTTGGCCACATCCGGAGCCTCTGTATGTTGTTTTGTTTGTTGTTAGTTTAGATGGGGGGGGGGTGAAACTCACAGGCCAGTCCCCCAGTGTTTCTCTGCTGGATTCCCCTGGTCCTGCCTGGAGAGATGGAGGCCAGCTCCTGGGCAGGCGGTCAGAACGGCCAAGCTGGACCTCGGGGGGTCACCTCCCACTTCTCCTCTGAGGGACTAGGGAGAATGGCCTCAGCCAAAGGAGTTGGAAGGCAGGAGACTGTAAAGGGAGGAGCAAAGGGGAACCTGATATTATTTCCAAGTTACTGCGGCGGCGTCCTAGCTTAGGGGTAGGGAAAGCCTCCTTACACACACACACACCCTGAAGTATCCCGACTTGTGTGGACTCTACAGACCTCCCCCAGGGCTCACTCTGAATCCCTCACCCACTGCTCCCAGCTCCCCAGCAGGGGGGCCTCCACCCGAGTGTCCACCCGTCTGTCTGCTCGTTGGCTCTCTCGGTCCCTCTCCCTGCTCCCCCCGGCACGCGCCACCCACCCCCACCTCGTGTTGTGTGTGTTTTTTCTCTAATTCTCCGGAGTTTCTCTTTTGTTGCCAATTGTTTCTGTGCCCCGAGGCCACGCTGTAAATGAGATGTTACATCTGCACTGAGCTAAGTAAACACTTTATAAGTGAATAAATAAGTGAATAAATAACGAAACAGCCACCTCGGGATGGACGCTGCCAGGGCTCCGGGCTGGGGCCGTGTCCAG
>NW_005355029.1:585560-587834 GCF_000412655.1 Myotis brandtii | reverse complement strand
ATGCCCAGGCCCAGGCGCAGGCTGCTACAAAGTGCAACAGTCCCGGGGAGACATGTCTCTGAGTTCACCTCAGCACCTCTGAGTGCCGGGGTGAAGGGACACGGGTGTGTGGCCCAGACACCAAGGCTCTCGGATGCCAAGACAATCCCTGAGAACTGTCCTCTTCCTCCCCGGGAGTCAGGGATCAGCCCCCCAAAGATAGGCTGGAGCGCCTCACCATTCAGAGAAAATGGAATGCCTCTGAAACAGCGCAGAGGACAGGACCTGGCATTTCATAGTGTTTTAGAAGTAATATCCCGTTTGCCGTGCGTGAAATAGGGCACCAGGAGCGCTACGAGAAATAGAAAGAGTAATTTCTCAGTGGAGAAGTTGCCTGCTTCCATCTCGGCCGGATTCTGGAACCTGGGTCCTGGACGCTTTGGTGGGACCAGAGCGGCCGGCCCGCCCACCTCCCACATCTGGAATCGGCATCAGGGAGGTGAGGTCTCAGGAAGTTCTCACACTTCATGGCTCATTACCAGGGGCTTGGAGTCCTGGGAGAGGGGCTGGGGGGAGGTGCACTGGGCGCTGGGAGTGAGAATAGGTGCCCCCTTCTCCCCCCACCCCCCAGCTCCTCAGGCAGCAGCGGCCGGAAGGAGGGGGAGGGGCATGCTCTCCAGGGAGCCCCCTCCCCCAGGCTTGGGAACTCCTGGGGTGCCCACCTCCCTGGGCTGACCGGACAGCACCCTGGCTGGGGTGGGGGCAGCCTTGCGTGACTCAGGAAAGGAAGAAAAACCTGCTGGTTCCGGAAAGCCCGAGGCCTGTCCAGGGAGGGCCTTGGAGTGGGAGAGGGGGAGGGGGGGCCCCTCACGACCAGCACTCCGGCCTCGGAGGATGACTTCCCTGGAACCAAGGAACTGGAAGGGCTCAGCCGCCGGCAGCCCCAGGGACCTGGGGACCCGCGGACTCCAAGTAGCCGATTCCCAGGATGTCTGGGGGCCAGGGAGGCCCGCGCTCCCTCCTCGCACTTTCATTTGACGTTACTGATGCTGCTTCGATGTCTGAAGGGGATAATACTTCGGAGCTTAAAATTACAATTGCTTCTACTTAAATTTATTTGATGGCCGGAGCGTTCCCGTTATACATCCGTATATGGGTTTTCAATATCTTAAATGTTTAAAAAGGTTTTATTCTGTACTTACACTGAGTGAAATTAAAAAGAAACAGTAAAATGTTTGAAAATGAAGTGCATTATGTTTAATAAATTTAAAATGAACAAAGGCTGCTATATTGCAGCAATATCTTTCCCTGCCCAGGGGCATTAATAAAGACTGGAGGTTTGGAAAAACAATATTTTCTATTAAAATTCTGCGCTGTGTTTCAATATTAAAAGGATATGTGATGAATTTCCAGTGTTACCCAGACGGGGTCAGAGATTAATTTCATTTCTTTCTGGTCAGCATTCTGTCGATAATTAATCAAAAGCAGAGTTTCTTAATGAAACACTTTTCATAAGGTGATAATTAGCAGGAAAGAGGCGGCCCGCAGACAATCCCGCGAGCTGTCTAATAACAGCGAGGCGCGGGGCTGGGTCCTGGGGGCCGGGCGGGACCGCGGGGACTTGGGCTCCCCAGGGAAGGGGCTGAGCAGCGTGGAGGCGAGTCCTCCTTCGGCCCAGCCTGGAGCACCGGCCCCTCTGCAGACAGGCTCAGGCCGCAGGAGGAACCAGAGAAGCGGAAGCCCCGAGGGCCGGCCGGCCGGGCCAACCCCGCCCCATCCCAGAGCAGCCCTGGGACGCGGTGTGACCTTAGGCAAGTCTCCTTCGTCCGAGGCCTCGGGGGTCCCTCCTCCTACAAGAGGAGCAGCTCCCATCAGGCCTCTCTGGCCTGGGGGGCGGGGGCGGGGCAGAGTGCAGCCTCTGTCCGACCCGCCACCCTCCCTGCAGGACTTCAGGGGAAAGCACCCAGGGAGCCCCCGCCCCACCCCCCTCCCACTCACGTCCCGACTGCTCGGTGCCCCCAGCCTGCGCCATCGCAAGCAGCGGGCCTGCATCGAGGCCTGGGAGCAGCGAGGGAGGGAGGGAGGGAGGGAAGGCAGGGTGGAGGCGTCCGCAGGCAGAGGGGGATTATTAGTGCATTATAAAATTACTAAAAATAAATGGAAACAATTAAGGGGTTCAAGAGTAAATAAAGTTAATGAAACAAAATTAGCAGCAATTAGCGACGGCGCCCGCGTGCGCTCACTCCCCGCAGCCCAGCGCGTGGTTTGGAGCCTGGGGGCTCCGAGCAGCCAACA
>NW_005355029.1:585038-585428 GCF_000412655.1 Myotis brandtii | reverse complement strand
GGCCGGGCTGGCCTTCCCCGCGATGCCCGGCAGGCGCTGCAAACTTTCCGATAACGCCGAGAGGCGGGGGTTCTGTGCAGATGAGATTATCGATAGTTATTGAAAGTCCCCAAATAGGATTTACAAAGCAGGCTTCTGCGCCTTTAATAGAATTCTAGATAATCTTTTATCACAACAAGACACCCATAGAATTATTTAAACAGATTGGACGGCTGCCGCAGCAAATTTCAATTATTCTAATGCTTTAATAAATGTGGTGCGTGTGTATTAAATTCAAGCTTCTTAATCCAAATTTTACGATTTAACTGCTCTGATTTTTCATTACTGCAACACCCTCACGTGGACGCCGCTCCCTTCCTGGGGAGGGAGCAGCTCGGGGTGGGGAGAAGG
>NW_005355029.1:583612-584807 GCF_000412655.1 Myotis brandtii | reverse complement strand
TTCCCGCTCCCGCCCCAGCGCGGGCCTGAGAGCCAAGGGCTGGGCCCTACCAGGGCCTCCCCTCAGGTGCCCCCTTCCCTCCAGTCCCTTCAGCCCTAAATGAGAAGTGAGAGCCAAGCGCCCAAAATGTGCCCCTGCGCCCACCCCAAAAGCTGCCCCCTCCGCCGGCGGAGGGGCAGCCTGGACCTGGGAGCCCCGCGCTCCTCTCCCAGGCAGCTCTATCTGAGGCCAGGGAAGGTGGGAGTGGGGGTCCAAGTCAGCGCCCAGCCCACGCCCACCAGCGCCCTGCAGCCCGGCCCAGCCTGGAGCTCTCTGGGCCCTGAAGGCCGGGTGGGGGTTGGGGGGGGTAGGGTGTTGAACCCGGCGGAGACCGAGTGGGCTCTCCGGGGCCTGCTCTGCAATGCGTGTGGCTGTAGAAGAAAAGGAAGGGCATCGGAGGCTCCAGTCCCGTCCCGTCCGGTCGGTGGGGGCTGGCTCTGGTCCTAAACAGGCCCCACTCCTCCTCGGGGAGTCCTCGGGGCGGCCAGGGCTGACCCGACTGAGCAGTGAGCTGGGCTCGGTCCAGAGGCGTCCATCTAATCTTTGTTTTGTTCCCTCTGCAGACAGGCTCAGGCCGCAGGAGGAACCAGAGAAGCGGAAGCCCCGAGGGCCGGCCGGCCGGGCCAACCCCGCCCCATCCCAGAGCAGCCCTGGGACGCGGTGTGACCTTAGGCAAGTCTCCTTCGTCCGAGGCCTCGGGGGTCCCTCCTCCTACAAGAGGAGCAGCTCCCATCAGGCCTCTCTGGCCTGGGGGGCGGGGGCGGGGCAGAGTGCAGCCTCTGTCCGACCCGCCACCCTCCCTGCAGGACTTCAGGGGAAAGCACCCAGGGAGCCCCCGCCCCACCCCCCTCCCACTCACGTCCCGACTGCTCGGTGCCCCCAGCCTGCGCCATCGCAAGCAGCGGGCCTGCATCGAGGCCTGGGAGCAGCGAGGGAGGGAGGGAGGGAGGGAAGGCAGGGTGGAGGCGTCCGCAGGCAGAGGGGGATTATTAGTGCATTATAAAATTACTAAAAATAAATGGAAACAATTAAGGGGTTCAAGAGTAAATAAAGTTAATGAAACAAAATTAGCAGCAATTAGCGACGGCGCCCGCGTGCGCTCACTCCCCGCAGCCCAGCGCGTGGTTTGGAGCCTGGGGGCTCCGAGCAGCCAACA
>NW_005355029.1:579587-580162 GCF_000412655.1 Myotis brandtii | reverse complement strand
AGCTGCGGGCAGGGGAGGGGGCCAGGGGCTGGCTGCAGGCTCCAGCCAAGTTTGCTAATATTTCTCCGCTGCAGATGTCCTGAAGCCCCGGAGGGTCCCCCCGGGACCCGGACCCTATTAGAACAAATGTGCACTGCTTTTGTAAAGAGGCGCGTTGGCGGCGCCTGTCCTATTACAGGCGACACATGATCAATAGGCTGATAACGCAGCAACATCAATATAAGCGACAGAACAATGAGGGATATCATTGGGCATCTATCTTAATATAGCCGGCTACAAGAGCGCTGACAAAGAGGCAGCTCATGAAAATTCCGCCCCACGACTCCCCATCTCCGCTCCAATATGCGCGCGCACTCCCCCAGCTGCCAGCGCTATTATTCTCCAATTTCAATTTGACACCCCAGCCTTTCATGCTAATTCTATTATTGTAAGAAGTTTATGTGATTTCATATCACTAGAAATCGGTAATGTATAATAACCCTTTGGGCAAGAAACCCAGTCCCCGCAGCAGCCACCGGAAAATAATTACTTTCATATCAAAACTCTGCAGGAGCCCAGCGGCCGGGCCCTGGCAG
>NW_005355029.1:578837-579221 GCF_000412655.1 Myotis brandtii | reverse complement strand
TCCGAAATTTGAAAAAGATGGATGGGAGAGCTTGCGTTTGACCAGCTTTATTTATTAAAAAATGGTACATATATAAATATTCTTAGACATTTTTGCATTTTACAAGGCTGAGGATTCTTGTTGTGGGTTTTGGGGACTATGGGTTAGGTTTTCTTTTTCCTCCCTTGAGAGGAGGAGGGTCTCACCCCAGGTCCTGCTGTTGCTGACTAGGTCCAAGCGGAAGGGGGAGGAAAAAGCAGTGTTTCTAAGCCGATCACCTGATTGCCTGTGAGTCGGAGCCGAGCCCCTGCGGTGCAGCTGAGCTCCTCTAGGCCGCCGGGCCGCCCTCAGTCCATGTCCACCTCCTCACCATCCAGGGCGCTGGCTACTGCCGCGGCGCCTGGC
>NW_005355029.1:575735-578113 GCF_000412655.1 Myotis brandtii | reverse complement strand
CCTCCTCCGCTGTCGCTGTCGGAGCTGGGTGCGCTGTGCATGGACAGGCCGCCGGGCGAGTGCAGGTGGCGGCTCTGGCTCTTCAGCAGCTTCTTCTCGTGCTTGCGCTTCTTCTTCTCCATCTTCTCCAGCTCCTTCCGCGCGATCTCCTCTGGGTCCATGGGCTCGCCGCTGCATGTGGTCGGGTGTGAGTTGTGCGCCGGCCGCCCAGGGCCCTTCTTCGTGTTCTCCTTCTTCCTCCACTTGGCTCGGCGGTTTTGGAACCAAACCTAGAGTAGCCAGGTGGGAAAAGGAAGGCGCGATGAGCTGAGCCGGCAGGCTTGCTGGGGCTGTAGGCCTCCCCGCGCCCCCAAACAGGCCTGCACAACCTCGGCTGGGCCAGGCTCGGCCAGGGGGCGGAAGCCAAGTCTCATGGCCAGGCCAGCACGGAGCTGGGTGTCGCACTCAGGATGCAGGTTGTTCCAAAGGGCATCTTTTCCACCCAGAGGAGGCAGAGCAGGCCCCTTGCCAGCTCCCACTCTAGCTTCTCACCTCAGGAACTGGGAGCTGCCCCTTCGTTGGGCAGGGCCAGCCTGGCCCCTGACCAGGGGCGTTGGGTTCCTGGTCCGGAAGGAGGGAGAGAGCAGGGACGGCCTTGCCGCTCCTGACTTCTCATAGCTCCTGTTCTAAGCAGCTTGCCTGGCCTGGTGATGACCGTCTGACCGAGGACACCAGGCGGCTGGTCTGTGCCCTTCACACACCTGTCTTCAGGCCCCGGGAGACTGAGTGAAAGCCCAGATTTCGGCCTTTCCCATGAAGGGAAGCCTGGATGCTTCTTCCAGAAGGGCCTGGGGAGCTGAGCCCAACTGGGGGGGAAGGGGAGTTCAGTAGCCTCCCCGGCCTCCCCCCACACACATTCACACCCTTCTCTTTCTGAGCCTTCAGGCCAGGGCTCTGAAACAGGGCCCTCAAACCAGCTCGCTTGGCTTTGGGATGGGGTGGGGGAGCAGGGAAGCAGGAGCCAGCTGCCTCTCCCACTCTCTCTTCAGGCCTGGTCCTTGGGGAGCTCGCAGGACTGGGGGGAAAGCAGCCGGGACCCTGGCTCCAGCACAGCACAGCCCCAGCCCAGGCTCAGGCTCACGTTCCGATTCTTTGTTGCTGCCACAGAGAGCCCAGGCACACGGCAGCCTGTCGGAGCCACGGTGTGGGTATTAAGTTGCAACCTCTCCACAATTGTAACTACCTTTTCTCCCCACACACCTTTTTAAAATTCTTTTTTGAGGGTGCAAACTAGG
Organism: Myotis brandtii; assembly: GCF_000412655.1. Lineage (NCBI taxonomy): Eukaryota > Metazoa > Chordata > Mammalia > Chiroptera > Vespertilionidae > Myotis > Myotis brandtii. The sequence goes on along the minus strand of NW_005355029.1, from coordinate 576,839 downwards.
CTGCGTGGTCACCAGGGTTATTCATCACTGTGTTAGGGAGAAAGGTCATCAAAACACTCAGAAGAAATCCCACAGAGGATTTACCAACCAAAGGGCCCTGAGCAGAGGCCACGCACAGGACCGGGCACTTGTTAGGGTTTAGACAAAGCTGTCCCCGCTGAGCCGGTCTGGCCAGCCTTGCCTCTAGCGGGGTGCCCACACTGCCCCCCGCACTCACCACCAGAACGATTTCTGTACTTCAGGGAAACACCTAATTATGCACAATTCATCTTGAATAAATAATCCACCAAAATGACGCTGTATTTTTTAAAAGAATACCACTGGCAGTCTCCGAATAAAAATCAAATTCCGGGAAAAGAAAAAAGAAAAAGATATAACGGATATTAAAGATGCAGACACCTTTTTTCCCCCTCAAACTGTTTAATTGTTTAAGTTTCTGCCCCCCTTCCTCAAGCTGCCCCATCCTGCAAAGCAATGAATAAATACCTGTTTCCATCTGAGTATTTTACAGGCTGAAGGTAAACAAACAAACGCTTCCGCTGCAGGCTGGGCACAGAGCCCTTGGGCGGGTGCAATGAGGGTCTGCCTTCTCGCATCTCCAAACCCGCCGGCCGCGCTCCCACCCAAGCCTCCGCGACCTCCTGTCTCACGGCCGCCAGAACCCGCCACGCGACACCCCGGTTGGGACGCAGCTGCTGTTCTCGCTACTTTGGGGCGGCCGCCGGCCCCTCCCGAGTCGCCTCGACTTTTAGGGGATCCCACCTGCATCCCCAAGAGACCCTGAGCCCCAGAATACCCAACGCCACCGCCACCTTCCCGCAGGCGAGCGCCAGGCGGGCTCGGAGCCGGGACGCAGCTCCACCGAGAACAAAGGCGGACGCGTAGGCCCGGGCCGGTGCTGCTCCGGGAGGGACGCGGTCTTTACCTGAACGCGGGACTCGACCAGGTCGAGCCGCAGCGCCAGCGCCTCGCGCATGAACACGTCGGGGTAGTGGCTCTCGCTGAACGCCTTCTCCAGCTCCTCCAGCTGCCAGCCGGTGAAGTTGGTGCGGGTGCGCCGCCGCTTGCAGCCCGGGCTCTCCTTGTCCGGGTCTCCCGCGTCTG
>NW_005355029.1:574858-575141 GCF_000412655.1 Myotis brandtii | reverse complement strand
CCTACACATGCTTCGCCCGCGCGCGGCGCTTTACTTTATCAACATCAAGCTCCCGATAATTAGCCGCGGCCCGGGGAATTTGGGACCAATAAGAAGCGCTAATCGGCTCTGACGTCACAGGCGTGCTGGGTGCAAGGAAACGTTTTCCATATCGATTGCTAATTATACCTGACATGCACCTCAATAAACAGTATCAGGAACTGTCACAACAAGACCGGGGAGGGGGCCATAGGGAGGGAGGGGCGCGGGCGGGGGGAGCAGCCGGGCAGGGGCCCCTGGCGAG
>NW_005355029.1:567803-568218 GCF_000412655.1 Myotis brandtii | reverse complement strand
ACCCGCCTGGACCGGAACTGGCAGCGGAGAGAAGGCCGCTGGCTGCGCTGAGGGCAGGTCCCCCTCGTGGGCTGGTAAACAAAGACCAATAGCCTGTTACTAAGCCGGGGCTGCCCCTCCTCCGTTCAGTTTTCCTCTGAAAAAGAGGGGAGGACCCCAGCGACTCTGGCACAGAGCACTGACTCTATTTGGGGTGCTGGTGCAAGCCTACTGCGAAGGCCTACAGCACCCCACAGCCCAGGGCGGGGCTCAACCAGGGCTTGAAGCACCAGCTGCTGGGGGTAGGGGGGGCACACCCTCCTGTCCCACCGGCTGGAGGCCCAGGGAGTGGAGGGAGGCAGGCTGCACACCCTTCCAGCTGCACACCGGTCCAGCTGCACACCCTCCCAGCTGCACACACTCCAGGCCACACACC
>NW_005355029.1:565264-567564 GCF_000412655.1 Myotis brandtii | reverse complement strand
CTGCACACCCTTCCAGCTGCACACCCTCCCAGCTGCACACCCTCCCAACTGCATACCCTCTCAACTGCACACCCTCCAGGCTGCACACCCTCTCAACTGCACACCCTCCAGGCTGCACACCCTTCCAGCTGCACACCCTCCCGGCTGTGGACCCTTCCAGGCTGCAGGTAGGGATGAAGAGCTTTCACTGGCACTTCGGGCAGCTTCCAGGCACGGGTGGGCATGTGCAAGGGGCGACCCCCTGTCCTCACCCCAGGAGGGAATTCCCTCCGGCTGCCTTCCTCTGACCCAAGTGGCAGGGGGAAGGTGGGCCATTGCCCCAGGTGGTCCCTATGGTTGGAACTGGGGTGACAGAGGCTGGTAAGTCTGCACTGAGATGCACATGTGTGGCAGTCACTGAGGGTCCCTCTCTTCCCATCCGCAACCTCCTGCTTTTATTTTCTGTTCTGCAAACATTGGGAGGCCGTCCTAGAAGGCTCGGAATTTGTCCCCCAGAGCATGGAGACACCCATCTAGGCAAGGTGAAGGGGGCCCAGCTGCACGCTCTGCCTAGGTGACCTCTTGTTTTTAAGCCATTGTTTTGCCCTGGCTGGTTTGGCTCAGTGGATAGAGCACCGGCCTGCGGACTGAAGGGTCCCGGGTTCAATTCTGGTCAGGGCACATGCCCGGGTTGCGGGCTTGATCCCCAATAGGGGGTGTGCAGGAGGCAGCTGATCAATGATTCTCTCTCATCATGAATGTTTCTCTCTCCCTTCCTCTCTGAAATCAATAAAAATAAATAGATAAGCAAGTAAATAAAATTAAAATGACAGCTTTACTGAGATGTCACTGACACCCATCAATCCCCCTTCCAGGTGCACAGCAGCATCTTCACGTACTGAGAGCTGTGTGTCACCACCACTGCCAAGTACATGCCCATCACCCCAAAGACACCTGTGCCCATCAGCATTGCTCCCATCCCAGACGCCTCCCCGCAGTCCCTGGCAGCCACTAATCCACTTTCCGTCTCTATGGATTAGACAAGGATAATTTTGCAGGAAATCTCACCGGTCTGGAAAGGAGTGTATGAGTGAGGGCGGGGGGAGGCCTAAACACACTCTCTGGATCAACATGCTCCTGAGACACAAGAAAGTCTCACCGGGAGCCAGGAGCCAGGAGCCAGGAGCCAGGAGGGGCCAGGGATGGTGGTGCTGCAGCCATTGGCCACGTCCTAAGCCCAGGCCCACGTTCTACTCATCAGCACTCTTTTTTTTAAGAGTTTATAGCCCAGCCAGTGTGGCTCAGTGGTTGAGTATCGACGTATGAACCAGGGGGTCATGGTTCAATTCCAGGTCAGGGCACAGGCCTGAGTTGCAGGCTCCATCCCCAGTGTGGGGTGTGCAGGAGGCAGCCAATCAATAATTCTCTCTCATCATTGATGTTTCTCTAGCTCGCTCACTCGCGCTCTCTCTCTCTAAAAAATGTTTTAAAAAAAGAGTTTACAGATCAGCTCTTACTCGCTCCTGCTGCTCTGTTGCCTGCCTGCACCTGTGGCTCCCAGCAGGGCGGATGGCGGCTCTCCGGTCAGCTCAGTCCCTCGGTGAGACGCTGTCCCCTGGGGCTAGCTTGGCACCCAGATTGGCTGCTGGTTCCTCGCGGCCACCCCAGCCCTGCCCTCAGCCTCAGGGACCTGTTTTGATAGTCGGTGGCCGCCTCCCGTCCTGATGCTCTGCCAACTACGAGTTGGATTGTAAAGCCTCGCTCGGGTCAAAAATGCCGTTTTGTTTTTCCTGAACAAAAAAACCAGTTTTGGATTTAGCCTATTTTTAACACCGAATCTTGCCGTTCATTACCCCATTCTTTACAAGCCAAACTCCTAGCAATCACAGCGCTGGGTTCCTAATGAGTATTTTCCTGATTTAGAGCAGAAACGAGCAGTTATCTGCTAATAACCCGAGTCTGAAATGAAAAGGAATAGAGAAAATAACCCGAATGGCGGAGATCAGTTCTTGTTAAATAAAGCCACTGGGGGAGACGCACGGCGACATTCCCGAGCGCTAGACCAGGGGCGGCCGCTGGCCTGTGCGGCTGCCATTATCCCTGCGTCAGCAGCACCGAGTGCGCCCAACAGCACTGATGGGCACCTGCTCATTCCCTCAGCACAGCCCATCCGTCCGGCTACTTTCACTCAGAGAGCCTGAGGCAGGGGGACAGGTGAGGCGGGGAGACAGGTGAGGCAAGGGGGACAGATGAGGGAGGTGAGGCAGGGGGACAGGTGAGGCAGGGGGACAGGTGAGGCAGGTGAGGCAGGGGGACAGGTG
>NW_005355029.1:544922-564588 GCF_000412655.1 Myotis brandtii | reverse complement strand
GGCTAGAGACTCTGAAGAAGTCCCCAATAAAGGTCAGTCCTGCAGACCCATGACAGGAGCAGGGATGCTGAGAGTCCGAATGGATGTTAAGCTGAGGACAGTGCGGTGAGCCCGAGGGGCAGTCCAGGGAGCAGCAGGTCACCAGGGGACCGGCACAGCCCAGCTGACACTTCGCCACAGCACGGTGGAGACGCTAAGGGGCAGGTTTCCTTGTTCTGCGCCCCCCGCCCCCACCAGGGCTGTCCCAGGACCACAGGAGCGGGAGGGCGCTCTCTGTGGCGCCCACTGCCTCACCAGCAGGGGTGCTTCCATCCCGACACACGGACACGGAGGGCCAGAGCATGGCTGGGAGACCGTCCCCGAGCGCATCCCAGCCTGGTGGGCTGGCCAGGCTGGTGGGGGGTGCCCTCCCAGCCCCACACCCGTCCCCACTCACTCTCTGACCCCTTCACGACCCCCCTGGCTCTGCAAGACACCCACACCCAGCAGAGCCTTGCGAGTGTCCCATGCTCAGAACAGGCGGCTCTAGAGAGGAGGTGGCAGGGTCCGGCCCTCGTCTTGGCCTGTTGGATTCTTGGGACCAAGAAGAAGTGGGGAGATGCAACCTGCAGGGCCTGTGGGTGCAGAACCTGCCCAACGGGCCAGGTCAGTTGTGGGACAAGGCCCACAGGGTCCCGAGCGTCCTCAGGGGTCAGGCTGTGTCCCGAGGAGGCTGCCACCAACAGCCAGGTGGAAGCAGGCGTGGGAGACACTGCAGGCCAGGCTGAGCCCCCGCTCGCCGAGAGGCCCTGCTGTGGGGCAGTTCTCGGAGGGGCGAGGCTAGACTGCAGGACAGGCCGCGCTGGGATGCCATGGGCCGGACTCCACAGGCTCTGCCGCCCCGAGGGGGAGCCTGCGGCAGGTCTCGGCTGGGAAGAGGTCCTTGGCCGGACGGTCAGGGAAGCGGCTTGCCCAGTGCCCAGGCGTCCGGAGCTGGCCCGGACGGAGGCCTGTGTGGTTGCACGTCCGGGACAGGTGGCACCAGCCAGTACCAAAGGCCAGTTTAGTAATAGAGGCTGCACCCCTGGGACTCAGGTACCCCAGGGAGACGGGGTTAGGCAGGGCTGGTTGAGTAGGGGTGTGGGGATGGGCTTGGGGAGGGGTTGGCCATGGCCCAGGGAGGGGCTGCTCTGGGTGGGTGCTGTCAGGAAGAGGGTCGTGCGAGAAGACTGCGCACTGGCTGTGGCGGCCAGCAGAGGGGGCTTTGGGGCTCTGGGGTCTGCACGGGACTGTTTCTGGTCGGTGTTCAGACCAGAGGATGACTGTGCCCTCTGTCACCCCAGAGCCAGTGTGCTGCTGGGCTGGCCTGTGACAGCGGCAGGAGGGCAGCCAGGCCCCCGGGCGTCCCGACCTCGGGCTGCTGGTCTCCCGTTCAGCCCCTGGAGCATCTCCAAAATCCCAGTCACTGTGTCTTGTCACTCCAGGCCCGCTCACCACTCTTACGTTACAATTCTCCTTAACCTACTTGAAATAGAAGCACTTATAACTCAGCCCGATCCTAAGACCAAGCCCATGAAGGCGGCAGCTCCACATGCCCAGGCTCCTCCTGTGCCCACACTGAGGGGTGCCCACGTCCCGTAAGCCAATGTTCAAGAATCTGTGTTTTTATTTACCAGTATCATGACTCACTTCTTTATTTCATAGAACCTAGTGCCATTATGTGAGTCTTATTTAAAATCGTTGCTTCCTGGGAAATTGTGTTCTCAGGAAATTTCATTTTATATTTACAACTGAAAAAATTTTAATTGATTTTTAGAGAGAGAGGAAGGGAGAGGGAGAGAGAAACATCAGTGTGAGAGAGAATCATCGATCGGCTGCCTCTTGCCCGCCCGCAACGGGGGATCAAGCCCACAACCAAGGTATGTGCCCTGACCAGGAATTGAACCGGCGACCTTTCAGTGCATAGGATGGTGCTCCAACCACTGGACAGCACCAGCCAGGGCTATGTTTACAGCTTCTGTTGAAGAAAACAAGCAGAGCCAGTCAGACCTCAGGTCCCTCTTTGAATCACTCCTAGAAAGGAACAACGGAACTATTTGTGTACATGTAGGTCAGACGGCACAGTGAGCTATTTTTTCATTCTATGTGCTATTTTAATAGTACTGACAATACTACTAATAAATGTGTTTGCTTGTAAAACATAAAAGAATAAAATAAAAGGAAAGTGATCTTTGGATGACGCCCCAGCCACCCTGCCCCGTCCCGGCACCGCCCAGCAGGGGGCTGTCCTCTGTGGCTCAAGTCAGATTCCGCCGCAGGGAGGCCACCCTCTGGGACAGGGGCCCCTGTGCTGGACGGAGCAGACGTCCTCAGCGTCCTTCCCTCCGCCTGGGTGACGTGAGTACCTCCACTTCCGTGGGCACCTCCACCTCCATTGCCACAGCGCGCCCTGCAGCAACCAGGTCTGCGGAAGGGCTGCCTGCCACCTGCTCACCCGTCACCCCTGGGCTTCCTTTACTCCTGAGGAGCAGCACCCCCGATAGGAGGTCTGTTTTCCCTGGGGTCGTGTTCTCCTTCTCCCCCAGCTTCCGATCAGACCGAGGACAGTGAGCCACCAGACTAGCCGGACATGGCAAACTGCTCCTCCCTGCCCCTGAAGCAGGCGTGTTTTCCTAAACCCTCACCCTACCTGTTTTCCCTGCCAACACATCACTACACTTCGGACACTTGGTTGTCTCCAAACGTTTTGGTGTTGCATAAACATATCTGAATAATTAAAAATAAGCCACCAAATCAGGAGTAGCCGTTAGACACTCAGAGAGTCCCCAGCGCACAGCGTGAAGAGGAAGATGCGCCGTGAGGTCATCATCGCGCCTCCTGCTGGGAGCTGAGCAGGACCCTGTCCCTTCATTTGATCTGCATGGTCCCCAGCCTCAGCTGTTTTATTAATTCTTTTATCTACAATTCTAAACTACTATTTCATTTATTAGAACAATAGGGAAGCTTATTGAGGTTGTATTTTTATTAAAATTTCTATTAACTTTTGCTATCAGTGCAGTTGTAGATTAATTAATTTTTACTACTTTTCTAAAGCAAAAAATATTAGAGCTGATCCCAAATTACTTCAAATGTGAAACAAGCAGCTCAGAGAAAGAGCAGTTCAGCCGCGTGGTTTCCAGAGCACATTTGGATTCGGAGGGTTTATGACTGCAGGATGAGAACACGGCGGGTCGGGGAGAGGACGCGAGCTTCCTCCTCACCTGCTCAGGTGAGTTCTGCCTTCAGAAATGCAGCGTTTACTCTTAGTTTGGGTTTTTGGTGTGTGTGTGTGTGTATGTGTTTTTAGGTGTGTATACTTCTGAGGTTTTTGTTTTGTTTTGTTTTCAGAGAGGAAGGGAGAGGGAGAGGGAGAGGGAGAGGGAAATAGAAACATTAATAATGAAAGAGAATCACTGATTGGCTGCCTCCTGCACAGCCCCTACTGGGGATGGAGCCTGCAACCCAGACATGTGCCCTGACCCCTGACCAGGAATCGAACCGTGATCTCCTGGTTCTTAGGTCGACACTAACCCTAAGCCACACCGGCCGGGCCTGAAAGGGAGCATCACTGCCCTCGGTGCTGCGGCTCCAGCAGGTCCGGGACGCCCAGCCCCGTGCCCACCACCCATCCCGAGGCTGCGCCTGCTCTGATGCTGATGCCAACGGGCTCACACTCTGTGCCCGCTGTGCCTGTGCTCACCGAGCACGGACTCGAGGCCCCAGGCTGTGCCGCGGCCAGCGCCTCCTCCTCTCCCAGCCAAGCGCACCCACTGCACAGACTCCACTCTGTCCATCCGCATGTCCACTCACGGACACAGACACTCGTCTCGCCTGCGACTGTGGTGAGCAGAGCTGCCACGAACGTGTGTGCAGGTGTTTGAATACTTCTGGGCAATGCCACGTCTCACTCTCAGGAGCCGTCACTGTTTTCTTCTCTCTCCTTTCTTCAGCGTTTGCTGGTCACCTCCCGTCCCTGCCTCCATCAGGGAGCTTGGGGGTGAGGTGCAGGGTGGGCGGCAGCGACCTGCCCCAGCTGGACCCGCTCACCTGGGGGGTGGAGGGAGCTGCCTCCTCTGCGGCTCTTCCTGCAGGTGACATTCCTGAGGCACAGCCTGGGGTCACCCCGGATGTTTCCTGATAGAGTACGGAGGTCACGATTAGCCACACCTATTTTTTCTTCTAAACTTGCTCCATTTTGAACTGGCGTATGTTCAAATCTCCCAATACTCCAACTGGAGAGGAAACCCAGTGATTGGGTAGCAGGGGAGGCCCATCCTGGGCCCGGGCAGGGCCTCGCCCACCCCCCTCACCTGGAGGACGAGTTTCACAGATGGAGGAGCTGAAGCAAGAGAGACTGGACCCTGAGGAGGAGTCAGGGCGAGCCCAGCCCACCTTTCCCGAGGGGGCACCGGTCAAGCACAGACCCCAGAGGGAAAGGCGGGCCATCCCCCGAGGGGACCCACAGGTCAGTAAGGGAGCAGTTCCAAGGCCTCCACTTCCTGGGCCCCAGGCCGGCTGCCAGGCTGGGGACGCCCAAGGCGGGGCTGGCTCTTCCTGGACGTGCTGGTCTGGGCCTCTGGGCAGCCTGTGGCTCTGGCTCCCCCTGCCTGGCCCGCACGCAGCTGCAGAGCATCCTCGAAGCACCGCCCACTGGTCCTCAGTGACTGTCACCCCGCGGCCAGGCCAGGCACGAGCAATCCAACACGGCAGGGTCTGCTGTGGACAGCGCCGTCAGCGCACTTCCTGCTGTTTGCAGGGAAAGGTGCGTGGGTCTGGGGGGCGGAGGCTGGGGCGAGAAGAAGGCAACAGAAAGGACCCTGGGCTGTGGGCTGCGTTCCTCGGTGCAGCCATCAGCCTGTCCCAGCCGAGCAGGGCAGCCTCCGGACGAGGGTGCGGCCGCAGTCAGCTGTGTGGACTGCGGCCTGGCAGCTGTCCCAGGCACAGGGAGGGTCCCCCCTCTCCCCTTCGTCTGACCTCCCGCCCTCAGTGTCACCCAAGGACCAGGGGGAGCCGTTGGCACAGTGGCTTCTGTGTGAGCCTCAGCGTGGTGTCCAGCCCTCTCCCCTCAGCCCGGCCTCCCTGCCCGCGCTGACCTGCCCGGAGAAAGGGCTGGGGCGGGAGCAGGGCGCTGGCCAGTTAGAGCCTCGGAGGTGAGACGTGTCCAGCTTCCTGGGGATGCAGACCAGCGGGAGGCTGTGAAGGCAGGCTTTCTGTCGGCTCTGGACCAGCCCTGCTCCAGGACTGGACTCCCTCGGCCTAGGGCCCTGGGCGCCACAGGAGGGGCACCCACAGGGGACCGGGAGTCACCGGCTCCTTCACACTGATGTGACCTCTAGGGAAGGCTGGCAGGTAAGGTGCTTACAGCCAGGAGTCTAGGCAGTGACGGAACACTGAATAAGGTGCAGACATTATGATGAGGCGACATCACAAATCCCTTCCCCAAACTCATTTAAAGTCACACTACTTGTATAGGCTGAACCCGCCCCCCCCTGAGAGCTAGTGAACCCCAGGATCCACGTGCCCTGACCCGGGTCTGCAGGCTCGAGGAGACCCAGGAGCCGGGACCACCTGTGGGGCAGGGAGAGTGTGCGCCCACCTGTGTCCCCTGGACACTTCTCCTCAGGGGCCTGCTTGTCTGAGAGCAGGTTCTGGGAATTCCACCTGGCTTTGTAACAGTCTGTGCATCTCTAAAATACAGATTAATGCCTGGCTGGCGTGGCTCAGTGGTTGAGCGTTGACCTATGAACCAGAAGGTCACAGTTCAATTCCCGGTCAGGGCACATGTCTGGGTTGTGGGCTCGATCCCCAATGGGGGGCGTGCAGGAGGCAGGCGGTCGATGGTTCTCTCCCATCATTGATGTTTTTATCTTTCTCTCCCTCTGCCTTCCTCTCTGCAATCAATTTTTTAACAATTATATTATATATATAGACATCACAAATATCTATATATCTATATCTATATATTAATGAAACCAGCTGATAGATATGATTTAAAAATGACCTCTTCTATATCCCATCCAGTTCCTGGGAGAAATGTCTATATGATACGGTCATTTCATATGGATCCTGGGGTTTACTAGCTCTCAGAGTGGGGGGTGCAGCCTAGACAAGTAGTGTTACTTTAAATGAGTCTGGGGAAGGGATTTGTGATGTCTCCTCATCATAATGTCTACACCTTATTCAGTGTTCCGTCACTGCCTAGACTCCTGGCATGTGGTTTTTAAATTTAAAAATCTGTGCTGATGAGTGTGTGGTTACCTGGAGGGCCGGCATCCAGGCAGAGGTGGGGGCTGAGGCCAACGGCTGGCGAACAGCGCCACCCTCTGGCACCCAGCTCCGCACACTCCTCACGCGGCTCGCAGAGCCAGGCGTCCTGAGTGGATGAACGGATCCTGCCGAGCCCCCCAGGCTCACACAGAATGCTGCCCAGACCACAGCACCCGCGGACTCTGCCCAGCTTACAGTTATGCTCTGTCCGCAGCACGGAGCCACGCCGAGACAGGACCCGGGCACCTCGGGAGCCCTCGCGCCAACCCCATGAAGCATCTGTGCGCATACGGAGGGCAGCGTGGCACAGGCTCTAAGCCCACGGGTGCCCCAGGAGCCGAGCGGAAGGACTCACTCTCCCTCCTCACCTGGGCAGCCCATCAAGGTGGGGGCCCAGGAGGCTGGAGGAGATTTTTGTTCCTGTTTTTTAAAATTAAACTTTTAATTGTGAGATCAGTGCAGACACGGTCAGCTCTGAGAAATAACAGGTACCCCACGTGCCCTCCTCGTGTTCCCCAAGAGGAGCATCTTGCGACACTCGTACAGTCACACCCGGGACTTGATCAACATCGACACAGTCCAGCTCTCCCGCAGCCCCAGTTACGCCTGCTGTTTGGGCAGGTGTACGCGCTTTAGTCTGTAGACTGGGCCCGTGCGGTGGGAGGCGGACGATCTCAGCACGAGGACCCCTCCACATAACACCCCCACCAGCCCTCACACCTTCCCCTGTGGCGTCTCATTGGTTCCACATCCCTGAGTTATGTAAGGGAATCATACACTATGTAACCTTGTAAGGGAATCGTACACTATGCAACATTTTGAGATGGGCTTCTTTTCCCATCAGTATAACTCTGGACAGATTAATCCAAGTTGTCCCATGTATCCATAGTTTATTTCTTATTGCTAAATAGTATTTTGTCTGGTGAGGTTTTGAGAATTTGTAAATTATAAAGATCACTTGCAACTTTTCAGATGAAGGGAGATTTGCCCTGTTGAGATCTGTGGCACTGGAGTGAGAAGAAAATTTTGCGTATCTCCAGAATCTTAAATATCCTATAAAACGATACTTGCTTTTTGTGACTTTCTGAAGACACTAACTTAATCCTGATCATGCGAAACTTCAGCTAAACTTATCAACTATTTTACTGCAGTTAAATAACCTCTCTCCAAATATATTAAAAGGTATAGAAGTTATCTTTCTTATCGCTCTTTAAAGTTATTTATGTGCAAAATATGACTTACATCTTATTTCTATTTTATTTTCCTTTTCCCTTGGCTAAAATATTCTTCATCTGTCTCTTCTATTGGCTTGTTTTTATTGTGCTGCTGCTAGAATATATGGTCTCTCGTTTATTAGTTTATCCTTGTATTAAATTACGTCCATAAAAGGTTTGCAAGAAAAATGGTGCTTCAGCTTCCTTGGGGATTTGGGTGGCTTATCTTTGGGAGGCTGATTCACAAGAGAGAAATGACCGCTTGAAAGGTGAGGGTCTTTGAGGTGCAAACCAGACTCTCCTGGGGCCTGCGGCCCGCTCTCCTCTCTCCGAGGGTTACAGGCTCCTGAAGACGTTGTTTTCATCCAGGGATGGGCGGAGTCATGGACGCTCCCGAGAAGGACCGCTGGTTGTAGGGACCCAGGGTCCCCAGGCTCTCCGCGTTTCCCTGAGGACCTGTGAGCTCCCTCCTGGGGGGGAGGGGTCTTTGGCACTTTCCCATTGGCTGTTCACTCAGACTGTTCCTTTTTTTATAATCCTCACCTGAGGATATGTTCATTGATTTTAGACAGGAAGGGAGAAAGAGAGAGAGAGAGAGAGAGAGAGAGAGAGAGAGAGAGAGAGGTCTAGTGTTCTGCCCATTCTTGCACTCATTGGTTTCTTCTCATCCTGGCCCTGACCGGGGACTGAACCCCCAGCCTTGGCATATGTGACGACGCTCTAACTGACTGAGCTACCTGGCCAGGGCTGAACTGTTTACTTTAAAATGGTGAATTTAATATTGTGTGAATTTCATCTCCATTTAAACAGTTGTGTGATGATCTTTACAGAACTCGGTCATTCATTCACTGAATCTATTCACTCATCCATTGACACGTGTGTGCTTCCCGTGGTGTGGAGCAGGTGCCAGCAGCAGGCACTGAAGGGGCAGCAAACACTTCACACACACCCCCCACCGTGACTACCCCGCGCCCCCTTTGCCAGGAGCCCATCGTGCAGAACCATGGTCCTCACGGGTCCAGACTTAAAATGCAAGGCCTGGGATTCTGATTGGGTCGACTGAGATCAGGCCCCCGTGTGAACAGTTTTAAACACCAGCCTGATCGGTGTCAGTGGTTGAGACAACCTCTAACCAAGTCCATAAAGAGCCTCACTCTGGGCTTGGAAATACCCTCAGGAAAGCATGCCCGGCACACGTCCACACGTCGAAGGGAAGCCGGCTAAGTCCCCGCAGGTCACCAGTGGGAGGGCGGAGCAGGACTAGCCTGTGTGAACTGGTGTCATTCCTGCCTCTCCCCACTTGGTGGCAGCAAACTGGGCCGGACCTCCAGGCAGTGGGCAGGAGATTTAGATCTACTTGCCTCCCCTGGCCTGGGACAGCTGTGAGGACAGCTGGAGGGAGGAGAGGAAACAGCAAATGCAAAGGCTTGAGCTGGGAGTTCCAGGTTTGGCTGCAGGGTTCACTTTGTAAATGGTATTGTGGTTTTAGGTTCAAATTTTAATCACTCGTTGCTGGGATGCAGGGAAGCAATCAACATTTGCATGTTAACCTGTCTCTTGCACCCTTGCTTTAATTGCTTATTAGCTCCAGGAGGTTTTTTTGTTGAGAGGGAGAGAGAGAGAAACATCAGTGATGAAAGAGAATCATTGATCGGCTGCCACCTGCACGCCCCCCACTGGGGATTGAGCCCACAACCTGGGCGTGAGCCCTGACCGGGAATCGAACCGTGACCTCCTGGTTCATAGGTCAACACTCAACCACTGAGCCACGCTGGCCAGGCTTTGTTGATTCTTTGGGATTTTCCACAATCGTGTCATCTGCAGACGAAGGCAGTTTCATTTCTTCCTTCTTTTTCCTGTTTTGCTGCGTCCGCTAGAGCTTCCAGTGTGATGTTCGGTGGAAGCCTGAAGGGGCCATGCCCGTCCCTTTCTGATCCTGGTTTGCTTGGATGACACTGGTTCCCCCCAGCTCTCCACCCTGACAGCCGGGCATCCGAGCGTGTGAACGTGGAGATCGGGTCTGCTCCTGGCCCCCTACTCCCCGCATGGGAACACGGCCCAGGACCTGCGGGTCAGAGCGCCTCCCACCACACCTGTCTGCTTGGCCCTGACTGGGCCTCTGGGCCGCCTGCTGAGTGTCCCCCCTCCTGAACCCTGGATTCCTAGTGGGGGTCCCCAGGTGCCCACAGGACCACAGCCCTGCTCCTTCCATCTCACCCTGTTCCCCGGGATCTCCGGATGCTCCTGGATGACCATTCCCATCGTCCACCGTGGCTAGGTCTGCCAGGGACCTTCCCAGATGCCTCCCCAAAGACCTGGTCCCCAGTGGCTGTCCCCATGTGCCCACGGGACTAGAGCCATTCCTCCTGCTTGGGCGTCCTATCTCGTGGGTATTGGTGAGACAAGGTGAACCCGTCTGCTCAGGCCCGTGTGACAATCAGCACGCACAGCCCTCTCAGGGCCCCGTGCCCTGGCATGGCTGTGAGCACCTGCGTGGAGGTGCGGTCTCCTCACCTCCCCTCTCCTCGCCTGCGGAACTCGGCTGTAGGCAGAGCATTACCAGTTCCTCACCACGCGGCCTCCACAGGCTCTTCGTGCCCCAGCCCTTTGGCCCTGTTCTGCTTACGTGAGTGGGAATGGACCCCAGTACAGCAGTTTGCAGGTGAGCTCTGGGTGAGGTACCGAGGCACCCGGACGACGGAGTCAGTGACGACTGCAGTGACACGCGAGGGAGGCCCAGGCCTACGGGAGCTCTCGGATTCTCGGGAAAGACAGGCGGGTGAGCCCCGCGCATGAGAGCCAGGGCAGAGAGGTGCGTGGAGGCCGCTGTGCACCCAAGTGACCGAATCTCCCACGCCAGCCCCTGCATCCACAGCCGGGGCTGCAAGCACCATCCTGCGCCAGAAAGAATTTGGCGGCGGCAAACCTTCAGGTGGCTGCCTGGGCGACAGCAGCAGGTCAGAGGTCATGTGCCCAGCACCACCGGCTGCACCCTCTGCTCACACTCAGAAGTGCTCGCAGGCCCCTCCTGCCTCGTGGGAGCAGCACAGGCGGCTGCAGGAACTGGAAAGAGAAGAGGAGGCCACACGGGGACCCGGGAGGGTGGGTGTGGCCCACGTGAGGGGCTGCTTCCTCTGCAGCTCAAACTGCGGTCACTGCAGGACCGAATTCGACTCGAAACACACGAGTCGTCCGTGTGGGGTGCGTGCGGGGCAGGAGTAAGCTCCCTCCCTGTGGGCACCAAACCTGTTCCGCTCAACTCCACAGCAGCGTGACTTGGGAGCCCCTGCCTTCCTCGCGGGCTGTCCAGGTGGACCCTGAAGTGTCAGGACTGGCACAGCCCCCTCTCCCCCAACACTGCCTCACACCCCAAAGCTGAATCCAGCCGGGCCTGGGAGCTGCTGGCCTGCAGAGGAAGCTCCCCTCACGGGGCTGATGGGGCCTGCGTAAGTGGGAGGCGCCGCGCCCACCACACTCTCCTGCTGCCTGGGACCCAGAGGCCCCCGGGCAGGCCTGGCGCTTGATGGCTACATGAGGTCTGGTTTCATTTCAGCTGCTGGCAGCAGCCGGACGGACATGGACGCAGGAGCCCTTCCCAGAGAGCCCAGGGGGTCGCAAAAGCAGCCCCCCCACATCTGCCTCCCGCCCTTCTCATTCACCCCTCCCCTCACTTCCTCCCTCCCCTCAGGCAGAACTCTAACATCTCACAGGGCACTGGGCATGGCCCGTGGAGCTTCTGTCAGCGACACAGACAAGATGGCCCCTGTCTCACGGGAAGAGTCTGTGTGAACGACACTGAAATGAGCCCAGGCCCTGGGAAAGCTTGTGGGCAGACCCTCCTCCAACCTCAGACGCACGCAGGCCCTCGAGGCCCAAGAGGGACCCCAGGGCCGGAGCACAGGGCTGGCTGAGCTGCAGGAGTCCTGCTCGGAGGAGGTGGGAAATCGTTCCCTGGATCTCACACTTGTATTTGTGGGGAAGCAGCAGCGCTATGTCCCAGCCAATAGACCTGAGTGATGGACAACCAGCAGCCAGCCAGCCACAGCCGCTTCACACAGACCCTGGCTGCCTCCAGCACCAGCTGCCAGTGTGGGGCTTGAATATTTAACGCGGTGACTGGTGGGGGGACAGTGGGGGGGGCGGGCAGAGGGGCCTGGCCCGGACATGGAGTCCCTGGGAAATCAGGATGATTATTACTTATTCAAAACCCACTCCGGAACCAGCACGACACTGAAAACACAGGCTAACTGTGCGTCGCTCTGATTTTCAGCTGAGCCGGTCCCCGTGGTCCTAGACTGGGAATCCTGCCGCAGTGCAGGCGGGGCTCTGATCAGAGCAGCGTTGTAAAATCAGGAACACCCTAATGGCACAGGGTGCGTATAACCATTGCTCCTTGATAAGCCAGAGCAAGATTAACTATCCACCTTGGACAGACATAGCAGGTGGCCACACGTGTCCCAAGTTCATTCAAAGCATTTTCCTATTTCTCCTGTGAAAGAAAATGGGGCCGCATACTAGCCCTGACAAGGCCTTAAAGCTGCGGGACCAAACATAACCACAGGAGGGTCTGGTCAGATTCCTGCCGGGGTGACATAGGCGCAGTCTCGCCGTGCGGCCCAGGCCTGCGGCGGCCCAGGCCTATAGCTTTCTCAGCACAGCGAAGCCTTGACCGTGAGCGAGCCCTGTCCACTGTTCGTATACATCTAGGCGCAGTGGTCAGCAAACTAGTCAACAGAGCCAAATATCAACAGTACAATGATTGAAATTTCTTTTGAGAGTCAAATTTTTTAAACTTAAACTATATAGGTAGGTACATTGTTGTTAACTTAATTAGGGTACTCCTAAGGCTTAGGAAGAGCCACACTCAAGGGGCCAAAGAGCCGCATGTGGCTCCCGAGCCACAGTTTGCCAACCAAGGATCTAGGGTAACACACCTTCGAAACGTCAGAGCATTTTCTCCTCCTGACCCTCGAATGCACGGCCACCGGCATCAGGGCTGCGACCACAGACCCCTCATCATTGCCCTGGCCCGCCTACTGTCTCCGTGTGTAGCAATGGTTAACTGTTAGCCTTCCCGTACCCATCAATGCAAAAGAAGTATGTGTTTCTCCATTTTGCTTTTTATCCAATCCCAGAGGTTTTGCTTCTCTTCTTTCTCCTGCCCCTTCATTGATCACACATGGCTTTCATGTACCTTCCTTAGGTTTTTCTCCTTTGATTCAAAATACATAAAAGAAACAACAAAACTACCATTTTCTGGACCATTTCTCAATCCATAAAGATCTTGCTTCCAGGCATGCCCTCAACATTTTGGCTTAAGGAAACTCTTATAAAACTTTTCAGGTCTGGATGGTCTTTCATGGACACTTAGTGCAGCATAAAGATTTAAATTGAAAACAAAGTACCATCCTACCTCACCTCCTTGTGCCTCCTTCTCCTGCGGACTCTGACGTGTGGCAGAACCCTCGTCTCCTGGATGGTGATCCCCTGCAAATCAAGACGTTTTAGCTGTAGTTGAAAGAGTTGTTAAGTGTTTTAATTCCAGGGGAAGGTGCACAGCCCACAGCATGCCGCCCATCTCCCCCGGGAAGTGGAGGAAGGTGCCGCCTCAGTTCCCCCACAGCCACGGCACACTTTCCGAGGGCGGGCAGGCGGGCGGGCAGCAGGGAAACTGCAAACCTCGCCTGGCACAGCAGGGCCGCTCACTGTAGACTCGTGGCACTGGAAGCATTCAGGTCCACAGAGAGCTGTGCAGGCCGCCCGCCCGAGGCTCTTGTGTGCCCTGCCCGCCCCCACTCCCCCAGCCCGGCCTCCCTGACTGCCAAAGGTTCTGAAAACTAAGAAGTGAGCGTGGTAACCGGGTCTTCCACGTTCATCAGAGCCTGATCCCCCACCCCTGCTTGTCTTCCACGGCCACCACCTTGACTTGCACAGTCCACATCACAGGCTGCAAGTGGTGCGGCATCTTTTCTAGAAGCTTCCAACATTGATGGCTCACCGGGCCAGAGACTCCTCCCTGTCAGTGAATGAGGCCACGTGGAAAGACGTGATACTCGAAGTTATGGGGAACCCAGGCGCTGCTGGTGGCTGAGAGGAACGGAAGTTTAGATAGTCCTACGGAGGGGGGGGGGGGTCCACATTCTTAATGTGCCCCATTTCGCCCTTTCTGACTTTGCATTTGCATTTCCAGTGTAAAACGTCCCAGGACAACTGCCGAGGACAGCACTGAGCAGGGCTCTCCTGCTCGTCCGCCCGACAGAGCTTAGAGGGAAGCCCTCGTGTGGGTTGATTATCGCAGGATGGAGTGAGCGAGTCCTGCTCAGACTGATGAGCAGGCCCATGTGCTGGGTAACATTCGGCCGCCTCTGCCCTTCAGCTGCCGCCACCACCGCCGTCTGGGCGCCCAGGCCAGTCCCTTGTGTCCTGCAGGCTCTGGCTGACTCCACAGTCTGTGAGGGGCAAGTCACATGCGTCATCTCCTGTAGTTCGTCTGAGATCGTCTGTCCAGCCAACACGGGGCCCATGAAGTGTTCGTGCTCCACGCCACGTGTCCAAGGGAACAGAGTGTGACTCCCGCTGGCAGTTTCTACTGAAAGGGCCCTGTCTCCCTCCGTGACCCTCAGGTTCCCAGCTCCAGGCCCGAAGAGGAATCAATGGGAGGCCCGGTCTCTCGGGAGCAGAGGGGCTTCTGGGAAAACACATTCCCCGTAATGAAAAAGAGACACCCGTTAGACAAGGCCCTCTTCTAGAAAGGACTGTTGTGATGCTTGGAAATAGCAGCCGTCTTGCTGACAGGGAGGCCAGGCTGCAGCACCAGGCCCCAACGCTGGGGAGGCAGAGGGAATCGTGGGAGGAGCCTGGTCAGCGATGGTGCAGCTGAGCTGATGACCAGTCTCCTGCCTCTGGGCTTCTCTTCACGTGAGAGAACACACGGCCTTCTTGTTCAAGACATTTAAAAAGTTATTTGTAGCCAAAAGCACTCTTACCGCTAAGTGGGAGTTCTTTCCTGGACAGCTGTGTGAAGTATATACAGCAGACATTCCTTCTGCCCGTCCTCAAGGTCCTGCGGAGAGCATTTCGGCGATTCCCTTTCACGCCACAAAAGCCCAGTCTGTTCATGACCGCCTAGGCCTTGCCGGTCTGGCCCTGCCTGCCTCTACCTCACCCCTCGCCAGCAGAGGCCGAGAGGAAGAGGTGAAACTGTGGACTCGGGAACCTGGGTTTGACTCTCCTCATAGGCATGTCTCTTAACACCTCTGTGCCTCAGTGTCCTCCTCTGTAAAATATGGACCCTGAAGTGACCTGTCCGTGAAGAGTCCTGTGGTCCCGACAGAGAACCGTGTTCCTGACATGCACTGAGGCCTCTAACTGCAAGGAGACATTTGAGGTTTGCTGACGCAGGCTCCGCGGGCCGCCTCGCCTTCCCTGTGGAGCCAGGAGTTCCAGGTCCTTCCTCCCCTGCCGACCACGAGGCAGCTCTCAGAGGACATCCAAGGAAGCCCTTGATCTTGGTGTGGGAAGAAACTCAGGCGCCTGGAGGGCTCCTAACGTATGCCGGCTGGCACCTCTCTTTGTATGAATGCAGATGTCCAGTTAGTGACAAAACACTGAACTTAAGAATATGACTTGAGCCTTAGCCGGTTTGGCTCAGTGGATAGAACCTCGGCCCTCGGACAGAAGGATCCCAGGTTCGATTCTGGTCAAGCGCACGTACCTCAGTTGCAGGCTCGATCCCAGGCCCTGGTCGGGTGAGTGCGAGCGGGAGGCAACCAATCGACGTGTCTCTCTCACATCAATGTTTCTGTCTGTCTCTCCCCATCCTTTCCACTCTCTCTAAAAATCAGTGGAAAAATAACCTCAGGTGAGGATTAAAAATATATATTTAAAAAAATAATCTGACTTGACAGTGATTGTTCTCACAACGTGGTGTGATCTTGGCCAGATCAGGACCAAGAACAGTAGAGGCGAGCCAAGTGCACCTGGTAAAACCTCTGGGTGTCCATTTCCAGGCCTCCTGACCATCTCCACACACCAGATGATGCTTGTGTGAATTCCGGCTCTGAACAGGCATGTGGGAGCCTGTGTGTGTGACGTGTGCGTGTGTGCCTGTGTGTCTGGGGAAGGTGCAGTGTCCAACCAATTACATTTCTTTGGTTAAAAACTCATTGATGAATCTTGTTGTTTTTTTTAAAAAACATTCATGAGATGCTTTTTACATTTCAAAAAGAAGATAAAAGCACTGTATAATGACACTGAGAATTTTTAACATTTCACTTTTTAAAAAAATATATTTTTATTGATTTCAGAGAGGAAGGGAGAGGGAGAGATAGAAACATCGTTGAGAATTATGGATTGGCTGCCTCCTGCACACCCCACACTGGGGATTGAGCCCACAACCCAGGCATGCACCCTGACCGAACTGTGACCTGGTTCATAGGTTAATACTCAACCACTGAGCCACGCCAGCCGGCTAACATCTCACTTTCAAATAATGTGATCTTCTTCCTCCCTGTGGCAGTAAGTGTAGTTACCACTGTGGCAGGCAAAATACTGCCCTCACCCCCACGAAAAATGTCCACGTCCTAACCCTGGACCCATACACCTGTACGCTACAGGACAAAACGGGTTTTGCAGCCGTGAATATGTTAAGGGTCCTGAGATGAGATGACCCTGGCTGTCTGGGTGGCCAATGCCATCGTTTTAAGAGAAAGTTAGAGAAGGAAGAGAGCTGGAGTCAAAGAGATGTGGCACATCTAACCCATTTCTGAGAGTAACTAAGTTTCTTTTATCTTTAACACTGGTTATTTAACATTCTCAATTGACTTTTGGAAATGTGAGTTCATATAGCACAGTGATGGCGAACCTATGACACGCGTGTCAGAGGTGACACGCGAACTCATTTTTTTGGTTGATTTTTCTTTGTTAAATGGCATTTAAATATCTACACTAATAAAAGACAAACATGCAAATTGACTGTACTTTCGCTATGCCTTAAGCCACGCCCACCAGCCAATCAGAGCAGCTATATGCAAATTAACCCACCCAAGATGACAGTTAATTTGCATATACTGGCTGGGAGCGAAGACTGAAGACAAAGTGGAAGTGAAGCGCTACAGACGGGAGCAAAGTAGAGGTGGCAGAGATAGGAACGGAGCCAAGGCTGCAGAGGCGGGAGGTGGGAGGGGAAACCCAGCCGGGTGGCTGGGAGCGGGGGCGAAGCCCGCCCCAGCGGGGTGGCGAGCCTATGACACGCGTGTCAGAGGTGACACGCGAACTCATTTTTTTTGGTTGATTTTTCTTTGTTAAATGGCATTTAAATATATAAAATAAATATCAAAAATATAAGTCTTTGTTTTACTATGGTTGCAAATATCAAAAAATTTCTATATGTGACACGGCACCAGAGTTAAGTTAGGGTTTTTCAAAATGCTGACACGCTGAGCTCAAAAGGTTCGCCATCACTGATATAGCATGAAGGTAATGGATATTTGTATTTATCAAAAGGCCCAATAAATGAAAGTTCTATAGTAGGATCGTTAACAAGGTTAATAATGTGATTTCTGATCCTTGAGTAATAATAATCTTGAAGGCTTGCATTTGTTTATACTTCCTTAGTAAATGCTTGTTACACAAAAAATCCTTGTAGAAGGAAATCGAAGGCTTTGACTGGCACTGGATTTGACCACCAGGAAGAAGGGGGGATGCTGTGGAGGCAGTTTGCCCACCGCTGCTTAAGGACCTGGGGTGCTGAGGGGTGAGCACCAAGGCAGCAGGTGGAGAAAATGGCCAGAGAGGTTGGTTTCATTAAGCAAATAAACCACAGATTGAGGATAATCAAAGCCAGATCTTATACAGCTGGAGAAAGCACTTACAAACACAGAAAGGGAGAGGGAGGATAACCCCTGAGGTCTTGGTTTGGAATTGAAGTCATGGATATTATTTTTATTTTATTTTTATTACTTTAAAATATGTTTTCATTGATTTCAGAGAGAGGAAGAAAGAAACATCAATGATGAGAAAGAATCATAGATTGGCTGCCTCCTGCACGCCTCCTACTGGGGATCAAGCCCTAAACCCGGGCATGTGCCCTGATTGGGAATCAAACCGTGACCTCCTGGTTCATAGGTTCACTGAGCCAAGCCAGCCAAGGAAATCTTGCTTTCTAAATACCATCCTCCATTAAAAATAAAGAGGTGTTGGAGAAATGCTGATTCCAGGACTGGGCCAGAAGAGTACACATTGAGCCTGGAACATCTTGCGCCAGAAGATAAGGAAGGGTTTGAAGAATGATGGGGACATGTCAAAAGAATTCAGGATCCAGCTGGATGAGGCTCTCAGTGACCAAACTTGAACAATTTGAACATCAAAATAGATAATGATAGCAATAGAATACTACCCATGGAATACAATACAAATCCATGAATCCATACTGCTATACACAGATGAGTAAAAATTAAAGAGAAGGAAAATCTTTTCCTTAAGAATGCCAACTAACAAATGTAGAACAGATGATGGGCATTTTAGAAACTGCACAGTATACTTGGCAAGGACCACAGTGACTCAGGCAGAAGTCATTGGTAAAGGTCAAGAAAGCCAGGCAGAGGTGGATGAAGAATAAGATGATGGTGGGATCTCGGAACCTCTCCCTACAAACGGAGAAAGGGAGAAACCTCGCAGACACTGCCATGACTGGCACTGGAGATCAGTATCGCCCATGGCAGGACGGGCTGCAATCTTGTGCCCCAGATGAGCACCCGTTTCTGTCGTCTTCCTACTGAAAAGACACATCCGGTCCTGTCCTGATGACACACCGACGGACCCTGAGTGAGTCATCTTGTGGACGTGCCATTGAGTGCACTCGGACTCCTGGCAACCCTGTGATGAGTGACGTTGTGTCCTGTCCTCCGTAGCCCTGCTCAGTTCTTGGAGACTCAGCTGGTGGCTTCTGTCATGGAGCCCATCCATCTCCTATTGGGTCTTTCTCTTTCCCTGCCGCTTTCTATTTTTTCCAGCACTGTCTTTTCCAAAGAACCCCGACTTCTTCTATGTATGAATAGTCTGTGTGTTTTTTAATGTTTTCTAATTGATTTTTAGAGAGGAAGGGAGAGGGACAGATAGAGACATCGAAAGAGAGAAACATCAATGGGCTGCCTCCTACTGGGGGTTGAGCCCACAACCTAGGCATGTGCCCTGACCAGAAATGGAATAGGATACCTTTTTGTTGTTGTTGTTAATCCTCACCTGAGGGTATTTTTTTTCCCCACCGATTTTTAGACAGAGTGGAAGGGAGGGGGAGAGACAGAGAGACACCCATTAATTTGTTGCCTCTCTCAGGTGCCCAGACTGGGGCCAGGGATTGAACCTCCAGTCTTCGGGAGCTACGTGCCCTTCACTGGAATCGAACTCGGGACCCTTCAGTCCATGGCGTGGGCTAATGCTCCCACCACTGAGCAAAACTGGCTAGGACGAACCGGTGACCGCTTGGTTCATGGGTTGACACTCAACCAGAGTCACACTGGCGGAGCAAAAGTCTGTGATTTTTCTTTTTGGTGTATGTGTGTGTGTGTTTCTGTCATTAATCCTCATCTGAGGATATTTTCCCATTGATTTCTAGAGAAAGTGGAAGGGAGGGGGAGGCAGAGAGAGAACATCAATGTGAGAGAGACGTACAGATTGGTGGCCTGCCACATGCCTCGACCAGGGCCAGGGATCGAACCTGCAACCAAGTTATGTGCCCTTGATCAGAATAGAACCTGGGACCCTTTAGTCCACAGGCTGATGCTCTATCCACTGAGCCAAACCAGTTAGGGCAAAAGTCTATGATTTTTAATTAACACTGAAAAACTATCAGGGACAGGAATGACAGAGGACCGGTCCTAGGTTGGAGGGGACTAAACATGTGATCGTGGGTGGGATCCTGGGGGTGGGGAGTGGGGAACATTGTCGACAGAATTCAAATGGGGTCTGTGGATTGAAACAGTATCGTTTGAATGGTGATTTCATCTGCATGGTTGGGTGGAGAACTGTTATGTAGGAGTGTCTGCTTTTGGGAAATACACAGGGGAGTATCCGGGCTTCCAGTCATGTGTAGAGCATGCTCTCAAACAGCTCAGAAAAAGACTGGGGGAAATGGGCATCTCTATAATAATAAAGGGGTAATATGCTAA
>NW_005355029.1:544193-544759 GCF_000412655.1 Myotis brandtii | reverse complement strand
GGGGGTGGGGGTGGGGAGGGAAGCCCGGGTCCTGAGTGCCGGCGGAAAGGCCTTCTCTTGCACGAATTTTCGTGCACTGGGCCTCTAGCATGTGTATAAATGCACGTGCACGCCCGCGCGTGCGCACACACACACAGTCTAACCTCGCTGTTTTCCACTCCACCTGTGTGCACCTGCCTACTTGCTGAGACCTGTAACTCCAGAATCAAGGCTTGCAGAGCTTCCTGGGCCATTGGGCCACAGTCGGGGTGCAGGAACCCCGCAGGCAGACGGGCGGGTACAGTCCCAGCAGAGGTGCCACAGGTGCCGCTGCTTTGTTTCCGCTCCGATAGGTGAACGGGGGTCTGTCTGGCGGCGGGGTCCGTGGGGCGCTGGCATTTCCGCGCTTCCGGTGGCGTCTGCTGTGTGGGACGGGCGCCCCGGAAGGCTGTGCGGGGACACGGAGAAAAGACGGCGGCGGGGGAGCAAGTTCAGGCTGCCGCCGTTTCAACCTTCCGACGGAAACACAAGGAGCCGGCTCTCCGGGCCCGCAGACCAGCAGCGATGGCCCTTGCGGACGTTGTGAC
>NW_005355029.1:543284-544112 GCF_000412655.1 Myotis brandtii | reverse complement strand
CAGGCGGCTCAGGACCGACTGGCCATGGCGGTACCGCCGCAGTCTCTATGCACCTTTAACCATCCGCGTTCTCCCGGAAAGAAGGGCTTTTCTCCTACTCCGACTGCCACGCTCCCCCGGCAGCGCCCGAGGACTTGGCTCTCAAAAGAAATTTCAATCGTTGTACTGTTGATATTTGGCTCTGTTGACTAATGAGTTTGCCGACCACTGCCCTAGACCTATTTGAACGAGATAGTTGAATTATGTGATAGGGAGTTGAGAATAATATTCTGGAGAAGACGCTGGAGATAACTAATATTGAAGTTGTGGTGAATGAAGCCATGAAGATGCATAAGGTCATCTAAGTAAATCATAGAAGAGAAAAGTTCAAGGATGGAAGGAACTCTTAAGAGCAGCAGCAGTTTGAGGTGTAGACTGGGAAGAGGATCAACAGTGGGAAATGAGAATGAATAGTTAGAAGCACAAGCAAATAACGAAGAGAAGGTCACAAAATTAGAAGAAAGGGATGGCAATACTTCAGGGAAGGTGTTATGAACAGCATTAAACATCACAGGCCTCTCTCTCTCCCGGACTCGGGCGGCCCGCGGTCCCTTCTCGGGCCCAGTTTTCCTTGTCCTTTCGGCCTTGGGCCGCGGAAGAGGACCACCCCGTTCCCCGGCTGTGCCACCTCCGGCTCGCCTCCGCCGCTGCCCCGGCCTTCGACGAGAGCCAGGTGCTGCTACACTCTGCCCTCTGTGTTCGGGACACTTTCTCCTGATGGAGTTCCCTGACTTGGGGAAGCATTGTTCAGAAAAGACCTGCAAGCAGCTAGATTTTCTTCCATTGAAA
>NW_005355029.1:531359-542981 GCF_000412655.1 Myotis brandtii | reverse complement strand
GGGCTCCGGCTTGTGGGACCGATCAGCGCGCTAATGCTCCAGCAGGGCTGCCCCGGGTCAGGCTCTCACGCCCCTGCTGCGGTGTCCAGGACCGAGGTCGGGCTCTCGAGGTCGGAGCACCCGCAGGGTTGACAGTGGAGGACGGGTCTGCGGTTGGGCACCGACCGTGCCGGGAGGGTTGCGGGAGCCCGGAAGAGCCGCGGCTCTGTGGCTTGGGTGCGGCGGTGAGGGTGGCAGCAGAGGCCCTTGGGAGGGAGCAACCCTGCACCGACGCGAGGGGGCAGCATAGGAGACGCTCCCCGGAGCGGAGGGCGCGGGAGGGACGGTCCGGAAGGCCGTCGGGGTTTGAGCTCTGGGAGGGACAAGAGTTCTCATAGACCAGGCGGGGACCGGGTCCCCGAGGGCGTCCTGGGAGGCGCAGTGGCTTCACCAGTTGTCTCCGTTTTCCACGGTGAGTCAACAGCTTGCGCCTCCCTGATGAGCCCCACATTGTCGTTAAGGAACAAGTTCTAAGTAAAACCCGATGCATAAGGGGGTGTCGGAGAGCAGCGAGGGAAGAGTTGAATCTCTTCGGGAAAGTCGTCACCTAGTGTGACTTGGCACCTGGTAACAGAGGTTTGTTTATGTCCACAAGTGTATCCAGTGGAAGGAATTAATTGTGCCCTAAACGTCACCGGGGCTGCAACTTCCCCTGGCAGCCGCGTAGGTTGAAAATGGGAAGCCCTTGTCCACACGAGTCAAACTTTGGTTTCGCTGAAATCCTGAATTGGGGTGAGCTTCACAAGGCAGGAAGGGAAAGGACTGAAAAACTGCATCTCAATGGGCTTGATTCCAAAGGAGCTGGTACTTGTGGTCCCCCCCGCCACCCCCCATTTTTCTCTTTGTTGAAAGAAAAGAATTTGTGAAGCTTTCGTCCCCGAAGGGGCCCGGGCTGATGGGGACATTTATTAACGGTCCCTGCAGAGCATATTTGCCTGCTCTCTTTAGCTGCAAGTTACAAATCCTGGTGGCCAGCCCCAGCTGCCCTTGCTCTCCTCCTAACGGTTCTAATTCTCGTAGGTGCTGCTACACTCTGCCCTCTGTGTTCGGGACACTTTCTCCTGATGGAGTTCCCTGACTTGGGGAAGCATTGTTCAGAAAAGACCTGCAAGCAGCTAGGTAAGCACTTTTAAGAGATGTTAATAGGAAATGGGTATTTTGTTGGCTATTTTGTAGGGGAGAAATCGCCGCTATATTAGTTGCCAGGACCAAGTGGATAGAAGTGAGAAGTGTGCTGCTGAAATACTCGTGATGGACTCTCCTTTGAAAAGATAGCTTTATAGGTTCCTCAGTGTTGCTGGCACTGTGAAGTTCGTGACCCCCCCATTTTTTTCTCATGAGGAGTACCTCAAAGATGTATTTGACAGTCAGTCAGTCATAAAGAACTTAGTGTAGGTGAATACCTGTTTACTATCCTATCCTATATAATTAAACCCTAATATGCAATCGACTAAACGGCAAATCGACCAGTCACTATGATGTGCACTGACCACCAGGGGTCAGACACTCAATGCAGGAGCTGCCCCCTGGTGGTCAGTGCACTCCCACAGGGAGAGCACCGCTCAGCCAGAAGCCGGGCTCATGGCTGGAGAGCGCAACAATGATGGCAGGAGCCTCTCCCGCCTCCACAGCACTAAGGAGCAGCCAGCCGAGCTGTAGGGAGCAGCTAGCAGGCGGGTGGTAAGGAGCGAGGGGTCCTGGACTGCAAGAGGTGCAGGCTGGGCTGAGAGACCCCCTGGTCCCACACAGTGTACAGATTTTGTGCACCGGGCCTCTAGTCCTATATAATAAAAGTCTAATATGCTAAGTGTTCAACCGTTGGTTCAACCAGTCACTATGACACACACTGATGACCAGGGGGCAGACGCTCTGACCTGTAGGTTAGCTTCCTGCTGGGGTCCTGTTGATTGGGACTAGGCGAGATGAGCTGGACACACCCTGGAGCCCTCCTGTGGTCCCTCCCCAGCCCCAATCATGCACCAATGGGGTCCCTTGACCTAGCCTGTGCCCTCTTGCAAGCCGGGACCCCTCAGGGGATGTCTGCAGGCCAGGCCAAGGGACTCCACCGGTGCACAAATCCATGCACTGGGCCTCTAGTCTCTCTCTATATAAAAGGCTAAGTGTCTGTCCGACTGGTTGCTATGATGCGCACTGACCACCAGGGGGCAGATGCTCAACGCAGGAGCTGCCATGACTCACACTGGCCATTTAAATATAATAAATGGCACCACGGAGCTGATGCCAACAAACCAACACTCAGCTTCCCCCAAGTAGGACACAGGCCCCACCACCACCCCAGGGCAACACCCCACCGACCACAACGCTGCCAAGACCCCATGGCATAAAATGCTGCCCATAGTCCAGCCCAGCCTGGAAGGGGTCGCTGTGGGTGCCGGGTAATGACGTCACATAGCAACGCCCAGCTTCCTCTCCCTAGCGACTAGCCTCCTTGCAGTTTCTTCAGCCCAGGAACACGACTTGCTTTATAGCCAGGTGCAGACATTTTACAATTTAACCAAATATTTGTGAAGCGTTTTCCCATGCCTCATCTCATTTGATCCTCACAGAAGTCCTGGAGGAGGTAGATAGGAGAGTCAGTAGAATCCTATTTTCTTTTCATTAGCCAGAAAATGGAGATTTAGAAAGTTTAGAAACTTGACCTGACTGAAAAGAATGGTGGAACTTGAAAATGACTTCAGGTTTTCCCACTGCGCAGAATATAGTCAAACACGGCTGCCGTTAAATATTTTACCCTTTGTTCTCCCTCCGTGATCTACAATAATAATGTGCTTCATGTTGATATTTCCTGCTGTGTTGCTGACAATTACCTGAAAGAGAAGTTGGGGTGCTTCCCTGGGCTGGAAAAAGTTTAGCTACATCAGAAAACAGGTCTAATTAAGCAAGTTTGTATATATTAGAGGCCTGGTCCACGAATTCGTCCAAGGGACCCCACCGGTGCACGATCAGGGCTGGGGAGGGATGCGGGAGGGCTCCAGGGCATGTCTGGCCTGTCTCGCACACTCCCAATCAGCTGGACCCCAGCAGCAAGCTAACCTACCGGCCAACTGTCTGCCCCATGGTGGTCGGTGCATGTCATAGCGAGCAGTTGAGCAGCCTTAGCATATATCATTAGCATATTACGCTTTGGTTGGTTGAATGGCTGACCTGTCGACCCGACACTTAGCATATTAGGCTTTCATTATATAGAATAAAGCTCTCGCTGGCACCAATCATACACATGGGTTTCGATCTGTCATTGTCGATCGTGAATCTGGTTGACACCTACTACACAGAAAGGGCGAATAGCAATATTAAAATATTTCTTCTAATTAATTTCCTTTCAATGTGCATGAATTCGTGCACCTGGACACTCGTTTAAAAATGAACGATGACTCGCGCACGCGAGATACATATAATTTCTTGGAATGGATGTTATTGAAATCCCCCGTGAAATGATTTGTAACGGATCTATTATTGAAGCTACCTTTGGAAATAGTATATCTATAGATAATAAAAATATATCTAAGCATGTGATTCTTTGTCCTAAAAATGAGCGTGTTCATAAATTAAATGAAGAAATTTTGGATATACTCGATGGAGATTTTTACACCTATTTGAGTGATGATTCCATCGATTCAGTGGATGATGCCGAAAAGGAAAATTTTCCCATCGAATTTCTTAATAGTATTATTCCTTCAGGAATGCCGTGTCATAAGTTAAAATTGAAAGTAGACACAATCATTATGCTACTGAGAAATCTTAATAGTAAATGGGGTGTTTGTAATGGCACTAGATTTATTATCAAAAGATTGCGACCTAACATAATCGAAGCTGAAGTATTAACAGGATCTGCAGAGGGAGAGGCTGTTCTGATTCCAAGAATTGATTTGTCCCCGTCTGACACTGGCCTCTCATTTAAATTAATTCGAAGACAGTTTCTCATGATGCTAGCATTTGCGATGACAATTAATAAATCACAAGGACAAACTAGACAGACTAGGAATATTCCTACCTGAACCCGCTTTCACACATGATCAGTTATATGTTGCTTTCTCTCGAGTTCGAAGAGTGTGTGACATTCAAATTGAAGTTGTAAATACTTGATCACAAGGGAAATTAGTCAAGCACTCTGAAAGTGTTTTTACTCTTAATGTGGTATACAAGGAGATATTAGAATAAGTTTAATAAATTTATCAGTCATTGTTTTTATCAATGTTTTTATATCGTTTTTGTTTTTATATCATCTCTTTGTTATATAATGTTATTGTTTATTCATTTATACATTATTTTCATATACATTTTACTAATTTTCTTTCATCTCTGACACTTCTATTATAGAGAAAGGGAGAATAGCGATATTAAAATATTTCTTCTAATTAGTTCCCTATCAATGTGCACGAATCCGTGAACCAGACCACTAGCGATCTATAATTCTGTTGTTCTAGTCTTTAAAGCACTTTACTGTTTTGTGTTGTTGTTTTTTTAGATTTTCTTCCATTGAAATGTGATGTATGTGAGCAAGATTTCTGTAAAGATCATTTTACCTACGCTGCACATAAATGTCCCTTTGCATACAAGAAGGTAATTTATCATACTTTATTAGAAAGATTCTAGTTCTTACTCTTTAAAACTGTGCTGTCCAAGATAGACACCAGCCTCATGTAGCTAATAACTTGGTTAATGTCAGTCTCTCAGTCGCACTGGCCCCGGTCCGGGTGTTGAGTAATCACAGGACAGCGATTGCTGTGCTCTGTTGGGTGGTGTGGACATGGAGCATCTCCGCCATCGCAGGACGTTCCGGGCAGCACTGCCCTCGATGGACTTCTGCAGGTGGCGTCCGGCCTGGAGGCACTGTTCCTGGGCGGCGCTGGGACTGCCTCGGAGCTCTCTCGGCACTCTGCTGCTTCGTCATCGGGCAGCAGAAATGGGAATGACTTGGCCTCACATGCTTTGATCAGTGCTGGCTGGCGTCTGAGCCTCCAGCGTATTCCAGGTCGAGAGGTGGGGGAGGTGACTCACACACTCATGTTTACAGGCACTGAGGACCAGGCCCGAGTACTCCCTTCATTTGTTGACTTGACCTCGCCTGTCCCTAGGGAGGGTCTGCCTTGGAGACCAGTGGTGATGCTTTATTTCTTAGACTTGCTGGCTGGGGGAGCATTCCTGGGTGACTTTTCAGCTCAGCCCCAGACTGTAGGCCCCCGTGATTCTGGGATTACCTGTCACCTTCCGGGTGTCAGTTGTCACCTCAGTGTTCTCACTGAGCTAAGTTTCCTCAGCTCCTGCCCAGGCTCGGAGGTGGTTTTGACCGTGTGAGGCGTTCAGCTGCTGGGAGCTGTGTTCTCACGGGTTGTTAGGCACCTGGCTCCTTTTATGCACTGCACCATCTTGCCTTTTTCTCATGTGAGTTTCAATTGCCTGAATCTGGAATGTCATCTTATGCTCATTACTTTAGGATGTTCAGGTCCCAGTGTGCCCGCTTTGTAACCACCCAATCTCAGTAAAGAAGGGAGAGATACCGGATGTGGTGGTTGGTGAGCACATGGATAGAGATTGTGGAAGCCGTCCTGGGAAGGAGGAGAAGGTGAGGACCAGTCCCTGTCGCTCTGTGAGTG
Organism: Myotis brandtii; assembly: GCF_000412655.1. NCBI lineage: Eukaryota > Metazoa > Chordata > Mammalia > Chiroptera > Vespertilionidae > Myotis > Myotis brandtii. The sequence continues at coordinate 537,327 of NW_005355029.1, read as the reverse complement.
GGGCTTTCCTCAGGGGAACGGGCCAGTTATCACTCAGAATTCGTCCTGATAGTTTGTGTACAAACTGAAGCTCTAATAAAGTTGGTGTTGTGAGTGGCATAGGCTTTTACACTCAAATAAACACATTCTCTGAGTATTTGGGTCTATGTTAGGATTTGCTTTCTTTTTCTGTGTGTGAATCCTCACCTGAGGATATTTTTCCCCATTGATTTTTAGAGAGTGTGGAAGGGAGGGAGGGGACGGGGGAGAGAGAAACATTGATGTGAGAGGAACACATCGATTGGTTGCCTCCCACATGTGCCCCGATGTCCTGAGATTGAACAGCTACGTGCTGTTGATCGAGAGTCAAACCTGTGATCCTTTGGTGAGCAGGCCGGTGCTCTAACCACTGAGCCACCGGCCAGCACAGATTTGCTTTCTTTACGGGAACCTCACACTTTCTCCCACGATGGAGAGTTGGTGTGGTTCTCGAGAGCCATTCTGTGAGTGCCTCCTTCCCCCTACGCACCTCCCGGGGAAGCGCAGGAGGAGGAAGCGGAGAGGACCAGCGTGCTCGCTTGGCAGCCGAGCTGTTATCAGTGTGCTTGTGCCCCTGCGTATGGGGCGTGCAGCCGCGCCTCTCACCTCGCAGCCACGTGGTTTGTTTAGGGCAACGGTGTTTTCCCCAGGTGCGCACACTGTTAGATCTCGGGTTTGGCGGGTCTACCCGTGGGTTTGGGCGTCACCTTTTACCACAGTGTGAGCTGAACATGGAGCTCCTGTCCCCATTCTGACTCCCACACGTTCTCACCCCGTCCCCCACCCTCCCAGGAAACTGGCTCTTGTTTAGCTTACATCTCAGTTTCAGTCATGGGTCCTTATGTGTAGTTACCAACTACGTTAACATGTCACATTAAATACACAGCAATTACAATTACAGTAAATAAACGTAGGTCCGTTAACTTCTGCCTCCTGTTTCTCCTCGAACCCGAGAGAAGAATATCCCTGTGCCTTCCTGGCCCTCGCCTCTCCCTGCTGTCACTGTGCCCTGCGAGCTCTGCCTCCCAGCCCTCGGGAAGGTCTCCCAAAGCAAAGGCCCACTAAGCGGGGGGCTCCGCCCAGACTTTCCACCTGCGTCCTTCCCTCCGCCTCATGTGGGGGTGGCTCCATGTTCTTCAGGAGCTTTGCTCCCAACCTGCTGCCGACATCGGGGCCCAGCACCTGTATCCCTGCTGTTTGCACGCGCTCAGGTCACTTGAGGCAGCTCACACCTGTCCTTGCGGAGGGCTGCCCCCGGCTGCTGGACACCCCTCTTCACTGACATTCTTAACCTTCACAGACTCGGAACTGCCTGGGGCTGTAAATAGATGGTCCAGCTCCCTTCCCCTGGTGGGGACGCTTCCACGTCTCCTGAGCCCCTGGAGCCAGCAGCCCTCTGAGGGACTGTGCATGATGTCACATGCTTGGCCTCCTTCCCTCCCATGTCCCCAGTCCCCACTCCCCCAGGTGTGTGTGTGTGTGTGTGTGTGTGTGTGTTTTCCTGAGAATACCTCTAATCACCCTACATGAATCCCCACTAAATAGCTGCTTTTGTATTTATCACTTATTAAAACTTTGTCTCCTTAATTAGTAGTCATTGTTTTATAGTAAAACTAGAGGCCTGGTGCATGAAATTTGTGCACTTAGCGGGGGGGTCCCTCAGACCGGCCTGTGCCCTCTCGCAGTCCGGGAGCCCTCGGGGGGAATGGCCAACTGACATGGAGGCTGAAGAGGCTCCCGCCACCACCACTGTGCTCACCAGCCGTGAGCCTGGCTTCTGGCTGAGCGGTGCTTCCTGTTGGAGCGCACTGACTACCTGGGGGCAGCTCCTGCATTGAGTATCTACCCCCTGGTGGTCAGTGCACGTCATCGCGACCGGTCGATCCGCCGTTCAGTTGATTTGCATATTAGCCTTTTATTATATAGGATGTTTGAATAAAACCTTGACCTCTTCATTCCTAGTAACTAAAAACTGTTTCTAGTTAAATGTTAATGGTCTTACTATGGGGCTTGTTAAAGAATTGCTTATGGACGCAATTGAAATACTGAAGTAAATGGCTTTCTCAGGTTTTTACCTTCCGGTGCTCGAAAAAGGGGTGTAAGAAGAAAGAGATGCTGCCAGTGGCTTGTGACCAGTGTCGTGGCAACTTCTGTATTCAACACAGACATCCTCTGGATCATAGCTGCACACGCGGGAGCAGAGCCGTCAGCATCGGGGGGTGAGAAGTCCCAGCCGGGGCGCTGGCCTGACGCCTCCCCTGACGAGGGTAGAGCCAGCTTCCCGCCCACGGAGGGCGGCGAGCAGCCTGGAGCGTTGTTCTCTGTCAAGTGGTGGATGCAGGAGTTTGCATGAATATGATCTTCATTAAAGTTGGATTCTAAATTAAAGTTGGAGTCTAGCTGTGTTGTTTCCTGGGGCGGCCGTAACAAAGAACCACTAACGTGGCTCAAACAACAGGATTCCTCGTCTCAGTTCCAGTTCTGGAGGCTGAAGCTGAGATCAGGGTGTCAGGGCTGGTTCCCCTGGAGGTTCTGAGGGGGAGTCTGTGCCAGCCTCTCCCCTCGCTGCTTGGGCGCTGTCAGTCTTGGCGTCCTTGGCTTGTAGACATCAGCCCGTCTGTCCACGTTCACATGGTGCTCTCCCTGTGCCCAATGTCCCCTTCTTATGAGCCCACCCACAGCCCTGTGACTCATCTTAGCCAATGACATCACAGCGGCCCTGCATCCAGAAGAGGTCACGTTCTCATGCTCCGAGGGCTAGGACTCAGCCTGCCGTTTGGGGGACACAGTTGAGCCCACTCACTGGTGTTAACCAGAGGACTTCGTTGGGTCAGTAGAAGCATCTGCCTAAACTTGCTGTGGAATAGAAATGGGAGTTCTTTTTTAGTTGCTTTTGCTTGTTACACTCCCGTCTGTGGGCTCAGGGTTGACTCTGCCCTAACTGCCTGTAGCTCCGTGGGAAGCTGGGAAGGCGTTGGCTGATGGTGGGTCTAACCTTTCCGTGCAGGTGTCCAGCTGCGAGAGCCTCTGAATCCGAACCGTCGGGCCCTTTGAACACACTGCCACCCCGCTGGCTGGCTCAGCAACTCAGGCGTTAGTCCAGATGGCACGCGTGGGTCTAGTGGCTTTTGGGGGGTGGGGGGAGGGAGGCAGGGCCCCAGGTTACAGGTGCAGCTGGTTCCCGAGCACCGTGGTCCAGCAGCGACATTTGAGGGTTTCTGCAGCACCATGTTGGGCTGACGTGCTCTGCACCTTAGTTAACGGGGCACGGGTAAGAAGTAAGTCGTCGTTTGTTCTCTTTCAGGTCGAAAGCGAGGTGATGACGCCTGGGCCTGCGCCAGCTGCAGAGGCTTGTTTCTGTGTCCCACCGCCCTTGTGGGGAACGTGGGTGCTCGGGCACTTTCATACTCCTCACGGCAAAGGTCTGAAACGAAACTTCCCCAATGAATACATAAGTCCTTTCCGCGAGATAAGCAATCCGAGGGCACTCCTACCCTAAGGTGGGTTACATTGCTCCACACCCTCCCTCCCTCCAAATAAAAGGAAGCGGCTTGAAGAGCAAGGGGCCGAGTGGGCCGGTCAGGGCGGCGCTGCCCGAGCTGTTTGTCAGGCCCTGACTCTGAAGAAGCTTCACCACCTAAACAGCAGAGAGGTGGTCGCACTTTGGCTTCCTCGTGGGGCTTCGGTAGTGGTGTGGCCGTCAGCTCAGGAAAGGGGGCGGCCCCACCCACCACCCACTCCCCTGAGAGTCTGTGACCGCACTGACCCCAAGCGGGACTGAGACTGGAACCTCAATGCGTGGCAAGAGAGCTCTCTCCTGGGACCTGGAGTGTTAGGAAGCGGGGGGCAGTGCTGTCCGAGTTAGCCCACTGGTCACCCAGCTGTGCACTCAGACACCCACTGGCCTGGGTTAGCAGATCCACGCAGTCACTCCTCTGGGTTCACAGCCCAGAAGGTGAGGAGGGGCTTGTGTTCAGTCCGATGTACAAGTGGGTGCTAGGGACTCTGTGCTCTTCTTGCGGGGTGTGTTCCAAATGCATCAGAATCGCCCAGAGGCGCTGTTAGAGCAGTGCAGGCCCCCCAGAGTGTGATTCTGGGGGCCTGGGTGGACCCTGAGAATTCCCACATCCAACAAGTTCCTGGGTGATGCTGCTGCATCGGAGCCACTGTGGTCACAGCCCATACAGCACGTGGAAGGCGCCAGCGCAGCCGGCACTGAGCTCTGGCTCTGTTCACCGTTAGAGCCATTGGCTTGATCCAGTTAGGAAAGTTGTAAGTCTGTTGGTAACTTGGGATGTGAACTGTACCTTTTGAACTGTAAACCATGAAATCTGAATATAGATCAGGTCTTTCTCATGAAAATTTCTGCCCAAGCTGAGAATAAAACGCTGGTTTTGAAAGCAATACCAAAAATTTTCAAAGTAAAATATCTCACTTAAAAACAGCTACATGTTGAAATGTATTTTGGATATGATGGATTAAATGAAATATTAAAGCTTTTTCACTGGTTTCCGTTTTGTTTTTTAACTGGTTACCAACGAGACATTTTAGAAACAGGTGGGTGGCTTGCATTCTGTCTGTTAGACAACGCTGCTCCTGATCCTTGCACTAAAGGAGAAAACCCACATCTTATCAGGAAGAATCGTCGTCTGCCTCTGGTCTGCTTCTGCCTGCAGGTGGGATTGGGGTGTCAGTGTCGCGGGAGCTCCAAGCACCCTGTGTCCTCGCGCAGGTGGCTCCAAGGGTGTGCAAGGCCAGGAGAGCAGGAGCCCCTGCTCCCTGCCCCTCCGCAGCACTGAGCCCTCACTCTGTTCCTTGCATCCCACAAGTTCTTGTCACTCACAAGTACCAAGGCCCTGGTCTGCCTGCCTTCCCAGCCTCTGTCATGAGCATCCACGTGAGCTAAGGTGCCACTGAGTGGCTCTGGACAGGGCATGAGGTTGTATGGGGCGGTGTGCCAAATGGGTAAGCCACATCGCACTGTACACTTCCACAGAGGGCCAGCATTCATATTTGTCGGAAGTTGGGGGAATGAATCCCTTTAGTGTCAGGAGTCTGCGTGCATTGTTGAGTGAAGCCCGAGCAGTAGGTCAGTGCTCCATCTCTGCCCAGGGCAGGAAGCTATGTTTTTTTCCGGTGGAGTCGTAAAGCCCAGTGGGAGAAGTTTTTTTGTGTGTTGTTTTTTTAAAAATATATTGATTTGAGAGAGGAAGAGAGAGGGAGAGAGAGAAATATCAATGATGAGAGAGAATTATTGATTGGCTGCCTCCTGCATGCCCCCTATAGAGGATGGAGCCGGCAACCCCGGATATGACCGGAATCAAACCCAGGACCCTCAGTCCACAGGCAACACTCTACCCACTGAGCCAAACCGGCTAGGGCCCAGTGGGAGCAGTGTGAATAGCTTTCCTTAGTCATAAAAATTGGACACGCTCATACCTGTGGCCCAGAAATTCTGAGTATGTGCCTTGCAGAGACATACCTGCACATTCCTGTCCAGCTGTCAAACCGCCCCCCCCGCCCCTTTGCAGTTCCCACCTTAGCAGTGGGCCACATAAGCGATCTTCCTTTCCTCCCATTCTCAAAGTGTCTGGACGGTTAAATATTTCTAAAAACCGAACGAACGAACGAGGATTTAACTCAGGTATCTACAACCCAGATGTTTAATTTTACCGGCTTCGATTCAGATACTAATCCGAATTTACAACACTCTTGCAGATACGGCTCTACTGCATTTGAAAACCTTCGCACACGTGTAATGTTGGTGACATTTAAACATTATACAGTTTAAATTACAGCATTTACAATTTATATACATTTATAATGTCTGAGACGAATCCCCGTGGACCACAACAGGCGTCGTTCATTCATTTAAGTCCAAGGGACCCAGCACCCGGCGGCCCCCCAGTCCCAGAGCCGCCGAGCCCAAGGCCAGAAGCCGAGTGGGGCC